>NC_086153.1:236178170-236481200 GCF_035149785.1 Candoia aspera | reverse complement strand
GCCGTTCAGTCTGCTATTCCCCACCGGAAGCCCCATCCAGCCTCAGGCTTCTGTGCCTTCTGTGGTTGCTAGAGAGAACAGATCCTCACCCAGCAGTCAAAGTACAAAGCAAGCACTGTGTGGAGAACCTACCCTGCCTTTCTTTGTCCCTTTAAACTGAAGGCTCTGCTGCCAGAACTAAGGTCAAAGACATAAGGAGAGCCCCAAGCCTTTCCTTCACCCCTTGAAATTCAGCATTTACATCAGGGGCACCGAGTTTAAAGGGAGATTCCCAGAAAATTGCTTCTTCTGGGATGAAAAAAAGCAAGATGCAAGTCCTCCAAGCACTGCTTCTTTTCAGCCCACGAAACACAGTAGCTGCACAGAAAACAGTGCACGTTACTTTCTGTCCAGGCCACAACTTTACTGGTCTCCCTGTAGAGGCATGGTAAAAGGACAGCAGTTTGGAAAGGGGCATCCTGTCAAGCCTCTTTACTGATTTCCATTTCTGAATTTGAGGTATCAGTAAGTTATGTTCCAAGGAGCTTTCTATATATACTGGTTAAAGGTATCCAGAATCTTTGAGACAGGATGACTTTTAGCTGGTTATAACTAGGACTAATCTATTTCAAATGTCTACACCAAACTTGAGTCCAGCTTTCCATAAGTTGCTAGATGAAAATTCCCTGTGTCATGTAGCACCTCTACATGAGGAGCAATGTGTCATCGGCATGCCTACTTTAGAATCAAGGCTCATCTTGGCTCGATTTAGAGCCCTTTAACATTTATTATTTTTATTTTTATTTATTATTTAAATTTATATCACCGCCCATCTCCCCCAACAGGGGATTTATTCCAGCTAATTTCATGTAATGTCATCCTAGCATATTGGATCTTGATGCCATATGCATCCAATTATGCAACTCCATAGTTACTACTGTGTCATAACTTTCTCTCCAATAAATACTGAATAAATACCGAATAAAGAATAAATACTGCTGCAAAACCCTAGTTCAAGATTTCGACTGCAGATCATAATTTTTTTTAAATTTGCTCTCTGCTTCCTAAGAGACCTATGAGTTCCAGTGCAGTTTTAAAATAGAACAAGTTTCTCCCAAAACAGGGGAAAATCTACTTTTGCTTTGCACTTACGTTAACAACTGCTGAGTTGAATAATTACTATACTGCGCTATTCCTGATCTCTCTCAAATTTGTTTAATGATCTACCTGTTGAAGATTTTGTGAAGAATTGTGACATTTTACTAGGTTTTAAGAAAAATAATAGTATTGACGTCCTGTAAGTTTTGTACTATGGATTAAAATTTCACCTATAAGTATTTGAATGGGCATACATTTGTTTATTTATTACATTTAGCTTGACTGCTCAGAAAAATACTCTTGGGTAGAGCAGTCTGGTCCTTTTGGGCTTCTAGGTCTTTAAACCATTGTTTAAACACACTAAGTGCATGCTGATAACCCATCATTAGGAACACCTCCCTGGAAAAGCTGCAATGTTGGAGTTTCTGTGAAATTGTCCTGGTCTGTACTGATACTTACCTGTCCTCAATGAGAAAAGAACTCTAGCTGTGGGGGGAAAAAAGCCATAACTTCAACCAGTAGGTCCATGCACCCATTTCAACTTCAGTCAGCTCTGCTTCCTTCCTAATATTATGTTTGGAACGCAAGGGGCTACCTGGAATATAGCCCTTAGAAATTTAGATTGGACTCTTTTCAATAAAGGAAGTGTAAAGTCCAGCTGGGCACCAAACAGCAGTTGCACACAAGCCTTAGCTGAATGTAGCTTCTGTGCTGCTGGGATATATTGTGCTCCTCTGCTAAAATGAAAGGACTGAATTGCAGCCACTGTGTTTTCGGCATTTTCCTTAATTTTGGTATGCCCTGCGTTTGGTAGAACTGTGGAAAACCATGCCCAGATATTTGAAGGAATTCACTTGTTCTGCCATTTAACCTCCAGGCACATAATTTGGGTCTCTTTGCAAAGATCTGGATCTTAGTTTTGGTATAGTTGATCTCCTCTGAGCAATAATCAGCTAGGGCATTCAGAGTTGTTGAAGTCCAATTAAAGTTTGTGAAAGAAGTACAACATCAGCTGCATACAACAAGGTTGCAATATGTCTGATAGCTAGATTTGGGGGATGATGTTCTAGTTGATTTATTTTGGCCACAACCAGATTTATGTACAAATTAAACAGCAGGGGAGCTGAAGTGCATTCCTGTCTCACTCTTCTGTAAGTTGGAATCTCATTAGTGTGGTGGCCTTGCATCGAACTTTGATTCTTATAGAGATTATGCATTAACAATGTCTGGAAGTTTATCAGGCTTTAGCTGATTTATAAGGGTCTTTATTTCAGCACTTGAGACTGGGATTCAGTTGGGTGACAAGTTAACACTGAGATTTAAATCAAGTTTAGGAGAATCTTCCTGTGCATGTAATGCTCTAAAGTGGTCCTCCCACAAAGATGTCAGTAAAATGGGGAAAGTGAAAAGGGCCTAACAAGTGGGTGGCACCAGAATAAAATAGGATGTCTGCTATCAAGTGCTGCCAGGAAGCCCTAGTAATTTCTCTTTGTTTTGTAATACGTATTTGTATTGTTTTTTCTGCAACATAAAGTCCTGGGTAGAGTGCTGAGCTGGGTTCTCTTTATTTAATTTGAATTTCCTATCAGTTTACTCTTGGCCACGAAACATCCCATGTCAAACCAGGGATGAGAAGGATGAGGCCTTCTCTCTTCCCCAGTATCTGAGTGGAGAGTTCTGGCTGGAGTAGCTGAATCAATCTGGTACTAAATGTCTGTAGGAGGAAGTTCCCAAACCTCTCTTTGACCATAGTAGAATGAAAGAAGCAGCTAAGATATTCACTTACTGAGCTGCTGAGTCCATTTGGCATCCTTTATTGATATATGCAGGGATAATAAAATGTGGAAAAATGCGGCAGGTTCTGGATCTCTTGCCTAGGCCAGCTGTGAGTTACTTGAAGGGTGGCCTGCCAGCAGGGGACAGAACCAGGGCACACAGGTATCTGAGAGTTAGAGAGGGAGCCCCAGGAATGTGGCCATGCAGGGTCTTGGGCAGTTGGATGTCAATTTGTGTGGACCTCTTGTGATACCAGTGTTCTGTGTGCAAGAGCTTGGCTACATCCTCCAGCTGCAGGGTGTGTGTGTGTTGGACTAACACAGTGCCTGGGTTTGGGCAGCTCCTTGAGCGAAATGTAGGGGAAATAAGGATGGTCTGGTCCATGATGAGCGTGTAGGCTGGGGAGGGGCAGGGGTGGAGATAGTTCCAGGGGCTGGTAAGAGAAGTTTCAGGTACTACTCCCACCATCTTTATTAATTTATTTGGCTGCCCATCTCACACAGGTGACTCTAGGTGGCATACAAAGATTAAAAGTACAAACATCTCAACATAGAACCCCTGGCACCCAAGGTAAAACAATTACTCTACTCATACACACACACACACACACACACACACACACACACAAACCATCAAGAGCAGCATTGCTCAGCTAACCTTCTGGCCCAAATGTTTGAGGAAACTGCCAGGTCTTCAGTGCCTTATCAAAAGGCCAACTGGGTCAGGGTTATCTGAATCTTCAGGGAGAGGCTGTTCCATAGGGCAGGCACTGCCACTGAGAAAGGATGATTCCTGGGTCCAACAAGGTGATGTTGTTTGATAGAAGGGACCAAGAGCATGCCCTCTTTGCTAGATCTGGTGCTGTGAGCAGAAACAGTGGGAGAAAGACAGCCCTGCAAATAGCCTTGAATCACACCTGGAAGTCTACTGGGATCCAGTGCAGCTCACAGAGCAGTGGTGTTACATGGGCATAAAGAGAAACACCACAAACTGCCTGCACTGCTGGACATGGCTGTAACTTCTGAGTGCTCTGCAAGGACAGTCCTAGGTAGAGCATGTTACAGTAATCCAAACAGGAGGTGACTAAGGCCTGAGTACCATGAGCAATGCCTCCCAGTTCAGAAATAGGCACAATTGGTACCCAAGACCAACCTGTGCAAAGGCCTCCCGGCCATGGCCGCCACCTACTCTTCAAGCAGGAACCATAAGTCCAGAAAGACCCCCAAATTATACATCAACTCTGATTGGGAAGTACACCCCATGCAGAGCTGAAGACGGAATTGGGGGGCCTTAAAACCTACAGCCACTAGGTTTTGCTAGGATTGAGCCAAAGCCTCTTCTTCCTTATCCAGACCCTCACAGCCTCCAGGCACTGGGAAAAGACTTGATAGCATCACGTGGTTGGCTTAGAGCAGAGGTGTACAATACTGCACCATACTGAGTTGGAGGTGCCAGAGGGTGATAGATAACACTGAGAATTTGACTGTGATGTGCGGTATGTGGGCTGTAGCTGAGAGAGAATAACAGAGAAAGGTAGGGAGCTCAGTCTTATGTGCCAGAAGAGGTCTAGTTATGTGCTCAGCTCTTCAATTTCAGCCCAGCCAAATATTGGAGACAGACCGAAATATATATAGATTGCTATGACACTAGCACGATCTAGTGTTTTACAATTGCTGTCTTGAACGAAAGGGAAGCATGGGAAAACGTCTCATACTGTAATGAACAGGAAATATTGAAACTGTGGTTCATTTTTTTCCGTACTGCCCATTTGTAGGGATATAGAGGCTTACCCTGTAGGTTCTTCAGCTCCAAGATTGCTGCATCAATCTTATGAGACCAAGGGAGAATTTTGATTGGGTGACAGGATTATATGACCCTTTCAGCCAAACTGGGCTGATTTCATTGCAGCAACAGTGGAGGCAAGAGGTTTTTGGTGGGGAAAATATTTGGTTGTTTTTTTTTGTGGTATATTGTGCCAAGTTTAGTAGTTGCTTTGATATCCTGATTCACGGCATGATCCTAACTTGTGCTAGAATTGCTTCACCCAGTGCACTTTAGCACACAGAAAATGTGCTTACCAAATCATCTGAAGCATAAAAAGTTGTAGTTTTAGTTTGGATTTTTTTTTCTTTGCAATCTGTACTGCTCTCATAATGGGGATCATATATCATATTTATCTGAAACAAAGATGCCCCTGAATTTAAGATAACGTTCCCTCAAGTATTAAAGGAATACTTGAATAAACAGAAGGAGGTCTTTGAATAAACTGGGAAGTGATTTCAGTGAGATAGAAGGAAGCATCAATGCAAAACATTTGTATACTGATAGCGAAGTATGTTTGTAGTTACTTACGTTACATCAAATGCTAACAGAAGTAATATTCTAAGATGTTTATTGTCATCAATTACTCTGATACTCTTTGAACATTGGGACCCTTCCTGTCCCCTTTGCCTTTCCCCTCCAATTGTGATGGTTGGAAATTGGTAGTAAATAGCAAGGGCTCTTCAGTATCCTTGGGTTGATAACAGTTTCTGAATCCATTGGGGTTTACTATCCATTTAATTAACTGAGCACAATAACAAATGTGAAGTTGGTTGTAAGGTTTGAAAACACAGATACGTGTTTACTTGCATGATGGGTTGACATTACACAATAAATGACAGTTGCCTAGTATGTTCAGCCCAGTGCTTATCCAGCACTGATCTCCCAATGAGATCCCTACACAAAGGATGTCCTCCAGTCTTTTAAAAGCCTCTAAATGGTCAGATGATCCTTTAGGAAGACTCTGGGCAATGGGTTAGGGAGCTGCAGGGAGAAGAGAGAAAGGGATATGAAATGCCTCTGCCCAGTTTTCCCCATATTTTCACCCCGTTGAAAGTCCTTATCCTGTACAGCAGGATTTTCTTGGGGACTTCAGGGTGGCGGGGGGAGACCAGGGGATTCCCCTTCTGAACATCTGTGCACTTGCAAAGTGCTGAATGCAGGGCTTAAGGGGGAGAGGATATACTATTGTGTCTCAGGCTATCAACTCTATTTGGTAGAAGAAAAGAAACGGAGGCTGATTTATAAATCATGCAGTGAGAATTATCCAGCAGGTTTCATTATAGCCAATTATGTGTAAGCTTATGCAATAAACCAGCGCATGTTGTTTCAGAGACAGAAGGCGTATGGAGTTCCAGGCCTGCTGACAGGAAAGCTAAATTTGGGAAGGGTATATAACCCCACCCCTCACAAGCTTGCATCAAATGTTCCTGTCTTGTCAGTCCCAACTTTCCCATTTTGAGTGAGAAAACCTGACGGAAGCTTCTGCTGCTTTCATTTGAACATCAGATGCTTCCCATCTCTCAGAAACAACCCATCTGTTTTTTTCTGCATATGTTTCCTAGCTGTGATGAGTATATGAGAAATCAACTCCCTCTCACTACAACATCTTATCAGTATAAATCAAAAGACGTAGCAAGGGTTTTAATTGGATGCTATGTATCCCCAAGCTCCTTTCTTAAACATTTTCTCTCATGAGGCTTTTCTTTTTCTTGTTTAGCTGATCTAACACCAATCTGTTAAGCCTAATTCGGGGGAAAAGGTGGTTCTTAACAGTTAATTTTATGTTCTTTATGTGTAAAATGTTAATATTATGAACGTATTATGATCATCCGCAACAATGTTGCAGCCATGAAGCTTTCAAACGAGCTGCAAAATCTCCTTTGGGGGATTAGCAGAGCCCTGATGGTGTAGAAGTTTAGTATTTGAATCACGACTTTCACATACCAGCAAGGAAGTTTTCTCATCATAATGCCATTGAAATAGTGCTTCTTCTGGGCTTTTGTTCTTAGCTGCAGTACTACTTGGGAGCCAAGAGACACATTTGTTTCCAAAGCACTCATACATCCATTGCTTCAGCGGTGCTGAAAATTGAGAATTGATCTTACCAGTTGAACTGGCTAATTAATATTGAAGGACATCTGTCTTACCCTTTTATTCCTCTTTCTTGCCCCAATTCCTTACATGTGGTTTTAGCATTAATAACACTTAGTGCTAATGCTTATCAATAATTCAAAACCATCCCAATAGAAATGTCAAGGTAAGTTCAATTATCCTAGATTTTTAACCCCTGCTCTTCTTCCCCCATCCCCCAAGATGATTGACTTTTAGTACTACTTTTTGTTCCAATCTTGGTATTTTCAAAAGCTGCAGGCACTTTTAGATTAAAGGATAGTATAGAAATTTGTGAATATCAAATATTGTATATAACAAAGTCTGACAGTTTTAGATGCCACACCTTGAACCACAGTTCTCATAGTCTTCAGTAAGGTTGTACAATGTTTCATGTTGTCAGAAGAGACTTCAAACATCTGTTATCTGTTAGGGAGATAGAGAATATCTTGATTTGTTCTAGTTACCAGCTTTAGACCTTCTTTTGCTGTCAATAACTACCTTCAAGTACTCCAAAGGGGCAAAAAGCTAGAAGCTAAAAGGTTGTAGCCCAAATGACATTTTTTAGGTTAAAGCATCACATTATAGCCTACTATAATGGTAAAAGTTACTTAATTTTGGCTCAATATGTCATGCAAACCCAGTCATTGTAAACCATGTTTTATGGCTTAGTACTTGAGTGGGTTTCCCATGGACCCTGTGGCTTCTGTTTCACTAAGTTTGGCTCAAGGCTTTTTTTTTTCAAGCTGATGAAAAAATGTGCTTATGCATGTTGGTAAAATACCACTGATAAAGAATCAAGAGGCAATTGCCTGTATGGTTGATTCAAGATTTATTTATTTTTACATATTTAGTCAATACCTAGTGCTGTTTTTATCATCTAAAGGCAATGGAAGATAGTTTAACAAAAAAACTGTTCTGGTGGACAGTGCTCTGTATAAAATTTGGAAATAATTATAAAAAGCTTTAGAAAGCTCCCACAAATCTCAGGTCTACTTGAGAAAGAAAACTAGACGTTCTGAATTCAAAATGCATATTATTAAACAACCATCCCTAAGACATGCATCTCTGTGCATATACATAACTCACGGTAAGAGTTCATATTCTTGCAAATGCTGGGCATTCAAAGAGAAGAAAGAATAAATCAGTGGAATATTTTCTTCTCCCCAGCTTTTTAACATCAACAGGTCTTGACTAGGACCAAGGGTAAAATAATACCAAATTTAATTAAAAGGTGAAAAATCTCTTCCTAATGAATTCACCTTATCAGATGTTATATGTCCTCACTGTGTATTGCACAATGCCTTGGGCACAGTTGGACAGTCTTATTGTATACAAAAGTTATATTTCAGATCCATGGTGAGTTTTATAGGTTATCCCTTCTCTTTTATGAGGTTCCATTAAAAGGAATACTTTAGACCATTTATTATCTAGCATTAAAGCAAAAGGTTTTTAACTCTGTGAGACAACTCTGGACTTTATTCTTATTTCATTTAACAGTTTTGTGAGCAGTACTGAACATACCGGCATGGCACAGGCATCAGCAGTTTTCTTTTCTCTTTCACATTCTCTCTCTCTGCATTATTTTTGTGGCCTGATTACAAAAACCTTAGCAGAATTAAAAAGGGGTTGCTGTGCTTAAAATGACCAGCTAACTTCATGGTGATTGGGTTACAGCTGTAGAGGGCCCTGAAGGAAACAGATCATCTAGACCTTTTTGGAGACAGCAATGATCACACTTGTGAAGAGGCAGAAACAGAGTGGGGCAAGTGAAACCATTCTGGTTCTTCTTGATCTCTCAGAAAATTGCAGTATCATTTAACATGCTATCCTTCTGACCTGACTGCAGAAAGTGAGAGGCACAGTATTACGGTAGTTCTCCTCTTTTCTCTGGCTGGTTCCAGTTGGTGTTGATAGGGGAAGAATAGTTGAACCCAGTGCCCCTGATCTTTGAGGTGTCTTAGGACTTAATACTCTAACCCCCCACCCCACCCAACATATACAGTACATGAGACTGCTGGGTCAGGTCATCCATCAGTGTGCTAATGATGTTTAGTTATATATGTCCCCAGGCTGGCCAAGCAATGCCATTGAAGTCATGTCCCAGTAGCTAAAAGCTATGAAGGTTTGGATAGGGAGGAATAAACTCAGACTCAGACCTAGGAAGACTGAGTGACTGTGGGTGTTTCAGCCTCTTAGTGATGGTAACCTTTCATCTTTGGCCCTGAAGGGGGTTACATTACCCTGTTTGGATCTAGTGTGCAATCTGGGGGTCCTCCTGGACTCACAGCACCTGCTCAAACAGCAAGTGGCAGCTGTGGTCAGGCAAGCTTTTTGAACAAGTTCATTTTGTACACCAGTTGTGCCCTTTCCTGGACTTCGAGGCCCTTCTTATGGTCACTCATCCCCCTAGTCACTTTGCAAATTGACTATTTCAGTGCACTGTACATGGAGTTGCCTTTAAAAACCATCCAGAAGCTACTTGAGAATGCAGTAGCATGACCAGAATGCAGTAGCATGACCAGCAATAAAGGACTATGCCATGTTCATGTAACACCCAGACTCTGTGAGTTGCACTGGTTACCATTTGGCTTCTAGGTGAATTCAAGGTGCTGACGTCACCTTTAAAGCCCTACATGGCACAGCGCCTAGTTATTTGGGAATGACCTGTCTCCCATGATTTCTGTTTGTCTGGTAAGATTCAGCAGAATTGACTCTCTCCTTGTTCAGTCGATCCAGCAACGTAATCCAATAGGACCCAGGAGGCAGTCCTTCTGTGTCGCAGCACTTGCCCTCTGGAACAGCATCCCTGCAGAGATTTTTTTATCCCACCTTTATTATTTTTACAAATAACTCAAGGCGGCAAACATACCTGGTACTCCTTCCTCCTCCTGTTTTCCCCACAACAACAACCCGGTGAGGTGAGTTGGGCTGAGAGAGAGTGACTGGCCCAAAGTCACCCAGCCGGCTTTCATGCCTCAGGCGGGACTAGAACTCTCAGTCTTCTGGTTTCTAGCCCATTGCCTTAGCCACCATACTGGCCTTTAAAAGAGCATTAAAAACATGGCTCTTTCGCCAGGCCTAGGGTTAGGTGACTGGGAGACCCTTTTGTCTGTTTTATCTGTATGGGTAGAGGAGAGTTGGTTGTTATTCCCTCCACATGACACTATCTTTGGGGTTTTATTTTGGTTTTTACTGTTTTATGTGTTAAGCCATTCAGAATAATTGTTGAGCAGCCTAGAAATTTGAGAAATGAATGAATGAATGAATAAATTTTATACAGAGATGGAATTTCCTTTAGGTATAGTCTGACATCTCTAGCTAATGAGAAGTCCACCCAGGAATTCCAGGGCTCTTGGCTAGACTGAAACGTTGAAACATCCTCACAGAAGAAAGCAACAGTGAACTAATTCCATAATATGCCAGGAGTCAAGCTCAGCTTCATGGCTTTTTTATGTTTATGTGTTTCTCCTACATCTGGGCTGATTCAGTGTCTCTTATTCCCCATTTTCTGTTACATCATAAAGCCACAGATACCCAATTTTTAACTAACTTGGTTTCTCTGAGCACTGTATCTGTTGTTCTTTTTCCACTAACAGTTGCTGACATTTTCCCCATCCAGATGCTGTCAGGGCCAGAACTGCTTTAGAGATGAAACTTCACTTGACACTTTCCAGTCATTTATTGGGTTTTCTGTTTAATGTTTATATATTACCAAGAGTGCAGTTGCTATGTGATACAATCTCTATCTAGAAGTCTGTAGTATGATGTAACATTTGGTGTGTTTAGGTTGCATTGACATACTGTTTGGTGAATTATGCAGTTGGATCCCTTGCCCATTATGGAAGGAGAGAAATGAAACCCAATATTCAGAAATCTCTGTATATTGTGCATCAAATATTCAGTTACACATTGCAAGCATCCTTTAAAAAAACCCCTTGAAATCTGACAGATAGACATGGAGGTAAAGCAACCAGTGGCCTTTGTTGCAGTCTTTGAAAGGCTTTTTCTTTTCACGTTGTTTTAATTCCTCTCTTGGTGCAGGGCTGCCACAGAAGGTCTTTCTCTTAGCTTAATGGAACGGCTGATTCAGAAATACGGGGACCGTGTTGTGAAGATGCTCACTGTGCAATACCGAATGCACCAAGCCATAATGCAGTGGGCTTCAACTGAGATGTACAATGGTCGCCTCTCAGCTCACTGCTCTGTCGCACAACATTTATTGAAGTAAGTGATCCGTGGCTTACTTGCCTTTTTTTCTCCCAGATGGTAGATTGATGCTGTCTTTTAATATTTATAGCTAATGCAGATTTCCCTTCTCCCGACTGCAGTAAATCTTTTCTTCTAGCTCCGTTCTAGCAAATAGCCTTTTGCCCCCTTTCAACTAGCAAAGGCTACAGTATGCAAGTTTTGTTAAACAGCTGGATACATGTTGTAGGCTTGAAAATGTTGTCACTGTTGGCCCAGCAGCTATCATGCTGTTAGTAGACTTACTAATGCTAATCATTTTCCCAGCAAATTCCAACTTTAATCGGAGGTTGGAAGAGAACGTTAGCTCCCTGTTTCTCTGCCTCAGCTTGACTCTTGCTTCTCTCCTTCTCTGGAGATTTCCTTGGGGTCTCTCAAAATAAACGAAATGTCTTCTACCTAGAAAGGGAAGGGAGTGGAATATCTCCCTGCTTATATGAGAAGTGGCTGTTGGGTGACTTTCAGTAAACACAGGGGAGTTTGCCTGCCTATTCATTACCGTCATATTCCTGACTTTTTAAAAAAAATTTAATGTCAGGAGGATGTTGTGCATACTCTGCTTTTAGTGAAAAATGTTTTTATGTGAACTGCCACTCCACTTCTTTTCATAGGTTCTGTTTGTTCGTTCTTTTAACCTATGTCATCAATTTAAGAGGCTTGCTTATTTTACGTGTACTCTGTATTTCATTCGTTCGTTTGTTCATTCATTCAAGTCAAAGCATCACCCAGAGCACAAGAGGAAAAGCAACAGAGGCAGCAGGGTTCAGGTCTCTAGGGGTTGGGCCCTGGGCACATCGTGAAGGACAGGTCCCCGCCTTGGGACATCGCTTAGCTTCTAAAATTTAAGCATTCAGAGTTTATTTATGGTCCCAGACCAAACGCACAAAAAAAGAACAGCTATACAATTCATATAATAAAAAAAATTAAAAAGATTGCAAGAAAATCCTGAGACAGTTAACAGCCAGTGATTAAGAGCAGGAGAGAGGAACCAGGCAGCTTCCAAGAGTTACCACTATTGATAGAATTTTGCAACCTTCCTAGAGGTTTCTGAAGAGTGGTCACCCAAAGAAGGGTACTGGCCTCCTGATCACAATGGCAACGTGACCAGAAATGTTAAGTTCAGTCACCATTGGGTGTATAGTGGACATTTTACTAGCAAATATGAAACAGATTCTACCTCTCTGTCTGAAAACAGTTATGGCCTGAGTAGATAATGCCCAAATCAGGCTGGTGTAAATAGTCTCCTATGAGGGACATACAGAATATTGAAAAAATATCTAGGGACAGTCCAGAGAGGAGAGGCAAGTGTGCTATAAAAGAGGTGGGAAATATTGGCTCTGTCATTTTGTGTATCTAAATCCCAAGTCCTCTGCTGGTTAATTTTGGTTTAACCAAAATTTTCTCAAGGCCGAAAGCAGATAATGCTGGCAAAGGAGGACTGCGGTATACCAAATCATCATTAATTTGTCTTCTTAGGGTGAAGGAGAACCTATCTAGCAAGATGAGATGGACCAAGGAAGTTTTCCCCTAGGCTTGCTTCAGCCAAAACCTAAGACAACGAAATTGGGCAGCCGAGTTCCAGTCATATTGCAGTGTTAGAAATTGAACAAGGGACTTGTAATAAGATTTTTTTTTCAATTGATCAAATTGCTTTTAAGCTAAAGGACCCCTTATAGATACACAGCTGAGCACCACATAGCATCATACCCAGAATTTTAGTTTTAAATAGTTTAATAGCTGCCGGGATATCATTATTTCCTGACTGACCTGCAAATTTAGCAATTGCAAGGGATGCTTTTGGGGCTCTTGCTAGTAGCTCTCTTGCTTGAATAGACTTGCAAGTAGAAGATTGATAACAGACATCTAGATACTTAAAGATTTTAACCTGCTTGGTAAGTTTGCTGTTAATCTAATTAGGGCCTTAAAGTGTTTCCTAGAGAATACCAATACTTTTGTTTTAGAAGAATTTATTTTGAGGCATTCTCTGGAGCAGTAAAGGAATAGAGCTTTAAGGCATCTTTGAAGGCCTAATTGGGTTAGACAGTAGCACTTCACCTTCAGCATAAAGAATAGAGATGGCGTGATGGGCAAGGGAGGGAGAATGGAATTCTGGCTCAGCAAACATCTTAACAATATTGTTAATGTAAAAATTGAACAGTAATGGGGCAAGGATACAGTCTTGTTTAACACCTTTGCAGGTAGAGACAGGCTCAGTTAAGTTACCAGCAATATTGCCCTTAACTTGAGTAGTAATGCCATGATGCAATAGCACTGTCAGTTTAAGAGACAGTGTTGTAGGACCTACTTTCCTCCAGAGCTGTTCTTGTGGTATAAAGTCAAAGGCCTTCCTCAAGTCTATGAAGGCTACATAGAAGGCATCCTTAAGCTGGTGATAGTCTTTCTCAGCTAAGTGAAGTCATTTGATACATTGGTTCATGGTTGAGTGTCCACACCTGAAGCCAGTTTGCTTTAGGGCCAAATATTTTCAGAGGACATCCAGTCCAAGAGTTTCCAAAATTTAAAAATTGGAAACTGAATAAGAGAATGGAAGAGCTAGGAAACAGAGATAAACTGTGAAGCCATCTTGAGGTTTTTTTTTCAGTTATGAATTTAGCTATAATCCAAAACATGTAGCTTGTGCATGTGCGTTTTTGCTAAGAAAACCATAAAGTATATCCAATATTTAGAAAGACCAAGATTGAAAAAATTTGAGAATATGGCACTTCATTTTGTGTTGTGTTGATGTAGATAATAATCTGTTTCCTCAGTAACGGAGAGAAAATTGTGTAAATGGGGACTGGGATACAGCTCCTAAAGTACAAAAACAGGTCACAAAAGGAAGGCTTTGTTTTTTAAACAAAAATAGATAATTCATATTCAGGGAACATTTCCATCAAGATAGTGTGGAAAGGAAATTGTATCATAGATTTAAATCACCGAGAAAATAATTTCAGTACATAATATTGATGGCCATTGAAGTGAAATACTTTCTAAAGACTGTGAAAGAAATTGTCAACTATAAAAATGAATTATTGCTTTAAGAGGAGGAAGATGTTTGTAGCACAGTTAGGTCTGATGCAGCTGGTAAAAGACAGCTGCATAAATTTTTGCTGCCTTCACTGAGCTGTATGATAGTCTCTTAACCTGCAATATTTTCTCATTCCTGCTTTCTAATTACCAGGTTATAAGAAAACACAAGATGGGAGATCAAGAGACTTTGGAAACCACTCAAATCAAATTGTAAAGATGGGATTCCAAGCTGTGTTATTAAATCACACTCTGGCCCCCCCAACAGTGTGCTTGGTTTTTGCCCTAGTGTGTTCAAAGAAGCATGCACAATTGTACTTTTAATATCTACTTACTTCTTGGTATAGAGTCAAAGGCCTCCCTCAAGTCTATGAAGGCTACATAGAGGGCATCCTTAGGTTGGTTATCGTATTTCTCAGCTAAGTGAAGTAGGAAATGTATAAATAATTCCTACTGGATTCAGCAGGATGTTATGTACGTTATTCTGAAATATGTACCATCACATTCCATAGGCATATTCCCAGTGAAATTACATACAAAACTTAAAACTGGCTCAATTGCATCTTTTGTTTTTAGCTTTCCGAATAAATGGGGAAATGCATTATTTGATTTTGTTATCATTTTAGTCTTGGTGACCACAGAGTTGCTACTCAGTGAAAAATGAAAAGACCTAATCTTGTTACAAAGATTTTTACAATTGTTGTATCCCTTTCATGCTGCTTTTTGTGAGCTGCCATACCTACTTTTAATAAATCCATTTAACACAGCACTAATATAAAAATGCTACCCATTATTAAAAAGAATACTAGCCATAATAACTGTTGGCTTAATGTCCACATTTAGTTTGTGTTTCCCTTTGGGTAAAGTCACATCTTTTAGTGTAAAAAGCCCATAGGAGCCCTTGATAGTAACAGGGAGGCCAGTATCTATGTGTATTCTCCACTGATTAAATTTGAAAAGTTGTCCCTATGAAAACACCAGAAGCCTGCAAGTCACATACTAACCAAAGAGATGGTGAATGTAGGTATTCAGAGCTTTGGTGGGAAAACATATTCCAATTCAAAAGCCTTCTGATTCAAAATTAGATTAGCAGATTAAAAGCACCCCATGAGATGCCTTTTTGTTCTCTAAAGCTGTTTCCCATAACTTCCTGTTTTGTGGCACTATTTTTATTACTTTCAAAAAAATGAAATACAGAACTACTTAGGAGATTATATAAAATTAGATAAGGAACTGCACCTTAGGACAGATCATGCATCAGTTAATTGCAACAGCCTAACCTTGAGTTGCTAACACAAATTCTGATTTATATTAAATCTACCGTTAATGCAAAGGAAAAAAGTCTGTCAGAACTTGAAAAATGTCGCTGCTCTTTGTTGTAGAATGCTAATGCAATGAGCTGCCATACCTTCCTTCTTTTGGAAGCTACTGTAGCCTTCTAATTTTTGAAAGTAATCTGCCATTAACCAGCCCAATCTTTGGAATATTTTAATGCTTTGTTTTGGTGATTCTTTATTGCTGCCTCTGGGTACCAAGATATGAAAGCTCAGATTACTTTAAAAAGTTCAAGTCTCAGTAAATTTGAGATGTGCAGGGAATTCAATTTTTTGCCAGACGTATGCAGAAACACATTCATAAGTGAAAAATAAATGATTCCACACTGTCAGGAGCTGGTAATTTCTGTGAATCTGGAGTGGAGGGAACTTCATTATAAAAAAAAATCGTATTAAGTTGTTTCTTTGGAGGATATTGAACTCCAGTATCAAGAGAACGCAAAAAAGGAATAAAACCTTCCCTTACTGATAGGTAACTAATTCACAACCGAGCACTGTTTGGATGAATAGACCAAACTCCTGATCATGCAGTGTGTACTGTTTTTTTTTTAATAGCATTTTTTAACCAATTCTCCTTTGCATCCCTTAATAACTACTGATGGTGCAGTAAGAATTGGTTTGCTCTCACAGTAGCTTTAATCTCTTAAAGATTGTATCTGAATTTGCTTACAGAGGGAGAGTTGTTTGATATAGGATGCTTTTGGCATGATTTTCTCTGCAGATGAAACTATTTTAAAAGAATAAAATGGAATTGAAAATAGGTTATAATTGGAGAAGATTAAAAGCCTCAGTAGCCTGCTGGCATTATATTGACCATAGCATGTGAGAGACCAGTTCTGCATCTGAGGCCTTGCAGCAGAATAATGGAAGTCAGATGATGCTGAAATATTGGTTTTGAAAAAAAAACAGTAATTGCTTGCTTCTCCATCCAGAACAAAGAATTGGTCATTTGGGAACGTGCTACTAGAAACAACTTGCAAATGCAGTTTTGAACAAATGATGTCCATTAAAGTTAGCATTGTAGTCAGAGGAAGAATGCTTCAGCTCATATTCATCCTGACAAACCTCCATCATTTTCTATTGGTGGGCAGACTGGATGTTATCATTTCTACTTTTAGTTTACAACTTTTTCTTTTATTATCTAGACCAACAAACTGTGCTGAATAGTAACTATAGTTTAAAATATGTTGAATTTAAGCTATGATTTCTTAAACTACTTTGTTTGAACTTGCACCCATTCCTGGATTGGCAGGCCCTGCTTCCAGTCACTCACGGCCTAGTCACCTCCACATTGGGCTACTGCAATGCCCTTTACATGGGGCTGCCCTTGAAAAGTAACTGGAAGCTTCAGCTGGTACAGAATGCAGTGGCACAGGCAGTTATGTCTGCTCCGAGAACAGCGGATGTTACACTCTGCTCCACAAGCTGCATCAGTTGCCAGTTTGCTTCCGGGTCCAATTCTTGGTGTTGGTTTTAACCTTTAAAGCCCTTCATGGCATGGGACTGGGCTATCTGAGGGACCACCTCTACCTGGTTATATCAGCCCGCCCCATCAGATCAGGCAGAGAAGGCATGCTGTGGGTACATCGACTAGGGACCTGCATTTGGTGACTCCCAGGAGACGTGCCTTCTCCGCTGTGGTACCCACCTTATGAAATATCCTTCCTCCTGAGATTAGATTACTGCCATCCCTTTTTATATTCTGAAAGACCATCAAGACCTGGTTATGTGATCAGGGAACAGGAGACCTGCTTAGATGGCTCCATTGTTGAGGGGGCCATTTTTATCCTCCCTTCGCCTATGGTTTATATCTTTGGTTTTTATGATATTTATTAATGTGGGTTTTCTTATTTTTATCTGTTGTTTGTATATTTGTCATTTTATCTGATTGTTGTATGCTGCCCAGAGTCGCTTTTGATGAGATGGGCAGCTATATAAATTTTCTTAATAAATAAATAAACTAATAAAAATTAATATTCATCACAATTCTTGGTAAATCCAAAATTACAACTTGGTTATTTAATACTTAAAAACTTAATACATTTAATACTTAAAAACAGGAGCAACAACTTCTTAATTTGGAGACGGGATTTGATACAACTCTAGTCCTTCATGTCCCTATGGAGAATTTCTTCAAGGCTGTGACAGGGCAAGCCATATTTATATTACTCCTGTTTATCTGTCTATATACTGGCAAGTATCAATATACTGGCAAGTATTGGGAACGTTGACAGTATGGGACAAACTAAACATAATGCCAAGGGATAGATAATGATGCCATTGGGAGCTGAAATTCCTAGCTTGCATGTCTGGTGAGGATTGGGTCCCCTGGAGTCACTGCTGGGAGGGAAGGATAAACCTCTCTTTTATATCTTTGCACTCCCACTTTGCACTCCCCGCAGCTGTATCCTGGTCTTGTGGTGTTATGACCCTATATTCTGGGTCCTTTCTTATCAATAGCTTCTGTATATGACCAAGATTTTAAAACTTCTCATACTTCAAATCCTATCCATCCTTGGATCCCTTAAAATTGTTTTCATGTATTTGTTCAGGAGTTACATATACAGGGAACAACTCCAGTTCTGTAAGGTTGATGATTAATATGGCTCTTTTAAGTACAAAACAACATCTTGTTTAAGATTATTAGGACTACAGAATGTATCTTTTCCTAATATCACAGCTGTCACATTACTGTCTCCAGTAATAAATCAAAGCACACTTCCCTTGCCTCTGAGCAAAGGAAGCAGTTGTACTCTGTGGAAGCTTATGTCTATAATTTTATTCTTTGCCATCACCAAAAACAATTTTTAGCTGCCCTATTCTGTAATTTGCTTGATATATATGTTACTAGAAGCAATGCTACTGTTCAACTTCAAGAGGAGCACCATACGTGCTAATTTGTGTTCCCATCAGGCTGCGTGTATTGTTTGTTTTCACATTATAACTAAGAATAAGTTCTAAGGTCTCATAGTTGCAGAGAGAGAATAAAATCAGCTTACTGCTTCTTGCAAAAAGCAATTCATGTAATTCTTTCTAATAACTTGGCAGAGACTTGCCAGGAGTGGCTCCCACAGAAGAGACCAGTGTCCCATTGCTGCTTATAGATACAGCTGGCTGTGGCTTATTTGAGCTTGATGTGGAAGAAGAACAGTCTAAAGGAAATCCAGGTACCATCACTTTCTGTGCTGTATGATTTTCGTTTCCAGCATGACACCTTTCAAAGACCACCTCTTCAATTTATGTTAACTCTACGGTGGTTTTGCAATGTGTGCTGTTGCTAGGTAAAAAAGTTTCCTTGTGCAAAAAAAAACTATTGTAAAATTTGAGTTATTGACTGTAATATTACATCCTTGATCACAGGCACAACTCTTGTGGAAAAATTAGAATATGTCATGAAATTTCTTGCATGTCACGCTTGAAATACACATGTTATACCCTTAAGATAGATGAATACCCTGTTTAAATTATCCATGGATTCCAAGGCTGTTTTCAGACTTTTGCTTCTGGGGATTTTTTTGCATCTAAATACAAGTGGTAACTGTAAAAGAAACAGACTATATCAATAGTTCCATGCGGGCATTGATACTTAAGTGTGTGTCAAATGATCTGCAGTATTACTTTTTTAAACAGCAGAAGCTCTGAAAAGTTACAGTAATCTAGTCAGTATCTGTCTCACTAGACACATTCAAGGATACTTTTGATTATGCAGGAACATTTGATACTCTGAACTTGAATAAGGCTGCTTATGTAAATTTGAAATAATGTCAGCTTTTTGAGAGATTCTCTAAAATGGATTAGTCTGCTAGAACTTTTATAATGTACAGCAGGTCCTTGAATTACAACCACAATAGGGACTGGAAAATTCGTTGTTAAGGAGTGCAGTCATTAAGCAAGGTATCACGTGACCGCACCTGATTTTGTGACATTTTTTGTGGTGGTCGTTAAGTGAATCACGGGGTTCCCTATTGATTTTGCTTGTTGGAAGCTGGCTGGGAAAGTCACAAATGGTGCTCACATGATCCCTGGACCCAGCAACTGTTGTAAATACATGCCAGTTGCCAAGCGCCCAAATTTTGATCATGTGACCATGGAGACTCTGTGACAGTCGTAAGCATGAGGACCAGTTTTAAGTCACTTTTTTCAGCACCATCATAACTTCAAATGGTCGCTAAATGAATTGTCATAAGTTGAGGACTACCTGTATTGGTGTTTTGCCTATTTAAAACACAAAGGGACGGAACCTTCTTTATGAAAATAAGTGTTGATCCCAAACTGTGTGCAAGTGGCAATATATCATGAAACTGAATAATAAACATGAACGATGTTGAAAAGTGTTTTTTATTGTTCTTGTAACTAGAGGAAAATAGCTGGTGGTTGGGGATGAAAAATTCCATGTATTAGTCTTATTATACAAAAAAACTGTTGTGGGGGAGATGGGGAATCTCAAATTCTCCAGATGCTGCTGAATTCCAATTTGCTTCAACAGGGATCAGGGATAATGGGAGTTGTAGTCCATTATCTTCTGGATGAGCACAGATTTCTTACCTGTACCCTAAGCTCAAATACGAAGTTGTGATGACATTCCAGTAATAGGCAGGAGTAGAGATTGCCACTGCCAGGTTGAAAGTCTAGACCAATCGCCTGGTCTCCAGCAAGACATCTTATACGCTGTGCAAGCTGTAGCAGACAGGTACCAGTGATGCTTGTCAGATCTTGCGACTGAAGTTTAAATATCTGTCCTGATATGCAGTTGGCTCTGAAGCAACAGGAAAGACTATCAGCTCTCAGCCAGAAATGTTGAATTTGCTTCACATCCATATTGTTTGTGGCACAGCAGTCAAGAGAGCTTTCACTTTTAATTGTCTTGGCACATCACGCTTTGTCCAATCTTTGAACAAACAAGGCACAAACCTCTGCAGTTAATGGATTAGCAAATGCCTGATTGTGCTGATGGCACATGAAGCACAATCTCTTGCAGAAAGGCAGGCCAGAGTTATAAAGTAGCTTAGCAACTCTCATGAAGTTTTGTCGATATTCAGGCAGAACAGGAAGTTTTCCAGGAGAAATATCCTCTTAGGAATACTGGATTGTACTTGGGTAAATAAATAAGAAAGAGTATAGGTGCATCTCAGGGGAATAGTTCTGTTATTTCAAGAACCAAAGAGGCCTTGGGAAGTCTCTGCAGGTGCTTGGGGCAAAAGGGTTAGGGCATAACAGCAACATTAATAAAGGACAGGAGAATCTTAGTTTGTATAGAAGGGATTAACAGAAGGTGATTGGTGATTTCTGATGGAAGACTCCCAACACAATCAATCAAAAAAGATTGTGTAGCTATCCTGTCTTTCCCTCCTTAACAAAAGCTGTCTTGATCCCTGTGAACATCTGTTAGAGGAAGTACAAAAGTCTTGTCTGGAAGTATCCTATGTATTCTTAGCATGGATAGATTCAAGATTGGAGGTTGTTTCACCCAAGAATGAATATTAATTGCTATGATAGTCCTACATGCAGGTTTTTACTACATGAATGTGCACTACATAGTCATTGCTCCATAGGTACATGAGCCTTACATTCTGTATATTCTGTATATGAAGGGAAGGTAGCAGTACCCATGTAAAAGTTGTACAACTTCTGAAATGATACGTTTCAGTACCCCTAAGCCTGATTTAGAGACCTAGAAGAATGAACAGATAAGGATACTAGCTTTAAAGTGTGTTGAAAAGCTAATAGATTACATGTGGAAATTCTAACTTGTGTTAAATTTGCTTCTAGGCAGGTTTTAGTTTTCTGAATTATATTTGTATATTAGGGATTTCAAGATTGATCTGGAAAAGCCATTTTGCTACCCTTATGACTACTGTCCATGATGTAATGCTTGTATCTATGCTTGTTCTGTGGGCCTCTCCTGGATCTGGCATTTCAAATTAGAAATACTGTTTCAAAGCCATAAGCCCTAGAGCCTGTGTGTCTAAACCATCTTCAGTGACATTTTCCAAAACAGCAGTATGGCTATGTAGTTTGATTATACTCAGAAGGAGGATAAGTCAATACTCAAACTTTGAGTAAGACCTTCTCAGTAGGCTCTTGCTTTATGGAACACACTTCTTCCTTACCCTCTTTGGGTTTTGGAAAGGCGGTCAGAATGATTTTACATCAGCAGGCCTTTGGGCTCTAGAGTTTCTGGCACACATCTATTTTAACTGGCTTTATGATGATTTCTTATCATAGTTTCAGTTTGGTTTCCTAAGTGGGTAATATTCTGTATTGGTTTGCTAAGATACACTTCCCAGAGTCATGTATATTGGGGCAGTTTATAAGCACTACAAATAAATAAAATAAAATAGCTGTTTTTTAAAAAAGGTTTTCTGGTTTAAAATATACAGTACATGACACATGTGAATGAGGAGTATTTTATGTTTTGTTGTGTGCATCCACCCTTCCTAAATTTGCCAAGGAAAAGTTGGGGACAGCCCTTTCTCATGTGATGAGATGTGGGCCAGCAAGAGTCTGGTGAATGAATAAATTGAACCAAGGCAGGTACCTTGGTTTGCCATGTGCCCAACTCACAGATCTACCATCCAGATCCAATTTTTCAAGAACACATGAATCCTTAGCAAGGGGTATAGCTACATAAGGAAAATGACAACTCTTGAGCTGTGAAAAACCCACACAACAAGGAAATCTTTGTTTTCTTTTGGCTTCCTGTAATCTTTGAATTACTAGCAAATAAATCTCTGCTCGTATGCTGGATAATTATACACACACTACTATTTTTTTATTTAGAGTGTGGGGTGTCATTTATAGGTCTGTTTGGTTTTCTAATTGAACCTGCCTGCCTGCTTCTTCAACCATAAAGTTGCTTGTTCCTTGTTCCCAGGTGAGGTACATCTTATCGGCTTGCATATAGATGCTTTGGTAGAAGCTGGTGTGAAGGCCAAAGATATAGCCGTCATTGCTCCGTACAATCTTCAGGTTAGTGCATCCACTGCCGTACACTAAGAAGCATGTCATCTTGAAAAAGAAAATGGAAAACTAAGTACAAAACAAAATGAAACTGATTTGAATCTTAGAGGGGCCTAAATTAACCTCACAAATAATACATTCACTGAGGTAGTGGCAGAATGTTACTGAGTTTTATTGATCTGTGTGGACTTAGGTGCTCTGTGTGCTGTTTTGTGTGGGACTACCAACCTCTTCCACCATCTGCTGGCCTCCAGTAAGTTAGGAAGATCCCCATTCCTCCTTCAGGCTGCAGATTGTATTTCAGCAGTTCAGAGATAGTATGCTAGACAAGATGCGCATCAGATGTAGTTTTTTGTTCCTCTTTCTAGGCAGCAGTCTTTTCATATATTACCTGCTTAATTTCTAATGGTTTACTTGTAGAAGGAGAGGACCTTTTCAGTAAGATGGCATTTACTTTCCCCCCAGCTTCTGTGCCATATTTTCTGTGTCATAAGGGCTTTGTTTTTCAGGTGGACATGCTAAGAAAACATCTGTGTCATAAGCATCCAGAGCTGGAGATTAAATCAGTGGATGGCTTCCAAGGAAGAGAAAAGGAGGCTGTTGTTCTTTCTTTTGTGAGATCCAATAGAAAAGGTAAATAGATTATAATCTGGGGCCATGCAGAATGAAAGCAAGTAATTTGTAAGAAGCATTGATGCTACTGCATGTTGCTGTAGTTGTGACTGATTCATGATTCTGGCTGGTCAGTTAAAAAGAACACTATAATATCCTATAATACTTTTCAAAAAGAGATCAGAACAACTAATAGTAAGAAAATAATAAAATAATTGAGTCAACCATATGGTAATTATGGTGACTGTCATTGTTCAGTCTAAAATTCTATCTTGCAGCCACATGAATCACAACTATGTCTGAAGACTGTGAATGTAACTCAAAAGATGTTTCTAAAGTATGTTCGTATTCGGGACATTGCAAATATTTTGCTTCCACTGGCAGTATCGCTCCCATTATAATAGTGGGGCGTGATGAGGAGAGGGCTTTTCTCTCTGCTTCATATGGTTACTGCAGGGAAAAATTGCCTACCTGTTTATGGACTAAAACAGATAAGCAAGTTGCGGTTCATTGTTGGTCTATGTATTATGTCTTCTGATACGGTTTTGACACTTGGTAATTACTTCCCAGGATAGGCTTATCAAGCACAAATTGGTGACTCATGTACTTTAATGTGCCCTTTAATGTTTGTTTTCCCATTTGTCTTTTGCCTAGCTCCTCATAGGAGACTCAACCACCATCGGTTAACTAGCTGAGTTGACTCATCTTGGCATTTGCCATCTGTTATTATAAAGTCTAAAAAAAAACAAAACTGGAGATCAGAAATAACTTCTAGAAAAGGCTTTGTCATTTCTAACCATTTATTCAATCCTGGGTGTTGCTTTCTTTTTTTAAGCCTATGCTAAATATTTTTCTGACCTTTATCAGATTTGTTAATAATTAGGAACAAGAAAAACACATTTGCAGTGCTCCAAGAAAGCTTTCTCATGTTAATTTCTGCTTGAGTTGTACAGCTCCAGCCTCAGAGCAGTTCCACTGTGGACAGAAACCCGTTAGTAAAGCTTAGTTAATCAACATGGGCAGTCCATATGAATAGCCTGCTTTTCCTCCTGATTGTGAAACAAAATGAACATCCGTGGTTTCTGAAGTCATATCAAGTGCTAAAAATTCTTATTTTTCTAGCTCCTGGCCACATACTGAATTTGTTTTCCTTATTTAAAAATAAAATGGAATGAAACTGGATTTTTCAGAAACATACATAAAAACAGCATTGCACCCTATCCAGAGCCTCAGTATACCTTGGGCCTTCCACACTAGATTATTGACTAAGCATCTCCCTTTTTGGAAATCATTGACTTTATAAGTAAAATTGAAGCAGATTGATAAACTGTATTCACCTGAAATGAAGACAGCCCTGAATTTAAGCACTTCTCCCTTCCCTTACTTTTACTTTCCAGAAAAGTTCTGAGATGCTTCCCATACCTCTTTTCCTTCTGTGGGTTGAGATACCTTTTGCATGAGGGTTGTCTAGGCTGAGGCTTTTCCTCCTGTCTCCCAAGGTCATTCCCATATACCATTACTCTACAAGACAAGTTATCACTCTGTCAAAATGGTGTCCATAAACACTGTCAATGCACCTGATCTTTGCCAAACACAGGATTGGGTGTGGTGATATGTGATGATGAGGTTTGGCTACATATGTTTTGGTACTTTGAAATCTGTCACCACGTGCATACAGTTCAAAATTAGGTGTAGGCAATGACACTCCTATCTTGGATTTCATAGAGTTTTACAATAATGATAATAAAGAAGCATGCGACTTACTTAGTGTGACTGTTGAAATCTTCATGGGATTTGCTTATGAAGGCCCTTGTTGCTGAAAACATGTTTGGATTTGTTTGCAAATAAATAAATGTGTACCTGCACTCTGTTCATGCACTGAATCCATTTTGGAAACTTCATTCTTGGGTGGTAGTTTAGATAAGTATAGTGAGAAGCAATCTACTTCACTGAATCTCATGGAGTTTAGTCTAACTTGCTTCTGAAGAAACATGCTTAGAAAGAACTGTCTGTATTATTAGTACTTTATATGGCCTGTAAAGCTCTGCATCCTGACTTACTGTTTTTATGATGTGTAGGTGAAGTGGGATTCCTTGCTGAAGACAGGAGAATCAATGTTGCGGTTACCCGGGCCCGGCGTCATGTGGCTGTAATCTGTGACTCTCGCACTATTAGCAACCATAGTTTTCTTAAACGGCTGGTAGACTATATGAGCACCCACGGCGAAGTGCGCACTGCCTTTGAATACCTGGATGACATTGTACCAGGAAACTATACTCCCAAGAACCCTCTGGGTCCCCGTGACCAGGAAAAGAGACTTAAAGACAGCACTGCCCCAGTCCCAAAGGCTCTTGGAGAGAAACCAAGAGGAAGACCAGCCCAAAAGCCCAGGGTGAGGCCAGCAGAATGTTCCTTGAAAAACACAGGCGAAGTCACAACATCAGGAACCAAAGAGAATGAAAACTCATGTAAACATAAAGCAAGAATATTGGAGTTTCTGGACAGTAATGAGACCCAGCTGGATTTCCCTTCCTCCTTAAACGCTCACGATAGAATGCTTATCCATCAGTTGGCCGAAGAATACGGGCTGCAGCACGTAAGCACAGGAGAAGGCAGCGCACGATACATAAGTATTCGTAGGAGAGCTTCTACCACAAAATTATCCTTGGGAGATGCTGTGGTTTGTAAACATGAGTTAACTCAGAGCCCTCCAAAAGAAATGCACGCCCACAGTGAAGAGGGGGGAAGCAGCCCTGGCACAGGGGCCACAGATCTGAAAACGTTGCACATGGAACGGATTCAAAGAGAGCGAGCCAAGAAGGATGAGAGAGCAAAACAAAGCCAAGAATCAAATGCAAACCTTCAGGAAATAATTGGGAAGAAAGACAAAAATGTTGGAGGTAAAGAGGCCATTTCTCCTCCATTTGCAGTTTAAAAGATAGCCCTTTCACTCTTCTTTAATCTGCTGCTTACCTGTTTTTCTTTGTAATCCCTATGGAAATTCTCTCCTGGCAAAGGGAGTGTATTCTTTGAGGAGCTTTGGCGAAATTTTAACCAAAACACAGGAAACAGAATCTCTGCTTTTAGAGTGACTTTAAATATTGAGTCTCCTGCTTTTATACCATGATTACAGAAGGTGTTTCTGGACACAAGCTTTACTTCTAAAAAGCAGCTACTTTTGAGAGCAACCAAGAATTTCAGTTCTAGGGAGCACAGTGCATTTTCAACAAATAGGCTTCCTTTGAAAATGTCTGCCAAATATTTGTCCTTGCTTTTGGAAATACATGGATTTTTCCCAAAATCAGTAACTATGAAATTATCAGATCAGGTGACCTACAGCACAACATTGGCTTGCTTTGTGGAGCTGAACTATTACTTAGAACATATTAAGGAGATAAAGTACAGATCCTTAGCTGACATCTGAGCCAGACTATACAGATATCTGTAACATACTCTAGTTCTCTTTGTCAGATCTTCACATTCACATAGAGGCTATACATGAGCTTGTCAGCACAAAAGAAAAAAAGGTGTCAATAGAAAAAAAATCTCCCTTTGCCTTGCTAGGAAGGTGGGTATGTACAGGTATCTGAATATATGCACATATATGTACCCATTTTCTGTGATTGCTAACTTAAAGGAAAATGAAACCACTGAATACATGCATAGATACCTTCTGAAATTCCCAGGCTCCCGGATTTCAAAAGAAGAAAATCCCCTCTCATGCATTGATAATACTGATGTGAAAATACAGAGACAATAGGATTTCTTGGGCATGGGACTAAACTTACACCCAGGCATTGCCTTTGATTTAAAAATTAGGGTTTTGGCCCCTAATTTTTGAATCAGTAACATTTTCTGTGGCAGCCTTCTCAAACCATGGCACCCTCCAGGTGTGTGGCTTTCCACCATCCGCAACCTAACCCTAATCCCCTTTTCCTTCTTTAAAATGAAATGTTCTTTAAAGAGAGTTTCTGATTCAGTGGGGCAGCTTCAAAGGTAGTTCAGCTGGTCTCAGGCAGCTTCATGGTTTGTGTTCATATACATAAGTGAATGGTGTGTCTCCTCTATGAGCACCAGATATTGCTCATACTGTGAGGATGTTTGGTCTGGTACCTGAGGGGAAGGTACCTTTGTTTTTAACTATGTTTTATGGCATGTTGTGAGCCACCTAGAGTCATTGTATGAAATAGGCAGCCATGTAAGTCCTATAAATAAACAAACAAATGTCATTATTGCCCCTCCCTTATTATGCATTGTCTGCTCTTGTTTTGGCTACTTTATCTTGCTGATTCCTTTCCAGTGAGGAGTTAGTGCTATCTGTTAGCCCTCTGTTCACATAAGG
Source organism: Candoia aspera (assembly GCF_035149785.1). Lineage (NCBI taxonomy): Eukaryota > Metazoa > Chordata > Lepidosauria > Squamata > Candoiidae > Candoia > Candoia aspera. The sequence continues at coordinate 236,453,891 of NC_086153.1, read as the reverse complement.
CAGTGTTTCTCAACCTTAGCAACTTTTAGATGGGTGGACTTTCTGGCTGGGGAATTCTGGAAGTTGAAGTCCACCCATCTTAAAGTTGAAGTTAAAACTCAAGTCTTAAACATCTCAAAGTTGAAGTCCACCCAACTTAAAGTTGCTAAGGTTGAGAAACACTGACATAAGGCCAGCATCCTGCCACTTGATACGTTGCTGATCCTAGCCATGGAGATCAAACTCTTGATCCAGACAGCTGTGCCTCTTTATGTGCCATCATAAAGTGTTGTGTGCAATATTTCTGTTACTGTTCTCTATTACTTTATGCCCTTACCTTATTTAGGAAAGGCTACTGGTAAATCAAAAAAGGAAACTGCAACCGAAGAAGACTTTGATGCCATGATCTCAGCTGTAATTAAGGCTGACAGCACGTGCAGTCTCTTCAAGTGCAAAGCCAGCGTAACAACCCTGGGCCAGCTCTGCCTGCACTGCAACAGACGCTACTGTCTCAGCCACCATATCCCAGAGGTATGCTTGGGTCACTCCTAGGTCAGGCAGACAAAGCACGTCCATCTGCTCGCCTCTCCACCCCAGGTTTTCAGGGCCAGCATCACTTTCAGGGGAAATTAAGATGTCATTTTAAAGCATTCAGTGTAGTTGACTTTGCAAGGAAGCTTGTAGTAAGGCTGTTCAATATATGCAAATCCAGTGGAGGGTAGCCTCCCCCCATTGACCTTAACTTGCTTTTTAACATGCAGGTGTGCATACACATGCAGACACACACACACTGGAGCAAAAATCTTCATTTAGAAAGGTGGAGAGGGGAGTTAAGCATTAAGAACGTAATACAGCGTAATAAACACACAGGGTAGAATTTGCAAATGAACTGAAGATACATTTGCCTCCAGTTCAGTCTCCCAATGACTGTGGAAATGTCTGCCCTACTGTGCTGCAAGGTGGGAAAAAGTTGCTTGGCGGTGCTGCTTTTGGTCATAGTCTTTAGCTTTTAAAAATGAAGCACTTTTTTTGTTCTCATGGTATTTTTAATGGAGTTATTTTTTATGGGCGCTGCGGGTTAAACCGCTGAGCTGTCGATCGGAAGGTCGGCGGTTCGAAACCGCGCGGCGGGGTGAGCTCCCGTTGCTCGTCCCAGCTTCTGCACACCAAGCAGTTCGAAAACATGCAAATGTGAGTAGATTAATTGGTACCGCTTCGGCGGGAAGGTAACGGCGTTCCGTGAGTCATGCTGGCCACATGACCCGGAAGTGTCCTATGGACAACGCCGGCTCCAAGGCTTTGAAACGGAGATGAGCACCGCCCCCTAGAGTCGGACACGACTGGACTTTACGTCAAGGGAAACCTTTACCTTTACAGTACTTCTGAAACATCCTTTTATCTCTTTCTAATATAAAGAATGGTTTTATTTCCTGTTAAAGTTCACAACAACGGTCTTTTAAAAATATTCTCTCTCTCTCTCTCTCTCTCTCTCACACACACACACACACACACACACATACACACACAAGCACATAAGCCTCTCCCTGGATTCTTCAGAATGAATCAGATGAAGAGAATGTGTGTCCTTGAATGGAATGACTATTCTAGGCCATTAAAAGGCACTTAGCCTTGTGGAGCAAGAGATCTGTTTTTAATGCTGAAATAATGGGATTTTTCTGTGTCCTTTCCCTTCCATCAGGCTTCTGAGTCATTCTCTCTTTACCTCAAATCACCTCTTTATTTTAAACTCCCATTCACTTCATTCCCCATAGCCTATTTAGATGCTTGAAGGAGTCTTGTGCTCTAGAAAGCATAGATGCTTTGCATCTACTCAGAAGTGGATCTGAATGTTCTTTGCATCTGTTCAAGCGGCAGCCACGAGCCTTGCATAATGTGGAAATGTTTCTGTCTACTTGTCCAACTCCGTCAGGTCTGTGCACGTGTTCTATCAATGTAGCATTTTAAATCCTGTCTGACAGAAATAATTATATCTTCCATGTGGCCCTGATTTATTTGAAGTAATTGATCATAGGTTCTTTTACTTTCATGGGGAAAATGTTGTATCTAGCTACTAGAACATTTTGATCCAAAATAGATATAAATACAGCAAAAGGTATGCATATTTTGGGTCCTCACCAAAACCGAAAAATAGGCCAAGAAGGGTTATTTTTATATAACTATATTTATTTACGCTGTAACAACTAGGTGCCTTAAAGCAAGCTTCAGTCAAGAGCAAATTGAACTGCACAATGCATGATTAAAAATACTGGTCTGTAGAGAAACATCCCAAATGTTTGGATGGACAGAAATTTGGATTAAAAGGTGCACTGTTTATTTAGGTCTCTGTTGATAGGCAGCTAAATGAAAGACATTGCTGTAAGCTAAAAAGAAAAACCCAACAACCCTGCATAATGGATAGTTTACCACCTTCCTACATGGGAATAGTTTCATTGTTTCCCTTCATCTCCTGTAGTCACATCAAGGCACAGTGTCACATAACGTAGCCTTCCCTTCTTGGTTCCCTCCAGATGTGGTGGACCAACTTCATAATCACTTTCATGTGCCTTAAATGCTACCAGTTTAACAGTTGGTGTTTTAGTGTCATTTTGTGGTGGGTGTGTGGGAGGGTATTTCAAGATTTTGTTAGCTGCCCCACATATGCAACTGATCAGAAAGATGAAATAAAATTCATATTACTCAATCCAGCTGGTACCATGGAGATAATTGACATAGTATTTACAGTATGTCTCTTCACTGATACTCCCACAGCTCTTCTCATGGTTCCAGTGACTAGAAAAAGCCCGCATTCATATGCAGAAAAAGATATCAAATCTTTTCTCTTTTGATCACAGTGTTGTAGTTGCTTTCATATAAAGAAATTTGATAGGATGGCCACTTACAATAAAGTTAGATTCACGTTGTTGCTGAATGTTAAATGGATCTGACATTAAAAAAAAAAATGTTTTGTTTATTTTAAAAATTTAGTAACAGTAACAATATATTTTGATTGGCACTTTACCGGTTTAGTATCAACATTTTCCAGTCTCATTAGAGATCATATTATACTTTCTATACATCTTTTAAGTTGACAGAAGACTTAGTATCATTTATAAAACAAATATAATTCCTCCAGATTCTGAAGAATGATGGTTTGCCATCCTATTTCTTCACCATATGAACTTTTATCTTATACTTTTTTGAGTAGAGCTACTGACCAGGTCTGACTTGAAGAAGAAAACATGTTGGCTCTTTGAAATATGCAGCCACAAAAAGAGTAATTCCTTTTTTTACTATAATTTCATTGGTAATTTTAAATGCATTAGAACAGAACCCTTGATGAAAGCTAGTTTTTCAAAACATACTGGCATTCATATTGCTTACTTCAATAATTTTTTGCACCTCTTGCATCACACCCTGAATTTGAATAGGTTTCATTTGAGGAAAAGGGAAGATTTTATCCTTATAGAATTTAAGTCATGAAACAATTCATTTGGGCCAGCACAAATGTTTGTTCAATTAAGTCAGAACTAATAAATGTGAACGTTTTAGTGATATGCTTGGATTTGATCCAAGGCAATCCCAGTTTAATTTCTGCATCTACTTCAAATCACTTGCCATATATGTTGTTTGAGAGTGTTTTATACTTTCTTGTAGCCTTGGATAAAATCTAGATGTAATATTCTTATTAAAATAAAGCTTTCTGACCTGATATAATTATCTGAGTTGATCCACTTTATAATCTTATTTTCCAGAAATTCTGCCTGATTCTATCATCACTTACTAGTAATGAAACAGGCTCTCATCAAAGCCATTTTCAGTCTATATAATAACTTTAATAAAATAAAAGTACTTAACTTTTCCCTCTAGGTATTTTCTGCCCATATATTCTCATAATTTAAGAATTGCTATGTGCTTAGTCTGTCCCTAGATATACATGATTGTTCTTGGCACTTTGTTTCAAACATACGTTTATTTTATTCGTTTATTCATTCATTCAATTTATATTGGCTGCCCAACTCACAGTTTGTGACTCTGGGTGGCTAACATAAAATTAAAAGAGAAAAAATCCAACAGAAATTAAAACAACAGAGAATGTAGTGCATCTGAAGCCAACCATTGTCATTTTCTTAACCATTACAAAACGGGCTCAACCAACACACTGGCCCAATACCGGGGGAAAGACCCGGGTTTTCAAGGTCTGCCAAATTGGGCCATCTGAATCTCAGGGGGCTTGCTGTTCCAGAGGCCAGGCCCCATGCCAAAGAAGGCATGTTTCTGGTGTCCCACAAGAGAGCCACAGAGGGGACCTGGAGCATACCCATCCTGGTTGGATCTTGTGGGATGGCCAGAAACAGTTGCACCCAGAAGCCTACTGGGAGCCAGTACAGCTTGCAAAGTACTGGAATTGGCGTACCCTGTAACTTTTCTGGGCTTCCCCAAGCGATGTTCTCTCTGGATGTTGACAAGGGTGAAGCCTGCCCGCTTTAATTATGTAAGTAGCATTTTGTACCCTCTAGCTGCTCATTAGGTTTTGCCAATTTGGTGCTAACTCTAGAAATATTTGTTGTTGTATTTATCCAGCTATGTTGCTTTTGACTTTTTTCCAGTACTCTTCAGAAGCATCTGTACAATGTTGAACTTTAGAGAACGATGAGAGTATTTTTTCACACCAAGAAACAAAGTTGCCCAGAAGATGGAATAGACATTCTCCTTCCACTTGTAGAGATTGTAAAGAAAATACTTAAGCTGTCTGAAAAGATGATTTAATTTCACTTTAGCTTCTACTGGGGAAAAATGATCTTCACATTTTGTTTTGTTTTGTTTTTGGAGTTAAAAGAACTGCCAACAAACAAGTGAGCTATTTGTACAGTTCTGTGAAGTTTAGGGCAGATGTATGAGGCAGGACCCTACCCCTCTCATTTTTCTGGGTGCTTGGTGTCCTCCACTGATCTTATGTCTGTTTTTCCCACAGATTCACGGGTGTGGGGAGAAAGCCAAAGCACATGCCCGGCAGAGAGTCAGCAAGGAAGGAATTCTCTATCCTGGGAGTGGGTTGAAAGACAAGTCCTTGGATCCTGCCAAGAGGGTGCACCTCCAGAGACGCCTGGATAAGAAACTCAGTGAACTGACCAACCAGCGAAAGAGCAAAAAGAAAGACAAAGAGAAATAAGATGATCCGTGACTTTGGAAAGAAATTAACCCCAACAAGCTGTCCTTTAAAGCAGCATATTCAAATTTTGCAGGAAAAAGCCAATAAAGTTTTTGAACATTTGGGCTCATTTTTTTTTCTTTCTTATAACCATAGTTTGTTTATTTATTTATTACTCACATTTCTATCACCACCCATCTCCCCCCACAAAAGGGGGACTCTGAGCGGTTTACAATAAAAATCTCCTTAAAACCTCAACATCATAAAATCACTGAATCAACACTTACAATACTAAAATAATAAATAAATATAAATATGGGATCCAAGTGGGATTCCATATTTATGGGATATTCCATATTTATATTATAATGTGCTTTTGAGCGTCACAGTTCTCAAACGGCACAGCACTGATGAAAGTTGCCCACTGAAAAGCCTTACCTGCAGCTTTTGAGCAATGCTCATGGTGCACCTTGTGCTATAAAATGTGTTTGTACCTGTCACATCAACTTTATAAAACCCTGTTGATTAGGGAAGAAAAGCGGGCTGCTTTGGCTTTCAATAATTAATTTTACTGGCAGTGTAATAAAATACACAGTGAATGGCTAAATAGGTAGCTATACAATAAAGAGGGATGTCTAGTTAAGAGCAGGAATAAATGAATGAAATAAACATAGGTATGTAATATTTATCTGTCTATCAAATTTATCACCGTCCATCTCCCCCACAAGGAGGGACTTTGGGCAGTTCACAATAAAAACACAGTATAATATAAATAATATACAATAATATCAATAACATAAAAATATAAATATGTTAAAATATAATAAAATCCAGATGGCTAAGATAGTCTCTCTGTCCGCAAGCAAAACAGGGCAATTCTATGGAGCTAACCATCCCCAAGAGGAACTATACTCTTTCCCACCCAGGCATGTTGACAAAGCCAGGTTTTTAATTTTTTTTGGAAGTCCAGGAGCGAGGAGACCTGCCTCAACTCCAGGGGGAGAACATTCCAAAGGGCAGGCACTATTGCAGAGAAGGCACGCTTCCACAATCCCACCGAAACTCTTTTACAGATGGTATCCATAGCATACCCTCTCTGCATGCCCAGGTGGGACGGGTCGATGTACTGGGGACAAGATAGTCCCTCAGGTAGCCTGGCCTTATGCCATGTAGGGCTTTAAAGGTCATAACCAACACCTTGAATTGGACCTGGAAGCAAACTGGCACCCAGTGCAGCTTGCGCAGTAAAGGTGTTACATGTGCTGCCCTAGGGGCACCTAAAATTACCCGCGTGGCTGCATTCTGGACCAGCTGTAGCTGCCGGATACTTTTCAAGGGTAGCCCATGTAGATAACCAAGGCATGAGTGACTGTAATATGTTTGTGAAAGTGAAAGGAAGGGAAAGGATGTTATAGATCTGAATGAAGGTGGACTGATCTTGTGGAGTAGAGCTGATAAATGAATACATGTGAGAAAGTGAAGGGGTAGGTTTAATTATGAAAAAACTACAATATATGGCAAAGTATGAATTGGTATTATATAGAATGTTGGTGCATATGCAAGAAGAAATTAATAGTTTGATCATAATTACACAGTATTCTCCATGAATGCTTATATTGGAGGAGCCAAGGATGAGACTGGGGGAAAACTGTGCATGATTCTGAATCAAGATGAGAGAGTGCAGTAAAAGTTAATGGGCTGCTTGGAGACCCAAAAAATGAATAAGGACTGTGATTGTTTTGTGAGCATTTGCTTAGAGGAAGTCCTGTTTCAAATATGTGGTTTAATATGTATTTTTCTGTGCACGTGGAAAAGCAATCCTTGTGGATGATGGTTTTAATTATGTATGATAAAAGACTGAGAGGCTTTGTGAAGGATATAAGGGTAATAGTTGCTTCTGACTGTGGGAGAGACTATAATAGTGTCAAGAGTGGATCTTGTGGGTGGTGGGGGAATGCAAATGGGAGAAGGGAAACAAATGAGTGGAAGTAGAATGAGTACAGGAAGAAGTCTAAGTCCTGTATGAAAAATCATTAGTACATTGATTAATTTCCCAGGAGAATTAATAGAAAGTAGACAAAAGCCAAGAGAATATGGATGTTACTTGGAAAAGAATACCAGTATAATGTTACAAATGCTACAGAAATGTATGCAGTTACACTAATGAGTATTGAAAAGGATGCTTGGAATGATGGTGAAAGGGGGTAGATGATGAACAAAAAAAATTAATATAAGAGAATGATTGCTGCAAAAATGAGGGTGAAGTATATTTTATGATGTGTACAGACAAAAGAATATGGTAGCAAAGAATATAAAACCAAAGGAACAATTAAGATAGAGGCAAAGAAAATACAGAGGGATTTTCATTAAAGCAAAACATTGTTTTAGAAGTAGGTGAAAAGGGCTAAACAAGAAGAATCCAGCAGAGTGAATGAATTAAAAATGAAAGTGATAAACTGAATTGGAATGAACCTGTTGTTGTTGTTTATTCGTTTAGTCGCTTCCGACTCTTCGTGACTTCATGGACCAGCCCACGCCAGAGCTTCCTGTCGGTCGTCAACACCCCCAGCTCCCCCAGGGACGAGTCCGTCACCTCTAGAATATCATCCGTCCATCTTGCCCTTGGTCGGCCCCTCTTCCTTTTGCCTTCCACTCTCCCTAGCATCAGCATCTTCTCCAGGGTGTCCTGTCTTCTCATTATGTGGCCAAAGTATTTCAGTTTGGCCTTTAATATCATTCCCTCAAGTGAGCAGTCTGGCTTTATTTCCTGGAGGATGGACTGGTTGGATCTTCTTGCAGTCCAAGGCACTCTCAGAATTTTCCTCCAACACCACAGTTCAAAAGCATCGATCTTCCTTCGCTCAGCCTTCCTTATGGTCCAGCTCTCGCAGCCATATGTTACTACAGGGAACACCATTGGTTTAACTATGCGGGCCTTTGTTGTCAGTGTGATGTCTCTGCTCTTAACTATTTTATCGAGATTTGTCATTGCTCTTCTTCCAAGGATTAAGCGTCTTCTGATTTCCTGACTGCAGTCAGCATCTGCAGTAATCTTTGCACCTAGGAATACAAAGTCTTTCACTGCTTCTACATTTTCTCCCTCTATTTGCCAGTTATCAATCAAGCTGGTTGCCATAATCTTGGTTTTTTTGAGGTTTAGCTGCAAACCAGCTTTTGCACTTTCTTCTTTCGGAATGAACCTAGAGTGAGAAAATATTAAAGGATTATAGAGATTCATATAGTGATATATTGAAGAGTGGAATTGAAATGAATGTTAGTGTCCAAATAAAAAGAAAGAAAAAATGGGAGTCCTAGATACTGGGAGAATGTTAACAATGATAAGGCTATAGATGGAGATGGAGTAACTGGAGAATTTAAAATATGGATGTGGTTTTCTTATGGAGTGGCTGTGTATCTTCTTAAATATTTGTGTGAAGACTGCATCTGTGCCCAAGGAATGGAAGCATTTCATTATTCTCTGAAGGTGCTAAAATGAATGCAAAAATCACAGGGTTTTTTTTTTGTAAAGGTTCTATAAAAGTGTTTGGCAGAATTTTGACTGAAAAAAGTCCTGAGGTGATAATGAGCAAAATTAGGGAAGTGTCATGCAGCTTTATGCCAGGAAGGGTAGACAAGATATTTGCTCTTCAGTAGTTAACTGAGAAATGTATGAATGTGAGGTAGAAAGTTTATTAAACTTTAGTTGATTTAGAGAAACCATATGATGATGTGAATAGGCTTGAATTATGAAATGTTTTGTACAAATACGAAGTTGGTTACTGAATGCCATAAAAGCAGTGTATAATGGAACTAAAGCATGCGTGAGAATAAATGGAATGCTCAGCCAGTGGTTCAACATTGAACAGGGAGTAAGACAAGGATTGTGATGTCCCATTGTTTATTTAATATATTTATGGATAAATGTATAAGGAAGATTGGTGGTAATTTTAGAGGCATGTTGGTTGGGAATGTAAATGTGTATTTTTGTTTGCAGGTGGCTAAGAATTGTGAGGTTAATATTAGATAGATTATATGATGTAGTAAGGAGTAGGAAAATTAATGTAATGAAGATGAATGTAGGGTTTATAAAAATGGGTATGAACAATTGCAAATTGAACATAAATGGTGTGCCCTGATAGTTTTCTACAGATGGGAAAATGGCTGGAGAAATGTTGAGATGTGCAAATGTTAATAGAAAAGTAGTGTTGGGAGGAATAAATGTTTTTGAAAGAAGCAAAAATGGCTGTGTAAAAGAGGTTCCTTCTGCCCACATTGTTACATGGAAGTGGAGTTGGGTATGTCAGGCAAAACACAGCAGTAAGCTGAACGCAGTTGGAATAGGGTACTTTAGTACTGTGCATACTAAAACCAGAACTCAATCCTGAGTGGGTGATAAATGTGGATTGAATGCAAAAGTGAGCGACCAGTATGAAAGAACTAGATTGAGGTGGGTTAGTCATATCAAAAGAGCGAATGAGAACTGAATCACAAAACAAACATATGAAAGAAAATGAATGGTTTAAATAAGAAGGAACGACTGAGAAAATTGCGGTTGAATGAAAGTAATGGAAACCTGAGAAGACACAGGTGAGAAATTTAAAGAACAAAAGGCACTGCATTAATCAGTGTATCTATGTGACAGAAACAAGAATGGCTTTGAACATTGAAAAGTATAGAGAAGCATAGTTAATAGTTTGGTGTAAACTACATTTAATTAGATTTCCTTTTTTAAAAAAAAAATCTCCATTTAATTTTTTTGTCTTCTACTTACTACTCTTTTTTGGCCTTGCTTATCCCCAAAAGTGATAGTGTGATGGTTATAGTCAGATGGATGGATGGATGACTTCCATGATACAAGCATACATTCAAGCAGAGAAAAATCTAAATGAAACCCACAATTGGCTATTTTGATTCACATTTCTTTATGCCTTTCCTTGCCTTTTTATCTCCAGGAATGTCTTGTCTCTTCCCAGCTTGCCTCAAAGAAGAACACTGCAGTTTGCTTTGAAGATACATAAAGAAGACTAATAGCCCTTCTTTCAAAAGACACAGCCCTTTTTTCTCAGCAAGCCATTATAAAATCTATGAAGCAACATATTTTAGTCCACTATTGGAACCAAACTATAGAAGTCCAAATGGGCATTGCTCCTTTTAAGTAGGGTGGGTGTTGGCAAAGCATACCACGTGTAGAGAATATTACTGTGCTTCTCTGATCATTATATAAGTTGTAAAACAAAATTACACATAATATGAGCATCTACACCCCATTATGATAACAGCATGCTCTTTTGAGCTTGATGGAAGGGAGAGTGGCTGTCCAGAATTCCCACATCTGTGACCATTGCTGCCTGGGTTTGGTGAGAGCTGGAATCCAGTAATACCTGGGTTCATCACTGTTAGTCTTGTAGTTCTTACTCATTTATTTGTCAAGTTTGGAAGGCCACCCAACTCCATAAATATTCTGGGCAGTGGTCAGTGGGATTTGGAGCAGATCCAGACACACAATAGCTGCTTAGTGCATCAGGAAGAGAAATAAATTGGTGCAGTGAAAGAATTTGGACCCAGAACTCAAAGATCTATTTAGAAAATTACTGCAGCATTAATAGAGAGATGTGGTTCTGGCATATTTCACAGCGTTCATATCCAGCTGCCTCCTGTTGTCAAATACAGTTGTTCATTTAGCACAGGAGTGGGCAAGTCACGGATGACACCCACCTACCACCTCAGCATCCCTGGATCACACTGCTGAAATTCAGCAGCAAAATGGACAATTTTCAGCAATATTTTGTTATTGGTGCAAAAAGGAGTAGGGATGAAAAGTGTCAGGTCTCCGAACAGCAAATTGCTTCTATTCCCAACATTTTCACCTTTCAGATAGCCCAGTTTGGTATCCAAATCACTGACATGATTTGGGCTGTTTATAACCTTTTCAAATTTTAAAGGTGGGATGAAAGCATAGAGGCCTCTGACTTCCTTTTTCAACCTTACAATCTCCACAAACATGGGACAAAAATGGATGGGAAACTTAGGCCTCATTCTTTTATGCAACATCATTGTGGCATCTCCAACCTGCTATAAAGCCAGATGTTTTTGTTCATCTTTGATCTAATAACTCACAGGTACTGTTCTGATTGGCTGCAGTTCTCAAGATCTCAAGAAGAAAACTCCCAACTCTGCAATCCATGATTCTTTTCATTGCAAATGTGGAATTTAACCAGTCTTCTGCAGAGATGTGTGCTATGGTAGAAGACTTAACTTAGGGCTACAGAATCTATAGATACATTGTTTTTCCTCAGGGTCCAATAATGTTTGATGCTTTTTTGAGGTGTTTTGAATGGAAGTTGTTAATTTACAGAACCAAGCAATTATGAAAATAGTTGCATTTATTTTATTCTGCAAAACTAAACTTGAATTGAGAAAAGTTAGCTGTCTGTTTTCAAGAGGGCTTGCAATATTATTGTCCTTGTTCATAGATTTGCTAAAATATATAGGAAGAAACCACTACACATATTACTTATGGAACTATGATTTTGATTTTTACTTCATTATGTGAACAGATTGCAAAAAAATACAGTAGTTTATTAACAATGATTGTAGCTTCTACACTTATGTGACACAGATGTCCTTGGTTCTAAAGTAGTTGTAGCAGAAATTGTGCAGCCTTGGGCTCAAAAGTACTTGGCCATATTTTTCTTGCCAGGCAATGTGTCCTTGAGGATCCACAAAAAAACCTGTGCTTTCATCATCAGCTGATATGTTAACCTTGAGTCAGTTAACCTTTCTGAACTCATAGAATTACTGGCTTTCCTTTTCGTTCATTGACTTGAAATTAAAGTGGTGTTGATGTTTTATCATCCAAAAAACTGGCTTCATATTTCTGTGATGATGATAATAACAGTGTGGCTTCAACCTTGGCTGCACTTGGATTTAGCATATGTGACTTATGAATAACCTGAGTCTGCAATAATAAAATTAATTGGATTTCTTTAAAAGAAAACTACCATAATTATGACTTACATAAAATAAATGTACTCAGTTTAGAAAATCACAATGTGACACGTTTTAGAGCAAATGCAGGCTACAAAGTGGAAGGCAAGATTTAAGAGGGATCCAAGTTGGCTCTAATGAGGGTAGCTTGATTAACTTTTGAAGCAACTATAACTTTTAGGAGATCCAGGTCACATCATACTTGGCGTAGAGGATCTGGCAAGTTTTTGAAGGGCCAGTATTTACACTGCATCTTACACCTACCAGGATAGGTTCCTTACAATTTCTTGAGTAGGTACAGATGTAAGTAGGTAATGGTATTTTGTTTCAAGTTGTACAGCTCTCTCTAGTATACAATATTTGTAAATATGTAAAGAAGAAATGGTGGTTTATTACTATTACAATGATAATGGTAATATCTCATAAAGGACCTAAAATTTTCCAGGCATTACAGTGATATTTTCCTGATTGCAGGTATAACATCTCAGATATAACATGGAAGGGGAAAATGGGAAGAAATCAAGGAAACTCTACTCATCTGACTTAGCTGGATTGGCCCCAAAGGGTTAGGGTCACCATTCAGAGGGGAGCAGGCCAAAATAGAGGCCCAGGCTTTGCTTTCCTTCTTGCCCTTTAAGCACCTGCTGACAGAAATGGGGCAATGAGCCAATGACTGAACGAGTTGGCTGGCTCCCTCATTCATTCATCCATGCAAAGCAACAGATCGGCAACCTTGCTCAGACTTAGACTGCAAGCGGGGGATAGAATATTTACCTGGCAACTTGCAGAAAAATTAACAGGTGGCATCCTGTCACATTAATGTTTTGAAGATGTAATGACTTTAAACCGACATGCACACATATGAAGCAAAACTTGTCCACTGCCTGCAGTCTGACTTGATCTGCCTACAAGGTACTGCTGATTGTCTCTGGGACAATCTGGAAGAAAAAATGCAGGGAAATTCAGGGAAGATCAACAGAGAAACCTCACCATTGAAAAGCTAGCAAAATGGGCTGCCCTCCGCTTCTTTTTCCCACAGAGGGCTGCCCTCTGATTTGAGAAAATTTCTTATCTGAGAAAATTCCCTTCTTTCTCTTGAGGAAAATTCTTCTCAGTCTGCAAACCTGCAAGCTTGTTTACTGTATTTAATGTTAACCCGCCTTAAGCAATAAGGCAACTGAAGATAGTAAACCATAATGGTACAGTTTTTTAAAAATTAAAACCCAGTAGACAACATTGCTGAAACCTTAAGCAAATATTCATAAAATAGGCAGTACCCACCCAGCCAAGGCAATTACCCTCCCAAAGACACACCTGAGTTTATTTATTTATTTATTTTAAATCTGTCAGGAGATTACAGTTACAGAGAACGAAAAGGGATTGCCCTTTTTGCAGGATTTTCTTTGGACTCAGCTATGCAGGCCTTCAGAAGAAAAAGTATTTCATTCTGTGCCATGTTTGCCAATGTCCACTACTCAAATGCACTGACAGAAATAAATGCTTTTGGTCACCCTAACAACTCAGATAGTTTGCATTTAGTGCAATTAAACATGGCTCACTTTGTTTGCTTGATGTCCTAAAATGGTGAGGCAGGCAGGAGGTAGGGATGGATATTTATCAGGTGGGTGTTTAAAAATGGTTACCATCCTTTTAAAATGGATAATTCTGTTTTTAAGGTGTCTTTGAACAGGCCTGTATTAGTGTTTGTTTGCTTGTTGTTTGATTCATTGATTGATTGCATTTATTGGTCACCCAACTCTGCTGACTCTGGCAGCTTCACAAGTAAAAAAAAGCACATAAAAGCAGCCTTTGTCCAAAAGAAAATATAACGTCCTACCACCTCACCAACAACTGAAAGAGGCTGGCCCAAAGACCTTAACCCAAGATTGCTCAAAGGCAGGCAAGGTGGAGCTGGATGAATCTTTGGGGAGATGCTGCAACAGAGGAGCCTGCTAACTGGGTCTTGCTAAATGGCATTGCTTAATCGACAGAATGCACAGGACCAGCCAACGCTACTTAGTTTGCTCTGCTTTCTGAGCTGTTAATGGTTAAGGTATCATGATGTGCTGAAGTATTTCAGAGATGAAGAATCATTATTAACAATGCCTATTGTCAAAAATGTAAGCAATCAGAAGCAAGATACAAGGCACAACAATAGTAAATTGAAGGAGAACAATAATTCTCTTGATGTTTAGTTAATCTGTGCTAATAAATCTGTGCCTGAGTTAAAAAAAACGAAAAACAGTTCTACCAGATCTGGGCAGCAAAACTCAGGGTTGCTACATGGAGTTAGTTTTTGGCATCTCTTTGCTGCTTTTAGTGATTGTCTTGATTTCTGCAGCCTGAATACAGGCCTGGGACACCCTTGAAGCCATGAAGAATTTTTCCCGAACCTTGTCCCCAGATGCCTGTTCATTTTAGATCAGTTTAAATTTTCCTGATAACTATACTCAGCAATCAACACAGGGCAGGTCACTGGCTGGTATGATGATGCTCAATTACATAAAATTGCGGCAGACTAGAATGGATTACTGGTCAAATATATCCCCCACCCCCGCTTGTATACTTATTTCTGTACCTACTAGGTTTTCTTTATCTCCCATAGTTTATCCAGTTTAATTCTGTCTTTATCCTATATAGATTTGATACCTGCAGTCAATCTAGAATCAGATGAGTATTCATCACACAAGGGCATCATTGACCATATTCAGAGTTGCTTCCACTAAGTACCCACAGCAGCCCATTCTCACATAGAACTAGGCAAAGCTGCTGAGTTCCCAGTGTCTTAGGTTTCTAGTAAGAGGGCACTGTGTGTGTGAACAGACAAGACTGCACAGAAATTATCCCATGGTCCCAAAGCCGCTGCTTTGTAATCCTGTCCCAATCAAAATTGATCTGCTTACATAATACTGTTAAGTAAGTCATTCCCACAATTCCCTGTGCTCAAAATGGTCAGGAATAGAGCTATCACATCTGGGCTGCAAAATTCTGGATGACCATGAGAGGGCAGCAAAGAGACACAGAACCCTATATCTCTGCCAACTTCTCGTGGTCTTCCAGAGGGTTGCAGCCCTGGGGATCTGCAGCAGGGATCTTTGGAGCTGTGAGCCAAAACAGGAGGATTCCAGACTGGGGAAGCCAGTTTCATAGGCTTATTTAAACATCTTAAAGCAAATGTGCAGTTTAAACTGGAACCCATTGCATCTTTCTGAACTCATCATATTCCAATTAGCAATACCAGACCAGGCATTTAAACATACCCTCGCTGGCTGTCTCGCTCCTTGTCTTCCTTTTCTGGTATAAGGCCTCAGTTCATCTTTAATATTGACTCATTACACTCCTCCTGCACCCGCAGTCTGCCCCATTGTTGGCAATTATGTACTACAATCAACTCTATCTTAATTTATGTCCCACTGATAAATCTAATAGCTTTTCTCCCCAGGATGCAAAAAAAAAAAAAGTTCAAATGATGCCATTTGGAAGAAGTGGAATGAAATCCTAGAACATTGCCAAGAAAAGAAGGGTTGGGTTTGCAAAAAATACAAGTCCATGTTCCACGCTGATTGTGTGGAAAATAACTAAGCACTTACAGATAATGACTGTCCATAGAGAAAAAGCAGATTTGCACTGGATGACTTGCTCACATGGGAAGACTTTTGAGTTGGAGCCGGGGAGTGAGGTGGCGGGAGGCATTCATCTTTTCATCTCAAGATGTGATCAAGGTGGGGTATTTGCAGGGCACTCCTGTACTTTCTGAATTTATCAACAGCAGGTTGTATTAATAGTTGCTGTTTATCAGATTGTACTTACGTAAGCTGCCAGGAGTGTTCTCGCCCTAAAAGGCAATCTAAAGAATTTCAGATAAATACATAATTTAAATGAAATGACTCAGCTCAGGTGGCAGTGCTTAGCCAACTCTGGCTGGTCAGGAAAAAAAGCTAAGCAGGGTTAGACCTGGTTAAGTCAGCCCTAGAAGGTAGACTAGGCTAAGAAACCAATGCCATATAGATCAGGGTTACTTTTATTGAAACAGCTATAGTAACGGGATCTTGCAAGCCTGAATGTGCTTCCCCCCTCCCTCACTTTATCTTCATGTGAATTGTGAATTAGGGAGAGGCCTGCCTGAGGCATTTACTCAGATTAGTTTCTTGGGATGGGCTCAAGCTGTTCTGGTCAGATCCTTGCTTTGGGCATGTGAACCTTGTAAGACATGATGATGTGAGGGGGAGAAGCAGCTGAAATTTATTTATTTTATTTTATTAAATGAGGTATTCTGTGTTAGCAAACCTGTAGCTCCAATTGGTTCTGCCATTTTCCTGTGGGACCATCCCCTTCCAGTCCCTGATTTTCCCCAGCCCTCTTTTGGCTATGGGGGAGACCAGGATCCTGGCTTCTGAGCCTCTCCCAATTGGTCTTCCTGTCTGTTCGAGGTCCCAGCAAATCAGCATGCCTCATTAGCATGTGGATGAGTTCGTTCTAGGATGCAAATTATCTATGTGCTTCTGGAGGAAGCTGTTCATTGTCCCTCCCACATTCCTTTGTCCTTCTTCACCATCTGGGAAGCAGCATGAGGCTGCAGCTCTTCCCGTCTCTTGGGCCATACGGTGGGCCTAGGGAAGAAGTTTCCCCCTTCTTCCATGCAGCTTTTAGCAGCAATGAGGGCTAAGAGTTTAATTCAGTTAGGGAAAAGAAAGGAAAACAAGAATCATCATTTTTCTACTGAAATGGATGTAACTGGACCAAATAAATCAGTAAGACTCTTTTTACTTTTGAACCTACTTTGTCTAAGTGTGTGATTTTTTATGCTTGGGTGGGCTGAATGTGTAGGATCAATAACCTATATTTCTCTAACGTGTTCATTAATGCTATTTTAGATAATGTTCTTTTTCTGTGCATGCATCTTTCACTTTGTTAAGCTCTGCTCCATTCAGTGGTCCTAGCTGTCCACTAATGGCTTCACTGTCAACTGGTTGATCTACAGAGTGTAAAGCTTGATACTGGGTCCCTGGCTTAAAGCAAGTAATTGGACTCGTAACTGAAAGAACTTTACCCTTGTATTTTGAAAGCACGCCAGGCAGGGAATTCCCTTTCCAGGGGCTGGAGCTTTCAGAAGCCCTGACTCCTCCTTTCTTCTCCTAACCTAATGTTTGTAGGATTCTTATAATAGTTTGCAAGCTCCCACACAGTTCACCCTCTTTTTCAAACTATTGCTCTTCAACAGCACTTGTCCAGCAAATGCACATATCCAGGTGGCCACTAGCTGGCAGCCAAGAAATATAAAACTCTCATTCTTAATTGCAGCCTAGAAGTCAATGGGTCAAAGAGCTGACCAGTCAAGCCATGGTTTCAAGAAATAAAGAAAAAAGTTCAATCAGTCAAAGATGACAGAAAAGAAAAAAGAAACAAAATGTAGTTCATGGAGTAACCAGAGTGCTGTGCCTGCCAGCTGGAGGAGGTTTTTCACATGGTTAGACAAAGCAGGAATTTCAACTGAGGGAATCATCACCAAGGGCCCTTTGAATGTTGCGTGGTGTTAAAGCTGTGTGGACAGCAGGGCAGCTCAGACCCTTTTCAGGAATGCATTAAGGGTGCACTGTGGGGCTAGCAAAATTTAGGGCAGCATCATTTCTTGCCAGCTCTGAGGCAGGAGGCCTGATGTGTGCACATGACCTGAATCAATGGCATTAGTCAGTCTAGACATGGTAAGCTTGAAACTTTACAGGAAAGACACCCATCACCATACTAGGAGTAGCCCATTGTTCTGTCCATACTAGCCCCAGGTACAACACAAAGGTACGGTGCAACTGAACCTGTGAAAGCAGTTGAGGTGTCTCCTCTTGAGCACTAAACAAACATCACAGTACAAAAAAAGTAGGTGGCCATCCTGTTTCTCAATAACTCAGATTATTTATGAGTTTCATATACCTGTTCTCCCACATCATACTTCGTGTGCATATTTTTAAATATCCTAATTTGCTATCACAAACATACTTGCTAGTAAGCAAGTCCAAATGTAACCAGTGGGACTTTTATCCAAATGAACTTATTTAAGACTGAGTTGTAAAGAATGCATGTTGGGAGCATTTATGCAAACTAAGCATTTCAGCATATATTGAAGCAATTTAATTCCTTCTAGGGAGAAAAATTAGATTTGCTTGGTAGAGCAATTTTCTAAGCCTCCTTGGTACAGAATTTTATTCAGAAGCTTCCTTAGCATTCTAGTTTACAAATAGATGTTTTTGACATTTAGTAGTAAGATAAAAATATAAAATGTTATTGTTTCATGGATCTTGTTTTAAAAGTAAATCTACTCAATATACAAAATGAGAAATATGCATACTTCCTCTTCACATTCAGTGTTCAAAGATTTAAACTGTCTTCAAAAACTTTATAATTGGAAAAAGAGGTTTTGTATGCTTCATGTAACCACAACCTTTTCCTGAGATGGACTGTGGCATAAGATGGTACAATAATGTCTAATTGTAAGATTATAATGCTCAAATTATATTGGATCAGTTTTCATTTATAATTATCTAAATCCTTCCCTCCCTCCCTCCCTCCCTCCCTCCCTCCCTCCCTCCTTCCTTCCTTTTTTTTAGAACCCCAAGGTAGTATCCATGCCTCCCCAATTTTATCTTCACAACCCCATGGTCAAGTAGGGATTGGAGGAATCCCCTCTATTTTGATATGACAATCATTACGTAACACTAGCTTTTCTCTCCATTCTGATTCTGGAGAGAATTTGACCTGTGAGAACCCTTTTGTGCATGTTCCTTCAAGGCTTCCATGTTAGAAAACTCCTAGCTAAATCTGGCCTAGTTGCACCTTGGCAACTGGAAAAGGCCTGTGAGTTGGATGCGGTTCCCTTCTCCATATAAATAGGCAGATCTGAAACAGAGGCATTTGTATTTCATATTTTTCTATAAGAATGAGAGGGAGTCCCATGTCTGGTAACTAGCAACATCTCTCAGGAAACTCACTTATTATTCATGACCATCTGTTCAGATGGAAGAAGAGAGAATGTCCTTGTATTTTTGGAAAGAGGGGGATGGGATGGCTCCTGCAATACCATGCCATTACAGTTCAGCATCAGGCATAGGTGGGAGATCCATTGAAGGGGTTTATCAGAATGGTTATATGGGTGCAGGGGTGGCACATAAAGTGAATATACTGACTGCAAGGATGTGCCAACACCAAGGGCAGGTAGATTTTAGCATCTGGGATTTACTTTACTATAACTCTGAGCAGCACCAACCAGAGCCAGATCAACATAGGGGCTCATGTGGGTGGGTGTTCACAAGACATTGAGCACATGCTCAACTTAGAATTTGTCATCAGAAACCCAGACTCAAACCAATAAGTTCTTTCACAAAGAAATCCATTCCCAATTTTCTCTTTAGCATTCTTATTCAGCACTTAATTTAAGAGCAAAAAAGCCCCTTTACAGTTGTTGCTGTTGTTAGACAACTGGGAGTCAGATATGTGATCACTTGCTGATACACTGCAGGTTTCTTGAGATCATCCAATAGATTCTGAACTGCCACCCTGAATAAGCAACTAAGAAAAAGGAGCTTCTGAGTTAACTAAATATATCCAAAGTTGTTACTAATCCATAAAGAGATTTATTGGAACCATTGGCCCACCCACCATACTTCATCATGGCCTTCAGTAAAAAGTTGTCTCAGTTGTGAAGATTTCTTTTATCACAATAAGGCTATCTATACTGAAGTGAGACAGCCAGGGAAGATTTATGAATTCTTATCTACTGAAGACTGAAAGGTTTTTTTGTTGTTTGCATATACATGATTTAATCCACTTGACAAGTATTAATTGTTAAAGGGCAAGAGGGTTGGGGGTGAAGGGTGGAGTCATGAGCAGAGAAATGAATATATGTAATGGTAACAGTGGACTTTGAAAAAGCACGATAGAAAGAATATTGACATTTTCGTACTTTGGTGTTGGAGAAGACTCTTGAGAACACATGGATCGCTTAGAAAACAAACAGATCATCAATAATCAGTCCAGAATTCTCACTTGAGGCACAAATGACCAGGCTCAAATTTATCATACTTCAGACACATCATGCGAAGACCTAACTTTCTGGAAAAGTCTATAATGCTGAGAAAAGTAAAAGGAAAGAAGAGGATGATCAGCAGCAAGGTGGATGGACTCAATTACAGCAGCGATGGGTGCACCATTAGAAGACCTGGCTAGGTTAGGGACACATCCTCCTGGACAAAAAGCTATTTATATGGCACTAAGAGTTGATACTGACTTGATGGCACATAATCAGTCAATAATCAAATGGTAATAGAAACAAGAAAATAGGAATAAAATATAAATTTCTTGATATATGCAAGCTATATATCACCTTTCACATAGGAGCCACAGGGTGTACACAGTACGCCCTTCTCCTATTTTTCCCCACATCTGCAACCCTGTGAGGTAGATTGGACTTCGAGAGTGTGACTGGCCGAGCTCCCATGGCTGGAGATGAACTAGAACCCAGGTCTCCTCAGTGCCATTCAGCACCTTTACCACTGCACCACACTGGTTCTGTCTTGCCAAACAGTTCCCTGCACACTTAAGAGTGAGCATGGGACTCTCTTTTGTGATGTTTTACATTTGCTTTGTTCTTTGGATTACCGTCATGTAATTATTCTGTAGTTATTTTTATACTTGTTCTGGTTAATTCTCTGTATTTTGTTGTTTTTATGTTATTGTTGTGAGTTGCCCAGTCAGTTGGAGTTCGGCAGCATCCAAATTGAATGAATAAATAAAGCATTACTGGACATGCCAAATAATATGTATAGCGTATGTTAAAATGATTTTTAATACTTCCCTTTTGTTTTATTCAGCATCCTGACTCCTCTGCAAGGGCCTTTATATTTAGAAGACTGTACAAAAAGCAAAAAATATTGGGGTTGGGGTCAAAGCAATGGTCAACCATGGGAAGGAATACGTGGTAGAGCTGAGACTTGATATGCCTGATTCATTTCCAGTTGAGAAGTGTTAGGAGCAGCTGATCTTTCTGCCTCCCAACTAGGAAATCTTTGGCAGCCTGACCAGAGGTGACTACAGAGGACTAGAGGAACAATCCTCGTCAGAAGGCAGCTCCTCTGCTCCTGTTTCAATCCATTCTGGAGTGGTTAGACTATAAATGTAGTGAAATCACTTAAAGGGAATGGAAACCCTGCTTTTATTTTACTAGGTACACCACCAACCTGGTGGGACAACCTAACCTCTCTCCAGGGCCGCAACTAGGGTCTGTGTCACCTGGGGCAAACATGGATTCCACGCCCATTTTGGCACCTCCCCAGCGCAGTGCCCTGCTTGCCCCCCCCCCCCCAGTTGCAGCCCTGTCTCTCTCTCTCTCTCTCTCTCCCCCCACCCAAAGCTGACAACTATTTTTTCTCTACTAAATTCATTCAAAAATCCTATCCTGGATGCACTTTTACTTGCAGAATTTGTATCGTCGACCTACACCATTATCTATGCCATTTTATTATTGTAAACAAATGAGTCCAAAACTCAAAGCATTCCAATAAATCTACTGATTTTGTCATCCAGCTTTTGTATTGCTGCTTTTGTATTACTGGAGATGGGGCAGCAGTAAATTGGGTAGATTGCAGTGCAGAGGGAACATGGGGAGGGGGAGAAAATCCTTCAACTTTGGCAGAGATCCCCTTCCTCTACCAGAGAGAACTTCTACCATTTATAGAGGGTCTCTCTGACAACTGACTATGTGCCAGCAAGTCAGTGATGACCCTCAGTGACCACATAGGTTTTCTCCTTGAAAAATTTCTTTGCCTAAGATTACCCCAATCTGCTGGTTTCATTGCAGAGCATTTAGGGAGAGGGCAGTCTGGAGAAGTATTTGGAAGGAAAATGGGACAGGAATGCCTGCTTGCACCAGCCCAGCTGTGCATATCAAATGCTAGTAAGGCTATACTAATATGCTTCACTGCAAGAACGTAACATACTGTGCACTCATTGATTTATTGCATGTTCAGAAGAAGCATGTGATATTGTGACCCACCAGCACATCAATGCTTCAGAGTACAGGCCTTAGCAATATGTCAGTAGTAAAGGCTCCCTCAGGTCAAATACGCTGCCCATAAACAATAAGAGAATGACAGAGATGGAAGAGATCGTTTAGGGCATCAAGTCCAACCTCCTGCCGAGCACAAGAATCCAGACTGAAACGTCCCAGACAGTCCGGTTATTAACAAGCACATAAACAGAGGTGGAGGATTTTGCTCACGGACTTGCTTGTTCTCTAGAAACAAGAATGGATAATCGATCACAAAACAGAACACAGCCCCCGACCCCCCCCCTCGGTTTTTTTTTTCCAGGTCCCGATACTTGGAATGGTGCTACTGCTTCCAGCAACTGATCCCAGAACTGCTGTCAGCAATGCGGGATTTGTATCCTAGACACCCAAAGCAGAGTGGCTTGTTTAAAGCATCCATTCCTGGTTTCCTATCTAGCATTATTTCAAGAAAACATTTTCGAGTGCTGTATGAAATCTGTTTCCCAAGAGATTCATTGTCTGTATAAACTAATCATTGAAAAGAACTTTAAACTGTCAGCAGCAGCTTCTCTCTGGGCTAAAATAGTCTGTTCCCTAGATACTATTCACAGGAGATGCTTACATTACCTTTATTGAATGCCACCTTGTTCCATACTGGCTTGGCCTCTGCTTTGGTAAAGGGTTAGTTGTCTGGGCTACAAGAGATAGCAACCTTTCCAGAATTCACACCCTTTGGGGTGGGGAACCCTCACCATTATTTTGTAACAAGGGAAGAGCCATATTTTCTGGAGAAGTCAGATGCCATGTCTCTGTGTTATAAAATACATGGCATATCCATCAAAAAGCAAGCTATCTGCAAATATTTGTCAAGTGAAAGAAGAATTAAAGGTTTGCCTCAGGGAAATCTTGCTTGTAAAATGTAGGTAAGTATGTATTTTGGGAGGGAGGGAGCTTAAGAGTACATTTCACTGCCTCGTTGGCCACGAGTTTGTTTACATAGATGGTAATGAGCTCTGCCAAACCACCATTAGTTTCATTTTTAAATCCATTCTGGATGCCTTTCCAGTCCCTTCCATGATTCCCCCATTTCTTCCTCACCACTCATGAATTCTGACCATATTTAGCAAGGCTTTGTTCTGGAGCTCACAGGGAGACCTCAGCAAATGCCAGGCAACCAGCACTCACATTCTCTGCTTCAAAGTTGCCAGTTGTAAGGTTAGCCCCAGAGCTTTCAGTGGTCCATGAATTAAAAAAAGAGCCTGGCTCTCCATCACAAGGAGAGAGAGACAAATTGCTTGAATTCACCAGGGAGACAGTCTAGCAAACTCTGTGTGGTATCCAGCAAATCCTGATTCAAAGTTGGGCTATCTTTTGACCTGGGCTAAGTGAAACAGAAGTAGGAGGCAGGGAGCAGGGCAGGCTGATTATCTAGTCAAAGTGAATGGCCACAAAGACAGGATGACCTCAGTGAAACCTAAGTTTCCTGATGCAAGGGAGGATAGAAAAAAAATGGTTTTCCACGGGTGGGCAGAGCCTGGGGGATTTTGCCATGTGTGACCACTAGCATGCTTTTGATGTCATATGATGGGCAGGGTTGCAAACATCAATGGAGGCAGGGGGAAATCATTGTGTGCTAGAGCTTGATATAGATAATGGAAAATTACTCTACCTCTTACATGTACCACTGTTGAGATTTTAAATTGACTGCAAATTAGACACCCAGCCAACTAATCACAGATTCACAAAAATACTACACTAGGGTCAAAAAGATGAAAGATTGCCTTGAAAACGCAACAGAACAGTGCAGAAATGGTTTGTGAAGTTAAGATGTTTTCTTACCCTGTGTGTGTGTTCATACATTTTTTTAGATTATTAAACTAGAAATAATACATGCACAGATATACAGTTTCACATTTTACAAATTTTAAAATTAATAATAAAGAAGAGATTACTGAGTGCAAATACATCATCCACAATGTTTTCAGTAACCATGAGATTTTTTATGGTAGGATTTCTATTAAGAATACTATCTGACATTATGGCAACTTTGAACTAGTGAGTTTTTGCCAGCCATATACTAAAGTATGTACCAATCAAAGTGAATATTTCTAGCTCAGGGTTGAACTGAGGAGTCCTTGGTGCTCTCGGAGCCTTGTTTTCTTGCAGATGTTTCATTGCCAGACTAGGCAACATCTTCAGTGTGAAAAGGGAGTGGGCCTTGCTCTCTGTTTATATACCATGGCTTGTCCAGCTTGTGTTGGTGGAGGTGTTGTCCTCTCTTTGGGGGTTCCTTGATTGGGCTGTTGTTTGCTGCTTGGTTGATTGAGTTAATAGTT
Organism: Candoia aspera; assembly: GCF_035149785.1. NCBI lineage: Eukaryota > Metazoa > Chordata > Lepidosauria > Squamata > Candoiidae > Candoia > Candoia aspera. Next base: position 236,429,407 of record NC_086153.1, on the reverse strand, counting down.
CCTTGATTAGGGTGTATTGTGCTGTTTGATTGTTCATCTGGTGTTAATCCTAATGTTAATCTTTTCATACCTGGGTGTTGATTGCTGTTCTGGTCTTTTGGCTTCTCTATTGTGTCTTTTGAATGGTATGTAAATGCTGTTTACCTCTATGTGTCTGTTGATGGATGTTTTGTCTGAGTTGCAGGCTTCCAGGAATTCTCTAGCGTTTTTGGATTTGGCTTGGTTTAGGATGCTCACAGTTTCCCAGTTGAAAGTATGGTTGAGTCTGTCCATATGTTGGGAGATTAAGGAGTTTTCATCATGTCTTCTGACTGCTAGTTGGTGTTCGTGGATGCGCTCTGCTAGTCTTCTGCCTGTCTGTCCTACATAGTGGCTGCTACAGTCCTTACACTCTATGTTGTAGATGACTCCTGTTTTTTCTTCTTGGGCTACTGGGTCTTTTGGGTTACTTAGGATGTTTTGAAGAGTTTAGTTGGTTTATGTGCTACGGTGATGCCGTGTGGTTGTAACAGTCTGTTGGTAATTTCTGAGGTGTTTCTGATGTATGGCAGTGTTATCCTTTTCATAGCTTCTGTTGGTCGGGTTGTAGTGGGTTGAATGGTCAGGCACTTTTTGATAAAGTTGAGGGGGTATCCGTTTTGCTGGAAGATGCTGTATAGATGATCTGTTTCCTTTTTTGGATGTTCTGCACTGCAGCAACCCAGCTTAGAAGACAATCACTCTCTGCACACCTGGCAAGGTAAAACTATAATATTTGTTCAAATACGTTATTACTAAGCATGTATGAAAAGCCCATGTTCTTTCTAATTGGGTTACATTTAATTCCTTGCCATTAGTAATAGCTCTCTACTTGAAAGCAAGTTGAACCAGATAATGAACACAATCCTACATCCACATATCTAAGGGCATGACAAGGAAGAAAATGCTACTCCTTTGTATCATTTGTCTTCTTGAAGCACAAATATGCACACAAACAAGGACACTAGAATGTACAAAAGCAAAAAGAAAATCGGTAGGGAAAAATTCCTGATGACATATTTTAGTGAGGAGTCCTTGGTGCTCTCTGAGCCTTGTTGTTTTCTTGCAGACATTTCATTGCCAGACTAGGCAACATCTTCAGTGTGAACAGGGAGTGGGCCTTGCTCTCAGTTTATACACCATGGTTTGTCCAGCTTGTGTTGGTGGAGGTGCTGTTCTCATCTTGGGAGTTCCTTGATTGGGCTGTTGTTTGCTGCTTGGTTGATGGACTGAGTTAATAGTTCCTTGATTAGGGTGTATTGTGCTGTTTGATGGTTCATCTGGTAACTCAGTAACTCAGGTAATTATATTCAATAAAATACTGTTAACAAATTTATGACAATGAAGTGTGTGAATCCAGCCAATGAAAAGCAAATGGGAGGTTCAAGGGCCGTCTCATTGTCTGAATGAAAGGTTTATGTGAATATGCAGCTGTAATACATTCCATCCAATTAAGTGGATTGCAGACTTAACGTCATGATAATAAAATGTTCGTAATAATGTCATACACCTTGCACACACTTTTGTCATGATGACGTATTTCCTTGGTTAACATTTGTGAGTAACCTCATGGCAAGGGACCATTATTTTGATTGCCTGAACTATATTGCTCATAATTTAAAAATAGTTGTTGGTAATCCCAGAAAGGGCAATGTATTTTAATAGTGACATTTTATATTTTTCCTGTTTCTCTTTACTTTGAAAGTGGAGATTTGTCTGTGGAGCTCTCCCAACTATTTCATTTTAAAGGGGTAAAATATATTGAGGTCTGCAACTTAGATACTAAGTTCTAAGTACAAATTCTATTATATTAGGTCTTATTTACACATTATGCCTGCCCCAGATCCCAGGCCAGTTGATAAGCACAAGGCCTCAAATGCAATAAATGATTGGCACATAATGATTACCCAGATTATCCAGCTACTTTTGTCAATAAAACCAGAGTAAAATAAAATGATCATAGAAAGGTTGTTTTTTTAATTTTCTGCTTGGGTATAACAAAAGGTAAACCGAGAGGCTCCTCTTTTATCCCAGCTGAAATGAAGACAATCGGATGTAGGAATGAGGAACCAGATGGCTCCCGATGTGAATCATGGCTGACTGAAGTGGTCTCTGTGAACAAGTGGAGAGGACTACCACTGTGAAGAACGGAAGACCAGCAAGTAGACCAATCCTTCAAACCTCTCTGGAGAAGGAGTGATTGGGAGATCGCTCACAAGTGCTCTGAATGGCAGCTCCTCACAAGGAGACTGTAAAATAGTGGTCTTCCATGGGTTTGAGCTCCAGGAGCCAAGGGAGATGATGACAACTTTGCTCTCAGCAGCGGCGGAGCCTTTCAGAAGGACACTAAGCCAGCCAGACTCACTTTCTAATCACATTGGGAAATGTTCACTTTAACCACTTCACGGATATTAGAGACCTTCAAAATGTTGAGCTTAATTTGACACCTGCTAAGTTTTACCTTCTTCTTCAGATTTAAGAAATGTTAAACAGAAATTAAGAACTTAAAATAATATACAATTGGCAAAAAGCAAAAAAAAAAAAAAGGATTTTGATTTAAGAAAGTTTTAAATGGATTGGGAGACCAGAGCGATTTGGAATACTGGTTACTTCTGCTGTAAGATTTGAAAAACAAGTATATAATTAAATAATATACTTGTGGGGAAACAACTGAAATGGAACTAAATCCCAATTAAACACTGAGGCTTGATGAAGGTTGCAAATGGACACTAGAGGGAACTAAAGGGCCAGGCAGAAAAGAGTTAAAATAGCTAAGTCAGCTGTAACTTTTTCTTGAGTTTTTTTGATGTAATAACTAATATTTGTTGATGTAATAACTAATATTTCAGAAAGGATACAGATTTCAATGGATGAACTTTTAGAAGATGATGAGAAAAACTTTTAAAAACTTTTACCTGATGTAGACATTATAGAGTTTGAAGGCATGGAAGACAAGAAAATTGAGATTACCAAAATGGAAATACAAGACAAATCAAGAAAAGGATCTGGACATCTGTGACAAGAAATCCCGGATGATGCCTCTTTATGGGATTTACAGAGTAGGCTGGTGAAAGCTTTGAAGACTCCTCTTGAATGCCAAAGATTAAGGAAAGATAAAATCCTGTGATGCCATTGGAATGATTTAAAGGTCACGATTGTGCAGAGCAAAAAGAAGGAATATAAAGCTGGACTATTTGACTAGGGATAAACTATTTGTTTGATATTTCTGGTAACTCCTAATGGACTTTTTGCTGAACTAGGACTGAAAAGATGATTATTGTGTATAGATAAAAGTTAGGCTATGGAGAGAAGAGTTGCTTTATTTGTAACTTTAAAAGAGGGTAAAAAGTTAGTATACTGCACATCCTTTTTCGCTTCAAGCTTAATAAACTCCACCATGAGTCAATTTTTATTTTTCACTAAGATCCAACAGAGTTGTGTTTCAGTAAGTTTGCATAGATGGAGGAGAGAATATTTCCCACTTCTTTTAATAAAGCAAATCAGTTACTTAACGATCCTTTTGCACAACCAACAATGGTCATAGGAGAAGCTTTAGCACTTGGCCAGAATGAAGGCCAGCTGAATTCACTGAGTTTGTGCATCTCAAGGGCAAGAATAGTTTTGCAGTTTGTGAGTATGTGCTCATCCTGGATACTCTGCTACAGCCAGAGGAGGACAGGACTGAAGAAAAGGTTTACTGACCTCAGTGAGCTGCACGACCTGAGTGTGAATTTTGTGCACTCTGCTCCACTGTCTGAATCCCATTAGGCTTTGCTAATTAAAACAATAAAATAATCACAACAAAATAATCTGAATTAAATCAACAAAGCAGCAGAAATAAAACAGAAGGGAAGATTAAAACCAAATTCAGCTGAGAAAATAAAAGACCTGTGGAAAGCATTCGATAAATAGGACATCGTAGCCCTACTATTTTTCTTACTAGTCCTTGTTGCTTTCCTACAGGCAGGTATGTGTGGGTGAAGCAGACGTTTTGCTACCCCCTGAATAGGGCTGGGGAGTTTACAGATCAGCCACCCTAAGGGGGATCCGGGGGCAGTATTTTCTTCCACTGTCCTGAACAAGGATCACCTGGTTCCTCATTGCCTGTTTGGTGTGGTTAATAATTTTACTGAAATTTTTAAATATAGTAAAAATTAGTACAAACTAAACTAGAAGAAAAAAAGAAAAGTTCAAAAGGTGCAGAAAAAAAGAAAAAGGTAAGAAAAAGAAAAAAAGAGAAAAGAAAAAGGCAACAAATAATAAAGAAGTGCCTTCTAACCTTCATCAGACCAAACATAAGCTAATACTGTAAGTGCTTTAATTGGAGCAGTTATTAAATTGTACATTCTAATAGGATTACTTCTAAAAATGCTAATATGTGAGGTCAAAATACCAAATAATGTTTTTTAGTCTGTAGGGCTTGATATTTTATTGCTTTTTAAAAATTGTGTACAGCCTAGCAAAAAAGCCAGTTCTTGCAGGTGCTCTGCAAGCCAAGCTTTCTGGCTCAAATTTAATGGCAGAATTGGCCAGAAAAATTATGCTGATATTTCATCCCTTGAACTTCTATTGAAAAAACTATTCACATAGTTTCATCCTGCTGATTGGCAAACTACTACTCATTACTTAAAAAAATAAATGATTTCTCCCACCCCCATCCATCAAAAGATTAATCAGTTTTGCTGATTCCCCAACTAGCATTTGCTGAGATGCGATATATTTTCTGTGGTACGTTCAGCTGAATTTATTCATGTTAATTTTGCTTATGATAAAAGATGAAAACAGATAATAAGCCATGGGGGGAAATGAATTACTTATAGACAAACTCTCAATTAAGGTCCCATTTGAATTACAGAGCCTTTGTTTTCATCAATTTCATTTTTATTTTACAAGCTGCCATTCCTTATTTCTCAAAATACAAATACTTAGTATCCTATGACTGATGTGGCCTTGAATTACAAATCACCTAGCCAAATTTACTATTCTAAGGATGGACCCGTCATGCATGATACACCTGTATCCCCATCACTTCCTCTCTTCCTCTGCCCTGCATGACCTGAACTGCTTTCGAGGTCAAGCAGAGATCAACTGAATAAATACATTTGCGCTCTATAGGTAGGGTGGTCTCCATTTGCTCATAACTGGTGAAAAGAGGAAGGAAAAGTCCATTGGTTGTTCAATTCTGTACTGTTTATATGTCTTTAGAAGTAAGGCCCAGTGAACTGAGTTCTCAGTAGATAAGCACAATATTGCATCCTATGTGTTGATAATGCTGCTACTGGAATTAAATAGGATTACACCAGAGCCCAGGTAGGTTTTGGATGGGCAGAGGTGCTTCCTATGACGATGCTGTGCTCTATGGGATTACATTTTTACCATAGTTCAAAGAGAGAAGAAAGATTCATGAATCTTCAAACCAGGTTTGTTGAGCTTTTATAGCAAGAAGTAGTCCTCTTCACATATCTAATGATGCACATCTTTCTTTGAAAAAGTTCCCTCTATTGTATATTTATTCAGATATGAGGCTTTTAGGTTTCTTCTCTAGAACAGACAAACAGGGTAACATTACTAGAATCTCAACCATGATAAAGACACATATGACTATGGTTGCAAAATATGTGACTCAAGCAACTTTACTTGAAAGTAATTTGCCCAAATTTATCTGAAATCATCAGGACTTGATTCCCAACAAATGTGACAAGGAATGAAGTACAAAATTGCGATCCAAACACAGTTATATCAAAGCAGGACCCAATCAGTCCAAGGAATCTGACTTCCAAGTCAACATGTCCAAAACACAGGTGATGGCAAGTGCATAAAATACCATAAACTTTCAAGTCGTCTTGAATAGAGGAAAATAATGTGGAACTGCAAGACTCAGTGTAAAGGAACTTCAAAAGTGACTGGTTCTCCGTGTAAAAGAACTTCAAGAATGACTGGTTCTCCAAGCTGGTGATGTTAGAATGACGGAATCAAAAGACTACCTTATTCGTCCACAAGCTACCAGGCACCCATCTGTACATATGTCTTCTCTTATAGTTTAGCTATGATCCTTTCCCAAGGCTTGGGCAGTCTCATTTGGCAACCAATCATCATCATCATCATCATTTGTCACTGCTATTCTGCTTTGTGAAGAATATTTAGAAAAAAAATTTTTTTTAACTCTTAGGGTCTTACAAATTGATTGTTCCAACAGCATTGGCCTCCTGGAAATATTTAGGCACCATGTTGGATTATTTTTAGTGAGGTGCAAGTATGCCTTTAGCTCTGTCGAAGTGGGTGCCACATGGATACAGGTTTCCTCAAGGTGGCCAACATTTGATTCCAGTGAGTGATGCCCATGCCTCCTGCAGCCGGGCCTATGACAACATGGCCAATATTTTCAGCTTTCCCATCTTCACAGCATTCTGCGACAGTCACCCGAAGAGACAGTTCCTGTAAAATCAAAAATTATGATTAGCAACATTGATGCACACAGTGCATTGGAATTGTGCCATCTTCAATTGACAGACTACAGCCAATTATATAGATTAGTTTGAATAAAATAATGCAATTAGAAGGTTGAAAAGGAATTCAAGGCACTTGCCTGGAGTCCTGAGACTTGCCCATCTTACCCTTTGCAACAGCTCTGCAGTGCTGGCCTGGTATCCTCATTCCTGTGCTCAGTCATCCCATTGGCACAAAAAACAGCCACCAACAGCCACCCCACCTCATTCTCTCCTTGTCATGTTTGCTTTTTGTGATGAGGGGGAAATACCACTGTGTTCTGATGGCAGGAGGCAGGGAGGAATTCCAGAATGCCGGTGCTGAGATTTCCCACCAATGGGACATGACCTGCCCACAGCGCTAAAGGAACTGCAGCAAAACCATCTTCACAATGTTTCTTTTGGCACAGATGTTGCCCAGATCATCACTTCAGCTTTTCAAGAGCCATGAAAGCCCCACAACATCATGGGCAAATGTGGTACTGGGTATGTTTAGCCTAAAGAAGAGAAGACTGAGGGGAGGCATAATAGCAGCCTCCCAATACTCGAAGGACTATCACAGGGAAAAGGGTGTGGATTTATTCTGCATAGTGCCTGAAGACAGGACAAGAGGAACTAGTTGGAGGAAGCTTTCAGGAGGAGATCCAAACTCAAAATAAGGAAGAATTTCCTGACTGTGAGAGCTACTAAGCAGTGGAACGACCAGTTCAACTCATGGAGCTGCAACCCATATAAAACAGAGACCAAATAAAAAGACAAAAAGTACAGCAAAATTTCCTTAAGTGGTTGTCCTCAACAGTTTGGAGCTATTCTGCTGCTGATGGACTAACAAAGCCAATGGCTGTAATTAGTAATGGGAAGTCAACACTTTTGCAGGGCGTCTATTCAGAGGAAATTGGCACAGAACATGAGGTATAATTCATTTGGTTATCCTTTCAAGATTACCGGAGACTTTTGTAACATTTTAGGATTTTATGAGAAGACTCCACGTTAGAAATTTGTATGTCCTATTATAATTAAGTCTCATTGAAACTTGAATCTATCTATACTTCTGTCTGTCCATCTGCCTGCCCACCTGCCTGCCAGGCTTTTATGTGCAATATCAGATTGTAACCTCTTGGCTATTATAACTAATTCAGGTTAAAATTGATTATCTGCCATCAAGTTGTTTTCAACTTCTAGCAACCACATAGGTAGATAGGTTAAAAATGCAGAGCAGGTAATGCAGCTCTCCAAGTTTCAAACCAGAAAGCTCCAAATAATAAACAAATCGTGATGTTTCAGAAGTTAAAAAACATTAGGACATTGTTTCCTATGTTCTGGATGTAATGACACAAATCATAACTTCTGTTCTTTAAGATTATATCAACCAAGAAACACACTGTTTCTTACAAGAATGTAATGGGCTGTGAGAATGACCTTGGGACACAGGAGGAAGAGCCACAGCCTAGACAACGGTCTGATGAGAGAGAGCCAAATCCAAAGGAGGGATGGGGTGGAGAAAGCATCTCCGAAGAGACCCTCCCCAGTTCTCTGAAATTTAAAGGCAGGGGAGGAGAGAAGGGCTTTCAGTCTTGCAGGATTCTGTTAGTGTAACCTTACAATAAAGGTAGTGTTAGTACTCATGGCTTTGGTTTCCTGTCTGGACCACCTTGAAGGGCTGCCAAAGAATGACAATATTTGCCTCAGAAGCAGTAACCGGGATGTCCAGAGGGGGATCCAAAAGGTCAAAATGATGTCCATGACCACATGATCAAGGCCCCACCCCTTTTTACATGCAGCTTATGTGTGGCTTTGATTGCACAGCTGGTCACCAGCTTCATTTTTTGACCTTCCCACAGATACCCCTAGCAGTAACTTAAATACTAAGCTTCTTATGGAGAGATATTTCATATGCCTGAGTGAAAAAAAAAGGATAAAGCTGTATGATAAACAATGGATATGGTTTCATTACATTTATAAAGCTCAGTTTTCTGTTTTGTCCTAAGGTATTCTGAAAAGCCAGCAGCCATGCAGTGGAAAATGAACTGCACAGTCTATAATGTTGCACCACAGAGCTCCATCAAGACAAAGGGAAGGAGCCATGCCTAGCATCTTATCAGAAGCCATTGCTGTGATACAGGGATAGCTTACACTTTTTAAAAAGAAACCAAACCAATTATGTAACTTTTTTGTATGTTTTTTATCCTGAATCTGACTACTGCATTCAAAAACCAAGTTCAGCTCTTATCCCACCAAAGATTGCTCACCTGTGATTTAAATAAAGCCCTCAACCTACAGTCCTGGTTTCTGGGGTTTGGGGGAAGTTGAAGACGTATCAGGAATGGGAGGGACAGAAAAGGGAAGGGAAGGGAAATATGGAAAAAGGCATTTGAAACTGAAGGTATGCTGGGCTTGAAAAACTGCATGAGAGAAATGAAAGGCATTCATCTGAACAGGTCAAGTTTTAGCAGCTTCATCTTGGACAAATTTCTTAGTACACGCCAAAATATGTCTTCCACACAAATCCTATTATTTGGGAAAAGTTCTGCTGCTGTATTATAAACTGAAGTGTATGACCTTAACATTTCAATAGCGATTAGCAACTGCATCCTTATTCCAAGCTAGTCTTTGCTCTGTTTGCAGATGAAGTCCTAACAGTTCTTCAGGCAACCTGCAGATTTATGTACAATACATTTTTATCATTGTTCCCATTCTGCTTATTTTTGTGAATGCTTGTTCCAGAACCTTTGTCCTAGCCCTTCTGATCATCTCATCCTCAAGAAAAAGAGGGATAACAAGAACAGTAAGCCTCTTCTTGGTCATTATGACATCCCATCCTTTTACAGTACTTGTCTCCATGCCACTGCTGAATAAAACTTCCTCATATCTTTTCATTTGAAGATTAGATAGGGTACATTAGATTCCAGCACAAAAGATATTGAATGATTGAAAAGCAAATAGAATTATATATTCAGCCTACCAAGTGACATGGTGATTCTGTTTACATCTCATATGTCAACTTTCTTTCTTCAGGATTTAATTTGAAAACCTCTGCTTTTATGCCAAATCCTTCAAGGCAGAATCTATTTTCCATCAAGAAAAGCTTGTGAAATCATCAGGACTCAGCCAAGGCTGCAGATGTCTGCAGAAGTGAATGCTATACACCTATTCTTTTTTAGTTTATTTACTTTTGCGAAATAACACTTTTTGCCTGTATTTATCACAGTCCCCTAATTTGGGGCACACTGCAACAAGCTGCTTTTAATTTCAGTCTGTGGTGCCTGCAAAACCTAGCTTCATCACTGACATAAACAGGGGATTCAGCACAGGATATAGCATAAACTACCCTGTGCTCACATCTGCCATGGCCCCAAATAGGTCTATAAATTGTTTGTCGGCAAAACCACTTCTCAACTATTTACAGAGTTTCAAAGTAAGGTTTTTGAGATGAAATTAAAAAATAATTGAATCCAATTCATTTTTTAACATTTCTGCTACATTTTATAGATAAGCATTTTGTTCCAATGATCTGGCTTCAATTGCTAAGAAAGTACCAAGAGCCACCATCTAACCCAGCAGATGGCACAGACCTATTTTATTCTGCTCTTGTCCTTCAAACCCTGGAGCAAACACAGAGGGAGCCACTATTCCAAGTTCTGAGGCTGATGACAATGATTCTGCTTAAGCAGTCTGTGTTTGATGTAAGTCTAGTAGGGTGGGCTTACATGTAAGACAGTTGAATCAACATGCCAAAAATTAACTTATGATCACACATCCATTCACCTGACTCAGCATAAGCTGAAATGGTTTCAAGAGAAGAAAATGCACAGCTGTCTAGCTGAGCACATGAGAGCACATACAAGGTCCCAGATTCAGTTCCTGGCATCTCCAGCTGAAAGCATCTCAAGCACTGGGGAAAAACCTATTGCTTGTCCTGACTGTAATGACTCAGGACAAGCTCATTTGTATTTTCACATGTAAATGTGAACCAGTCACACAGATATAAATCCATCTAGAATCTAGTATGTAATCCAGGCAAGTTATAGATACAGGCAAGAACAGAATGTGGTGTCCTTCAAGACCACCTGCACAGCAGCACCAAATGTCTCAGCAATGCTTGGGCTACAGATGGATGCCCTGAACCACCAGGATGTTGCTGCACTGTACATGCTTGATGCCTGTGTCTATAGCACGGTAGTGGTTCATTGGAGGGCACCATGTGCATAAGTTGAACTAGAGGGCTCTTACCTGCAGGACAATTGCTGGCACTGAAAAAATCATGGCCTCATTAAACACTGGATTCGTATCATCTCTCTTTATTGCCGTTTTTTTCTTGCTGATCTTCCTCCCATCTTGCAGCAAGTATACTTTGACGAAAGGATCTGAAGGGAGAAGAAGACAATCCATGGATCCAAGGAAATGGCTTTCACCATGCTGACTTTATCTTTGAAACTCTGCACTAACTTTAATGGGTGCGATTTCTGCTACTATGTACTGCCTCTGTCTTTTTTACACTGGACATCAAGGACAGATAGAACATATGCTACCATATGGTGAAAAATCACATTATGGTCCATTTTAAAGCATTATAGTTACTCAGACTCTTCAGGGTAGAGTGGGTTAAATTCTATACACATGCTTGCTGACCACAACCAAAAGAAATCCAATTAATTAAAACTGGAAACTAACGGATCATTTCTTAATTCATTCGAAGACAATAACCTCCTACAGGTTTTAAATTTCTGCTAATGGCTATTTAAGTAGCTTGATGCTTAGAGGGACATTCCAGAATATTCAATGGCTGTCCTGCTATGATCACTTTCTGGAAAAGACCACAGAAACTTGGCAACACAAGGTGAATGTCTCCATCCCTCTGCCAATCTCCATCTTTTCTGCCTTGAATCTTACATTATTGGAAAAATCAGTGATAAATCTACAGTTAAGGATTGGGGGGGAGGGGTTCTATTCTATACCTTATGACTGAGCTGGGAGAAATGAGATTTTCAGCCACTGTGTTTGTTCCCTTTGGCCATACAAATCTACTTTGGAGAACTGAGGAACAGGGATCATTGCACTCCATCCTTTCTACTTCCCAAAGCTTTTACTGAGTGGTTAGAGTGAATTTCAATCTCAGTGTCACGGTTCCTGTTCCAATGTTCCTAAAACATTGTAACCAGTTCTGATGCCATGCTGGTGCTGACACATGTTGCTGGGCAGGAGGGAGCTGCTGCTGTTAGTTCATACCAGGCAGGAAGGCTACTGATGAGAGTGAAAAGGAATTCATGTTTGGACTAAAGTTGCCTGACCAAGGTCATTACCCGAAGATTGCCAGCAACCGTTTTGAACACCTGCAGAGGAATGGAATTTTACTGACAGTGGGGGGTGGGGTCTGGGATTGCTTGTGGTTTAATTGGGAGAAATCCTGCGCTTTTGGTATTCTCAGCTTTGTCTGTGATTCTGCATACTATTCATCATTAAATTGGATTTCCATAGAACTCTATGCGAGTCTGGTTGTTGATTTGAATAGGCAGTCATTACATAAAGCTGAGAATCTAAAAGTCTAACTCTTACCAAGAACCAATTCTTGAGAAGGACTACACATAGTGATGGCTGATGTGGAACAAGGTACCAAAGTTTCTGGGAAACCTACTGGCACAGGTCCTGAACCAATAAGCGGGAGTGAAAGTCATTACATTTCCCCAGAACTGTCCGGTATCACAAAAGCCCCTTGTGAGGCTACAGATGCGGAGTCTGACTCGGATGAATCTGGGTCCAGCGAGGCGCTGGGAGAGGTGACGGCTCCTGTAGAATCGACAGGTGAACTCATTGTTTTGGATGACATCGACGATTTGCAACCGGGGCTGTCATGGAAATATCGAGTGCCAATTACTCCGGAGGGAGAATCCACAAAGATTTCAAAAAGTGGAATGTGTGAGGAGCAGGTGAGAGATGACTCACTCACCCCTCAGAGACTGAGGGTAATAGAAGCTAAAATGGAATCCTTAAGAGTGTCTGATGAAGAACATATCCATGTCCTTAGAGAAATCGGGGAAGCAAGAGGGTAGTACTTATCAGCAAACCTCTCCCATTTCCCTGGCGAGTCTGTCAGTGGATCGGGGATGGAGACATGAGAGGGACAGATCCCTAGCCCACAGGGGTAGACTGTCAGTAACTTGGGGGGACACCTTACATGGCAGCTCAGGATTCAGTATGCCAAGAGGTGGAATCTGAGAATTTTCAATAAAATTTAATGGAGGTCCCACCAAGTTGTCATTTTTCCTAACCAATGTGAGAAGCTATATGAAGGAATTTGGGGCATATTTTCCCAATGATGAAAAAAAGCCACTGTCTGCCCACAAGGATCAGTAGCTGGGCTGTTTTTTGCTACTGAGACAGGGCTTCATTGGATAATTATCAGTGGGGAAGAAGAAACAAGCTTAGCAATCTTCCCACTCCATCCAAATTACACCCCAACTGCTATCTGAAAAAGAATATAAAGATCTGGAGATAACATTCCTGCATCTCTTTCAAAATGTGCAACATGGTTCTTGGGATTCTGTGATACAACAGTTCAGTAGAGCTTATCGTATTTTTACACCGAGCAAAACTTCTACAATACAGAGAATGCATTTCAGAACATTAGTATGTGTGTCACTTTTTCAACTTTCTGGTTTTATAGGAAAACTAAATCCTTAATGAAAATATGATAAAATAGATTACAATACATTATTATTTGAACTTTTCTACTCAACTTGCAAGAGAACCAGATTGTAGTTTCAGCCATTGCTCATCCATTCAGTGAATGCTGAGGCATCAGGTTTACAATTTATCCAGCACTGGAGGGGAGGTGGAAGAGGGATCCTACTGACCTGCTGTCATTTTTCTATTGGTCCACACAAGATTCTTGGCTTTAACCACAACTACAGTCAATCGCTCTGCTGTGGGTAAATAGCTAAGACACAGAAGGATTTCACCCACCGAATCGGTTGCCTGTAAGTAAAAAAGGAGGAGAATGTTCATTACTCATTATCCTATTAGCCTTGCACAGGACCTAATGGCATAATCTATTTTCTTCTCTCCTGAGTCCTATGAAGGGGAAAACATTAGAATGCCACTGAGAAAGGTGCCCTAAAATCTGAAGCTTGGCATTTGGATAATCTAGAACAGCCTTTCTCAATTTTTTGACCCTGGAGGACCACTCAAAATATTTTTCAAGCCTCAGGGAACCCCTGCACATTCAGGCTCAAATATAGGCCCAAAAACCAAATTATTATATTTGTTCCATGTGTAGGCCTATATATATGCATCAACAGTGTTCTTAAACTGAAAATAAAGAATGAAACTTACCTCTTTGATGTGAAGTTGCCCAAATTTGAAATAATTTTTAAAATAAATTGTGACTCTCAGGGAACTCCTAGTGACCTCTCATGGAACCCTAGGGTTCCACGGAACCCCAGTTGAGAAACCCTGGCCTAGAAAGTTGCCAAGAGGCTGAAGAAGCTCCCTTAACTGCTTCAGTTTCATCTAGTTCTTAGAAATCTATCCTGCAACTTGACAAAGCTACAGCCTCATCCAAGGGGCTTAGAAATGAGAAGCTTAGCTGATGCCTGACTAGCAGCATAGAGATTTTCTTCCATTGCTCTTGTGACCACTAACTCATTTTCACTGAGGATAACAATGGCAGGACTGGAAGCTCAGAGATTGCTGCCTGAAAGAAGGCATGAGATGAAATACAGCCAAGTTATTTTGGCTCCTGAGGCAGAAAAACCTTGCAAGTGCCTTTTTCCCTTTCATGATAATAAAAGTACGATAACAACAAAAACAGCAATGATCATAAATGATATGCCTTACTTCTAGGACTCCAAATCAGTGTCCAGTGGAAGGATGTACCACAAGAATATTTCTACCTTATTCATGTCCTGCAGGTAAAGCCAGGCATTGAAAGGCCGGACAAAGATATCCAAATCTGACAACTTCAGCTCAGCCACACCGGTGCTGATGTTTCTCTCATCCTCATCAATGCCGAAAACAGAGAATCTCAAGCTGTTTTCCTCCAGCGTAGAAGGATCCAAGGGAATCGAAAACTTCTCATCAAAGAAGACCGAGTAAGCACTTCTTTGGATCTGCACAGAGAAAGGGGATGCAGAAGAAAATTTTAAAAATATTCTAGTTAAAAAAAAGTCACCCACGGCAAGGGAAATAGGTACGTCTTTCTTCTTAAAGAGAAGTTTTAAACAATTCTTATGAAATAGTGGCCACTTAATAGATCAGAAGACCTAAATAAATTTGAGCTACCCAAAACCGTAACTGAAAATGTATAAATGATGTCTTCCCACACTGTGCTTCTTGTTCCCTAAACTAAAGAATCCCCCAAACAGAATTTTAATAAACAAAAGTCACAAATGCCTCTACGGAAATCCACAGAGGCACAGGAGAAGCCCACTGGCCATCATTTTGCAGGGACTGTTCCTTATCCCCACGCATAGCAGAGATACAATTATTAAAACGAGGCAATGAATCCTCTGGATGCAATGATCCCCCAATTCGAAACTGCAGGGTTTCTGCACTGCATTGCAACTTGCTCTATGGAACTGTTGAATCCTGATCTAATGAGAATCATGCTACTCCAGAATCTAGAAAATAATGAGGGGAGAGAGGGAAATCACAGCCCATTTCCCAGCAACAGCACATCTTGAATTTGCACTGCTTTTCAAATACAGCATGGGCTGAGGAGACTTCCAGGGAGTGCTTAAACCGAGAGCAAGGCAGAAGACACTGAGCCAGCCCTTCTGCGGTGGGGTAAAATGAAAGATCTATGCACATACCATGTGCAGCAGTGTGAACGCTACAGGGATCGCAGTTGCCGGAAGGCCAGCAAAAGGGATTCCTCGGAAACCTCAGCTCTCAGAAACACTAATGCACTGGAATAGAGAAGGTTCAGTGAGGACTTACTGTTGCAAGGCCATCAAATAGCAATGGACCCTGTCAGTATACAGTATATTCCAGCATTGTGATCACATATATGGACCTACCGCACAAAAGCACAATTGTTATTTGATGCAGAATAACCCAGACAAGTACAATTCTGTTTTAAAATACTTGCATACTGCACTGTTTCTAACCCTTATGTCCATGAATCTCAGAAGCCAGAAGGAAACTTACTGGAATGTCTGCTCCATTTCACAGCTTCCAGAACAGAGGGAGCATTCACAATCTTGCTAATGCGCGTCAAAGCCTAATATACAGATTCTCTCAAGGATGGCCACAGTGTTCTCCCTTGTTCCTATTTTACCCCCATAATAATCCAATGAGAAAAGGTGATAGCCGGGCCTAAGGTGAATAGGTGGGTTTTGTGGATCAATGATGATTTGAACCACATCTCTTTACTCTGTGCTACCTACTACACCACAACAGCTCTCTGTATCTAAATTTGCCTTATCTTTTCAGACTGTAATATTTGGATCATCTTTGCGGTTCCACTTTACATGTTACCCTGCATTACAGGGTGAACCTCGGAATTCAAGCAAGAAAAAGGTGGCTTTTATGAAAGACTTAAACCATCAGTTAAGGCTCTGCCACCTTCAGCTATTTGTCTCAGGTATCTACAGGACATATGTACTTCCATCTGCCAGAATTTCTATGTACACACTGTTGATCCACGCTAATTACTTTCTAACTGCTTGCTGATTCTCTGACTTCTGGCCCCACACTGACAGATCTAGTTTATAGCTACCATCTGTTGCCAGCAGCACCACTTTCTATTAATCCAAAAGCATTTTCCAGTTCTGGGGCAGACGGGTTAGAGAAAATTCCCTACTTTTGGCCTAGGCATTGTGCAAAATCCATAGCATTGACTTCTGTCTGTTCCCTCTGTGAATAACATGTTGTGTACATTTTGCTGATTAGAGCATTTTCCTTGCACTTATTCTCCAAACTCTTGGCATTTAGTCAGTCATAATTTCACTACTTAAGCAGTAACAGCTCCCAAAATTAGAAGAATTATGTCAATGAATGGCTACTGGAGGCAGAGCCCATCATTATCTTCAGGGAGACACCATACAAGGTCATTAGAGCTGTCATAATATAGTCAGCAGCCTGGAGCAGTTCACAGGATTAATTTCCTCCTAGGATAGCCACCTAGGATCTCTGCTGATATCACTCGTAAGAGCTTAGGTAGAGATGACACTTGTCATATGGCCTGGCTTTGCATGATTTATAAACAAGAAGAAATAGTGTGTGTGTTTGTATAAGTATGATCAGAATCAGGCTCTAAGCAGTTTAAGAGGATGTTTCCTAAAAATGGAACCCTTCTCTTCCCTCCTATCAGCCCCGCTGGGTAGACCAGACCAGGAAATCGATTCTGCTGGAAGGCTAAAGCTCTTTTTGTTGAGATTGGCTATAAGAACAGAATCTTGCAAGCCTGCCTGTGCTGTTCCTCCTCCTCCTGCACCACCTCCTCCTCCTCCTCTTCACACTTCAGTGAATTAGGGAGGCATTTGTCTCAGCCGCTTCCGGATATCATAATTCTGGATTTCAAAAATGCTTGAGTCCCTTTTGCCTAGGTAGCAGTTCTTGAATATATCCATCAAGGTCATCTCCCTTACTCTTTACACCTCCCCCCTTGCTATTTGCTCAATGGGACCTTCCTCCCCCTGCAAACAGCAGGAGTTGATTCCAATCAGGATCACCTTTTGAAAAGAGCACTGGCAGAAGAGCTCTCTATTCAGGTTGCCCAGCTGTGTTGGCAGAAGGCACCTATATCATTAAAATTCTGGTAAATTCAGCAGGCAGAGTTTTCAGTCTCTTGATGCAGACAACAGAGAGAAGAGCTGCATTACATGAACAGATCTTCTAGTTTGATGTAAGCATGAAAAATGGCAAAACCCTGTTTCGACACCATTCCCCCTTACAAGAATTCTAAAGAAACCCAAAGCAACAATGGGGAGAGATTTTCTTGAGTTTATGCAAGATCTTCTCCCCTAGCTGTCCTCTTTCATTCTAGTAGCTCTTGGTTTCATTTTACTGCTCTTTAATTTGTTTTAAGTTGCTCGCTTTCTATTAATTCCATTTTGGTGGTTGTATATTCACAGGGTTAGCTCTCTGTTTTTGGGAAAAAAAAGATTTCAGGGTACTTTGATTCAAACTGAGTATTTAAATAAATAAATTTTTAATATCTCTTAAGGCTAACCTAGATGTGTTCGGGGATGATCCATAATCTACTCTCCAGAAATCTTTTTCCTTTGCACAAAAGCAGTTATGCAGAAGGGGAGATTGAGGACCTGTGATGACAAAACTAAGTAGTTCCCTTCTGCATTATTTCCCCAAATTAAAGCACGTCCAAGTTTTGTATTAACTACAGAGGAGGAAAATGTCAGGCATAGTATACTAGGGAGATATACAACCAATTAAATATAGGCTGACCATATTTCCTTGAGACAAAAACGGGACATTGGGATGGCAAAACGTCATAGGGTTAAATGGAGGCGGCAGCAGGCTGAAGAAGCGCAGGAGAGTTGAGGGTGGCGGTGAGCTGGGACGGGTGTCTAGTGAATGGTTGTCCCCGACAACCTGTTTCTCTCTGGCACACCCTTTTATTTTATTTTCTTCCCATTTTGGCCTGAGAGCCAATCAGCTTCTTTTCCGCTGGGCGCGCTTTTCCGACCGTCTTCCACCACAGTGATTGGTGGCAGCGACTCTTCCTCTTGCTCACTGCCGATCAGCTGTTCCTGCGGTTTCCACTCTAAGTTTCCCACTGGATTGAGAACTACTGCCAAGTCAGCCCCCTTTTCAATTTCAATTTCAATTTTTTTCCGCTTTTCCCAATAATGGCTCCAACTTTTTTTTAAAAAGGGACAAAATGGACATTTATATTAGAATGACAAGGCGGTCGGGAAATGTTAAAAAATGGGACTGTCCCATTCAAAACGATACATATGGTCAGCCTAATTAAACATAATAAGCAAGTACAGTCACTGGCATTTTGCTAGCACCAGAGGGGCCCACTGCTGTTTCTCACAAACAAACAAACAAACAAAAAGAAGCGAGGGCATATTGCAGAGGTGTCCTTCTTATCTAAGTTTCTCCTACTCTGAGGAAAAAGGCCTCCATACATACACAGAGAACTTTTTATGGTTCTTTCTGTTACAGTGCTGGATCCTAGCTCAGCGGCAGCCTGGGGTAGCAATTTGTGTTAGACTGTGGAGGCCCAGATTCAAGTGCCTATTTCAGCATGTAACCCACTGGGTGTGATCTTAGTCCAACTGCCCTTGTAGGGAGTGTGGTCCAAATAAAAGATGGGGAGCCCTGAATGGAATTAGGGCTACCAGGGAGGAAAGACAGGACTAAATGTTACAAAGAGAACACAATAGATTTCAACAGAATCAGAACCACATATTCAAAATGGTAAGAATGCCTCAGACAAAGAGACAGCTCTCTTTTTCCCTCACCAGTAAGAGAGGAACACTTCTTCCTCTCTATCTTTCCACTGCAATCAACATGAGGCACAACATGCCAAGGGAATTTAGATTAAAACGAGGTGCTTCTTTTGGCCTGCCCCCAAAAATGCACGGATTAAATGAGGCTTCCTCCTGCTCCTCTGGCTGCTGCTCTTCCCCCCGCCCCCACTGCCTCCCGGTCTTGGATGCGGGGGAGGTCTCTGAACAGAATGATTAAGTCCGCAGTGCTCTGCTGAGGAGGTGAACCTTTTGATCTTCGAAAGAAAGTACAGGAAACAAGGTCCATTCACAAGACAGCTTCCTGCCCCACAAGCCCTTTCTCCATCTCCATGAGCAGCTGCAATCAACTCAGCTACACTGGGTTGCTCATTTCATCCGTTTCCCCTTCAGTGAAGCAAAAGCTGAACCTTCAGGGAAAAATCAAGGGGAAACAATTTGTGTGGTTACTATCCACAGAACTACCACACTTCTCTCTCTCCCTCTCCTTCACACACAAACACACACCATATTTCCTGTAGACCTTTGCCACTGAGTTTGGTAACAGCCCTCAACCTCCCATATGTCTCTCCCCTACAATGTTCAAATGGAGCATTTCTGTAATGAAGACTCCTGGGCCCAGTGTACTGCCTGAAACATGGTTACACTTCTTCCATTCTGTTTCCTGTAGGGCCTCCAACTGCTTGACATAGACTAGTGCCTGAAAAAGTCAGAATTAGCCCAGAGAACCCAGCAAATGTTTACCATGAAGCAAAGATTAAACTTTTATAATTTCTCAACAGCAGGTCACATTGCAATGGGAATTATCTTCTCTGTGTATCCAGGTCTGCTGTCACAAGATGACAGTGCAGGAATTATCAGTGTAGAGATTCCAAAACTGATCTGGAAGATTTTCCAAGAGGAAAAACACCATATTTAGCACTAGATCATAAAATAGCTGTGGCCTGAAAGTGCAGAAATATCACTTCTGCAAGCCTTGTTACAATAGCCAAATCTAGAATCCATTCGAGATTCTAACTGAAATGCATCCTCCAAATGGAACCGATATATTCTAAACTGTTTGGAAGGGCATCAATAAGCTAAGAATGGCTGTGGGGTAACATTAACGTTGGGAATTTTACAAAACATCAGTAAATGTAATGTCCCAGCTCTGAGCCCTATGGAAAAGCCAGGATATAGAAATTGAATAATAACTGACAGCCAATTCATCTGACCTTGTCTATCAAACAACTCTTATGAAGAAACCCAAATGGGTGAAAAAGATAAAAATCCCAACCAGCCCTAAATAAATTGCTCAGTAAGATCCTACATTTGAAAGGAAAATGTATCTTCAATAATTACCTCATTCCCAAATTCTTAGTATCTCCACCCCATTTCTGGTGGGGGACTTTTTTACTTTTCCTTTTATTTCTATCAAGGAATAATTCCCACATATTATTGTTACGCACTATCCAAGTCTTTAAGAGGGCACTGCCTTAAGCAGCCACAGAACACTATAAGAGCAGCTGATGAAAGTAATCAAAGGCTTTGGTGAATTCCCTGGAGATAAAATCAATGACAAGAAAACAAAGATAATAACGAGATATTTAACCCCAGCAGAAGACTTTTTGAAGGGAAAAAAAACAGAGTCTGGCTGTGAGGTACCAAAAACACAGTGAAATATGTGGCGTTTTATTTGACAGAATGCAAAATGTTTCAGAACAATTATAAGAAATTATGGAAAGAAAGAAAAAAGACCATAAAGGTGGAAGAATTTAAAACTTTCTTGGCTAGGACTCATTGCAACAGCAAGATTGACTAGATGAACTTTCTATTTCAAATGGCACCTTTCCCAATTTCAGACAAAATCCTGCAAGATTGGCAATCATCCACAGATGGGTATGGAGCAGGAAAAACAGAGGAGGAGGAACCTTGAGAAAGATGGCAGATTTTTAAAAAAATCTGAATATATTATAGTCTCTCTGTGCAAGCTGGGTGCTCATTTTACTGACCTTCCGAGGTCAGTAAAATGAGCACCCAGCTTGCTGGGGAAGGCAATGGCAAACCATCCCGCTATAATCTGCAGAGAAAACGTTGTGAAAGCAGCATCCCCCCAAAGGGTCAGACATGACTTGGTGCCAGCACAGGGGACCTTTCACCCTTTTTTCTCTGTGCAAAGAAGGGGGGCATGCTGGGCTCTGAACAAAGCAAACTAGGGGGCAAAAGGAAGAGAAAGGAGGTGGGTAAAAGAGCAATATGACAACTTTAAGCACTGACTACATATATACTCAATTCCTAATCAGTACCAGAGTAGGGTCTGCCCAGCTTATGCTGTGGGAGAATTTGTTTTCATTCATTTTAAAGGCCTACGTGAAATGAATGTCTGCAAATATCTGAAAGAGAACCATAGCTCAGTAAGGTATGCTTAGCAAACACTGTATTGTCTCCTTGCATATTAAATATTGCATATGAAATTGTAGCGTAGACAATATTTCTGAGAGGACATATCTTGTTCTGCAAAAGTAATTTTTATTCAGTGCCATGCAGAGGCACAATATGGTCATTTATTCATATTTCTATTAAAATAGTGCTCACTGCTGCTAATAACATAGTAACAGAAATATGAATGCTAAAATGAAAACGACTAATGAAAGCACATCAAATAAAAAGGAAACTACCAAGTCTGCTTCCACTTTCAACATCCAAGTGTTCCACCCTAAGCTTGCATTCTCCTCTTTGGATACCCTTGCAGAGATGTGACTAGTGTGTAACTGGATCACAACAAGCAGAAGAAAATCCTCTGCCACAAGTCTATAAAGGACACTCAGACTGTAGACTGGTACTTATTTCTCATCAGCAACACCCCTTTCAAGTATTTCAGCTCTCTTGAACATTTATGGTCTGGAGGTGGACTATAGAACATTTTTAAAAAGAAGCTTACAGAACCAGGAACTGAATGCCTTCCTTGTTTAAATGGCCAAGTTAATACAAAAAGTGCATTACATTCTTATGAATGACAATTGGAAGCAAGGCTATGGACGTGAGTGTTATAATTTGTACATAAATATGGATGTGTATTATTTGAGCCCATCCCTTGTAGAATGTAACACAGATGGAATAAGTATAAAAGGATAATTTATAGGTCTCTCAAATGTTCATCTTTGAAACATTTATCATGGTGGAAAACCAATTTGCTTGAAATGTTTGTCTCCCACATTGTACAAAAGTGGTGTGCTAATAGGCAGTGAGGGAAGTAATTTGCCGCCACTCAAATCTATTTTATACTTGCTGAGCACAATGTTAGAAGAACAGGTCACAGCTACCAAACAGTAACCTTCTAAATATTCTACCAGTATACTTGTAATGGGCTGTGAGAATGACCTTGGTAGACAAGAGGAAGAACCACCACTTTGACAACCATCATGCAAAAGATATCTCACCCACAGAAGGAAAAGGGACATGGGAAGCATCTCAGAAGACACCCTCCCTAGTTTTTTGGAAACTGAAAGTAAGGGAGAAGTGCTTTCAGACCTGCAAGATTCTGTTTCTGTAACCTTACAATAAAGGTAGTGTTAATACTCATGGTTTTGGTTTCTTGTCTGGACTACCTCCAAGTTCTGACAATATTGTAGTAAATCTGGCTCCTATTTGGCTGGCTTTTTTCCACTCTTGATCTCTGCTTCTTGTGATGAGAAAAGTAGTCATCTCCCCACCATGCCTATTCACTCTGTTCATTGCCACATGTGGATTCTTAGATGTTCTACAATAAATTCAGTGATTTTAGACAAGTTCATATTAGAGAACTTCTACTGTGCATTACAATGAAGAACCATTACTGTACAGAGTTTTAGCCAGGAATTTCCTGCTTTAGTGAGAATACTCTGGCCTGTTTCTGAAAAATACAGCTGAGGAATAGGGTGACTTGTAGTGTGCAGAATATGGAACATGATTGGGAAAACATGGGATTCTATGCCAGTCTAGGTACCTTAAATAAGATATAATCATGAAAGAGTGAATGCTTCAACCTATTAAATTATCTGAGGCTTTCCCCATTGAGGTGATTAACTTCTTTTGAAACATTATTTATTCATTCCTGGACTCTCGGATACCCATTCTTCAGGAACTTGAAACTTCTAGTTTCCCCAGCAACCACAGTATGTGTAAATTGTCAAAGGATTGCATGATACTGGGAACTGACTATTTCTCTCTGGCTCAATGTAAGCATTTCTCAGCTGTGGTGACAAATAAATGTGCTAAAAATCAAATGGCTTCTATCCCCTCTGAAGTCCTTAACAGATTTCCGAAATTTAAAGTCTTCTGGAAGCTGTCGAAGAGAGCCACACTGCAGCAGGGGCCTTGGATGCACAACCAGAAGTATGCAAAGTGACAGAACCAATGTGGTGTGGAATTAAGACATGCGGGGTGCCAGGAAATGTTATGGCACACACATACCGAGGCATTAGATCAGATTTCACCCTTGTGGTGCTGCACAATAGTTTTTCTTGTGTGTATCACAATAATGAATTTAGATGGAATCAAGCCATCTGTAATAATCACCCTAGCATATAATATGCTCTCCAAATCTTAAAGCCTTCTAATTTGATATTTTACCATAATGTAGACAGAAAGACTTTGTATTCCTAGGTGCAAAGATTACTGCAGATGCTGACTGCAGTCAGGAAATCAGAGGACGCTTAATCCTTGGGAGAAGAGCAATGACAAATCTCGATAAAATAGTCAAGAGCAGAGACATCACACTGACAACAAAGGTCCGCATAGTTAAAGCAATGGTGTTCCCTGTAGTAACATATGGCTGCGAGAGCTGGACCATAAGGAAAGCTGAGCGAAGGAAGATCGATGCTTTTGAACTGTGGTGTTGGAGGAAAATTCTGAGAGTGCCTTGGACTGCAAGAAGATCAAACCAGTCCATCCTCCAGGAAATTAAGCCAGACTGCTCACTTGAGGGAATGATATTAAAGGCAAAACTGAAATACTTTGGCCACATCATGAGAAGACAGGACACCCTGGAGAAGATGCTGATGCTAGGGAGAGTGGAGGGCAAAAGGAAGAGGGGCCGACCAAGGGCAAGATGGATGGATGATATTCTAGAGGTGACAGACTCGTCCCTGGGGGAGCTGGGGGTGTCGACGACCGACAGGAAGCTCTGTCGTGGGCTGGTCCATGAAGTCACGAAGAGTCGGAAGCGACTAAACGAATAAACAACAACAACAAGACAGGAACACACAAGGCAACAGGTTGGTAGCTCTGGACCTGGAACTACAACATTATTCATAGCACGCTTTGGTGGAGGAACCTTCAAAAGCCTAACTTCAGCAAGCTGTCTACCAAAATCCCACCAAAGGGAGTAAAGTACAGGATTGCAGAGACCTTGCCCTCTTACTCAGAACTTAAGCCCCATGCATTCAGTTTGGCTTTATCTCAGGTAAGAATACACTAGAATAACCTTTTACCATTAAAAAAAATACTCTTGGAAACCAACTGATGAAGCACTGAGCACACAGGAAGAATAGAGGGGAAGCAGCCTCATATGCCAACAACAGAATATTCTGGAATCCAAGGCTAGCAGAAGCGTTCTTTCTTCTAACACAAACACAAAATGCCTCTGCACCCACCCTGCTGTGGGCCACATTTAGAGCTTGGGAAGCTGAGCCTACTGACTTTTGGATCAGCTCTTGCTCGAAATGGAAAGCTGCAAGGGCAGTTTTTAGCATTTCCACTGCAGATGTGGGGCGAGCAGCTTCCTATTGGCAGGAACTCCCCCTTTAACACTCCTTCAGCTTCTGGGGTTTCCCTCTTCCTGCCAGAAATACAGGCAATGTGGCATCCTGGCTTCTCCTCTACTTTCAAGAATGTGAGGGTTAGCTTTGCCACACATCCCACACCAAATTTTTTCCTTGCTGTAAAAGGAAACTCAGTAAATAAAAAAGAGGGGAGGCTCCAAATGGAGCACTCCACCCCTGGCCAGGTGGATGGACCCTCTTCCCTGTTATTCTTCCAGCAAAGGTCCAGGGAGCAGCCCCCCAAACCACTCACACTGCTGTATAGAAGTGCAGAAGATTATAAAAGAAGCAAGGCCAGTGGATGAGTAGATGAGGCCGAAGTCTAGGATGGAGACTTGAAAAGTATATTTGCATTCCCCAAAGATAAAACCTCATCCTCTTCTGCATACCACCATTAAACAAGGACATGGACTGGCTGAAGAGATGTGCAGTGAACAGGATGTAAAGTTGATAAAAAGGCTGGGCAGCATTGTGGAAGCCAGGAGTCAAGCTTAACACTAGAGTGGGGGTGAACAGTAGTTAAATGTAGTGATGATACAGAGGAGGTGAGACCATATTATGCCAGTGGGCTGGGCCAGGGTTTCTTCCCCTGGCTCAGTGAATTTAACTTTCTTGATTGTCCTCAATATAGAAAGGTGGAATATGAACCAAAATTTCAATGACAACAAAAAGAGTCCGCAGCCACAATTTCAATTTAGTTTGCAAATTTTGATTGATTCAGCTATCATAGCAAGCACCACTACAGGTATAAGACTTTGCTATGGTGAATTAATACTGACATGGAAAGGGAGAGTAGAATTCATGAAGCACAAAAGTGGCCATGAACCTGTAATCAATCTTCTAATTTGGTTTACAAGACCAGAAGTGTAATGACTCAACTCAAAACATAGACAACGAAGCCAAGTGAATCCCACAATTAGGACTGGTATTATCCCAGGATGTGTTCTTTATCAGAGAGGCTGGGATAACATACCATAACGACGATGTGATTACTAGACAACTCTGCTTGGGATCTTTAACAATAATGAAGAAGACTAACATCTGCATAATGTTGGATGATCTACAAATGTTGCTTATTTTCTTAAAAGTCCAGTGCTTTAAATAAAAATAACTAATGAGTCTTTATTACTAGTCAGAGGACACTGAGGAGACAGCAAGTAGTGGCAGTGAATTACGAACGCAGTAATAGATAAGTGTAGAGCATAAATATAGAACATTTTCTTGCAACTAAAGCAATAATGACATATTTATCAAATCACTTTGTACTTCACATGCTTTTGGAACCCTTGATCCTATTATTTAGTGAAGAACTTATCTTTTGGGGGAGACCCTCCCCCACAAAGCCGATTCCCAGGAAGAACTATACTTACTGTATATATGAATTGTACGTATATGAGAAATAAGAAGCTCACCAAATATCTGAATTACAGCTTCTAGCAACTTTTCTACTGGATTGGCTGGAATTGCTGGGAACTCTGATTTAACATCATCCAGCGGCAAAAAGGCTCCCTATCCCCTATCCTGTTTTGAAGCAAGTTACACTGCCTTGAGCGGTTAGCAAACATTAATATCAGCACCAGTCTAACTTTCATGTTTGGTGATGATATAATGAAAAGAAGTTCCCCGGAGATCTCAAGACATGGGAAGGATTCATACAAGGATAGCTGTTATTATACAATATAAACAACACCTTGAATTGGGGTCAGTGACAAACAGGCTGCCATGCAGTTCTCTCTCTCTCTCTTTCTCAACTGGTAACTAAAGAGCCAGAGCTTCTGACTCTGGAGGTCCAACATAGCTGGTATAGTTAATAGCCACATTTTCCAAACCTTGGAACAAAATGTTATCTGACTTTGTAAATCTCATCAAAGCAAAGCATCTGCTACTCAGAGCTAATGATTGAAATGAGTTTGTCTTCAGAGATTGTAAGTCTCTTTTATTCCCCTACAGGGCATTCTTCCACTGAATACTTTTAACAAGATTTTATGTCCATTTGTGCAACTGAACGTGACATGTCCTTTTGTGCAATTCAGAAAATGAGATTTGTTTTGAGAACAGCAAGTTTCTATGGCAAAAAGAGACTTTTTCAGGTGGCTTCCAGGAACGCCAGGCTTCTTGCTCATTGATCTGGCATCAGCAACTTTCTATGCCTGTTTAGTTGAAAATATGTCTTACTGTGTTCAATGACTCCCACTCCCTAGTAAGCCTCATTTTTTTCTCCAATTCAAAGAGTTGTTTTCAGTTGCTTGCCCATTCATCTGGAGCTAAATCCGTTTGTTTGCTGCAATGGCCAAATAAAAAACAAAAGATCATGGCTCACTGCCTGCAACTAAGCAAATGGGAAATAGCATTTTGCAACACAGTATATTGTTCACCTGCGCATAGCAGGAACTTTCTTCCTGTGGTTCTGTTTAAGTTTAGATGCAGGAAAATCCAGATTTTAAAACCAAATTAACAAATGTGAAAGAATAAAATAAATTTCTAAAGTCCTTATGCTTTTTGCATCCAGGCTCCAAAATGCTCCCCACTTCTGCCAAGCTCTTGTCCAAAAACAACATTTACACAAATTGCTCTGCCTGTAATCCTCTTGTCTGCTTGCAGCGGGAGGTAACTATGATTTTCAACAGGGGAATAGGGCAGAAGTAAAGACAGCAATGAACTACCAGAGAGAGAAACAGAACTGCAGCTGGCACCACACCAGGGACCTACAGAGCATGGATTTTGCAAATGATCAGTAAAACTGTTAGCCAGCCATACACGGCAAAGAAATGGAAAACATCACAGATTTACCATAGAGGAAGCAACTAACAGTAAATAAACCCTACAAGCCCAGGTAAATCACCAGTGTACATTATTAGAAAGTATCTCATTCTGCTGTTAGCAGTCTATAAAAGTCACTTAGAGCACTATTTCAGTAAAAAAAAATTTCAAATATCTTAAAACAAACTGCTTTGCACCCCTGACAACTTAAAAGTGCAAAATTACTGGGAGGTTTGAAGTAATACAAAAACTCATTGCAACTTTTAGTGGTTTTGCCTGGGACCATCCAGCAGGTTATGGATGATATTATGACCATTAGATATAATAGCAGAGATACAAATTTTGTTAAATAAGGGGCTCTGGACACTAGCTGGATATACTAACAGTAAATCTCTCTCTCCGTCTCCAAGAACAGCACTATGACCTGCCAAGTAATGCTGCCAATAGATAAGCATACCTCTGGTAGAGGGCAGTTGCTCTACCAGTAGCAACTACAAGGGGAAGTCTGGAGTAGATGTAGTGGCATATACAATGTTTGGTATAGCGGTTAAGGTGCTAGGCTCGAAACCAGGAGGTTGTGAGTTCCAGTCCTTCCTTAGACATGAAAGCCAGCTGGGTGACCTTGGGCCAGTCACTCTCACTATCCCAACCCACCTGTTGGGATAGTTGTTGTGGGGAAAATAGGAAATGGGAGCAGTAGGTACATACACTGCCTTGTGTTAACTAAAAATAAAGGTGGGATAAAAATAAATATATGTATGTATGTTTGCATGCATGCACAGATGTTGGAGATAAAATACATTCACATGGTAATGTAGCAGCAATGCAGAAGGGAATGGAAAATCATTGTATTATATTTTAACAGGAAAACTATCAGTGGTTCAAGAACCAGTGTTCAGGGGCTGTCAGTCCCTGGCATATCTGAGATGGTCAGAGGATGCAAAGAATCTCTGGGTCAGTCCTGAAAATTGTAAACTGGAACATTACGAAGTTATACAAAGTGGGAAAACTTGTGAATGCTGCTCAAGAGTTGGAGAAATTTACATACTAAGAATAAGAAATGCATTGGACTGTATCTGGGCAGATTAACATGATAAAATCAGAATATATTACCATGGAAATAATAAAAATACAAACAATAATGGAGTAGCAAGAATGGTGGGTAAGAAAATCCAGAGTTTATTCTTAAAGTTTTTGCTAGAATTGGATCAAATCCTATTACAGTTAGCACACCCTGTCAATATTAACGTTATCCAGATGTATGCCCATTCAGTAGATAAAAATGAGGAGATATTAGAGGTTCAAAGCATGCTACAATAAAAAGGCATGACATCTTAATAATAAGTAACAATTGGGAAAGAATAAATATTAAGATCTGATATTAGAAATTAATGGGGAGATCATATTGTATAATTCCACAAAATAAAATATATAGTTGATACCTTCGATAATCAACCAAGTAGGAGACAATAGAGTTAGAAAAAGGCTACTGATGCATAAGATGATGAAAACTATGCATGGCATGGAGAAAGTGAACAGGAAAAAGTTTTTCTTCCTCTCTTAAAGCACTAGGATCAGAGGTCATCAAATGAAACTGTTTGAAAGGAGATTTAGAACAAAGTACTTCCCGTACTGTATAATCAACCTATGAAATTAATTACTGAAAGGCACAGCAAGGGCCATTAACTTAAATTATTTAAAAGAGGATTGGATAAATTCATAAAGGGCAGGTCTACTGAGGATTCTAACTTTTGGAGATTCCATATTACCTTTGGGCTTGAGGAGAGCATACTCCCAAATACCAACTGCAAGGGAGCAATGGCAAGAAAGGGGCAAGTCCCCCTCTCCTGCTGGCCCAGAGGCATCTCCTTGGCCATGTTCTGGACTATGATGGCATTCAACTGATCCAGCACTGCTATTCTTATGTTCTTACATTATTCTAAATATGGAACAAAAAGATGAATTGATTTTTTTGGGAAATAATCTCCATGAAAATGGTAAAGTTGTGAAATGATCAGAACAACAAAGTAGCCTGTATTATTATGTCTTTAATAGCAGACCCATTGCAGAAATGATATGAAAAAGAGAACATTTTCACAATATGGTGGCTCCACCAGATGTCACGTGCTGCAGATCAACACTGTTTCAAAGCAGAATTATACTATGAGAGCTGGTTCAACCCTTTTTGCTTTTTCTTACATTGGAGCATTGGTCTTTAACTTTGGGACTCTCTACTATAATCCATTTGGACATAAATGGCCTCTCAACAGTGGCAATCTAACTACATAAATTATTTAAGAAGTTGGTTCCCAAATGTACACTCTCCAGTGCGCTCTGTATACCTGCCATGCCAACAGCACTTTGATAATGTTGAGCATGAAGGTATGCCACAACGAAGCTGTCACACAGTAAAGCTGTCACATGGTGTGAGTGCTGGCTTCCACATCACCCTGGACCCTGCAATATTAAGTCCAAGCCTTGAAAACAAATAGCTTTGTAGCAGGCATTCAGGCCAAATGCACATGTATGTCCTGAGCACTCCAGATGAAGAATACCTGGCCTAGGGTAAAGTTGGAGTGAAAAATAGGTCCTAAACCTCAGAAAGTTGAAGACGGATGTCCTAAAAACGTTTTTTTCACAGTGCCCTGAATCAGTCACTTGTACTGCTAGTGAAGCAGGCATGTAGTGATTGCAAGGCAGCCTACTTAAAACAGACAAAGTGAGGGAGCATGAGAAAATACCCACTGCAAAGATGTTTGTTTAAATGGATCTCATTATTCAGCTGAGGACAAAGAGAAGGCTTAGATTCACGATCAATACATATCATTATCATTCTGCTCATAAGAACAAGAGAATCCTTTCCTGAAGGATCAATTAGGGTAGGGGTAGAAGAAATAGAACATACAAAAAGCCCATGTTTCATCTCCAAATGTTGTTTAGGATTCCACCTATCTGTTTTCTAACTTTAATGGGTGCAATTAAATCTGCCTATTATGATGAAATCTAACATTATTTTTACGAGACAGGCATGTCCATCTTGTAGCTCCAGGTACACAAAGTCCAAGTGTAGTTTCTGACCCAGAAAAAAATGAACACCACTGTGCTAAGCCATAAGCTAGTACTTCTGAACTACAGTGGCTGTACATATGTGAACCTGCTTCACATGTTTACTCAGCTTAACATGATAAGAAATAGAAAGACACTTATTGTAAGTGATTAACTGATTATGTGTCACTTGGTGTATTCACTTAACACATTCACCAGGGTTTATTGGTTGTCATAAATTAATCTAAACCCCCCATCTGGTTCCTTCCTGATAATAGCTTGTTTAAAGTTTTGCACATACTCCACCAGTGACTTCTACTCACTGGAAGAATGAAGAGAAACAAAGAAGCCATGGTTTCTTTTAGGTTTGTTAGCAACAATGTAGTGGTAGCCAGAAAAAGCCAATCCTGTAGTTAATCAATGAGCTGCACCAAATAGTGGGGATGAACTTTCAGCCAGCTGTAAACCATGGTAAATGAAATTAAATGAAGTGAAATGAGTCCTGTAACCAAGGATCAGAAGGTGGAAAGACTGACTGTAGGGCTCCTACAATGCTGGTCCAAAGGACACCTGAGTGCTAGAGAACATTAGAGTTTTTTAAAAATGAACCTCTGGATATCATAGCCCCCTCCATGCATAATTACTTGGAAAAATGTTCATGTAGCCCAATACCCAGGAAAAGGAAAGTAGAGAAATGCATTTCTACTGTCAATCTGAGTTTCTTGACATCTATATTTGAGAAAACCCTGCTTAGTCTATGTTTTAAGAACTAGCATCCACTTTGTAAGACACAACACTGTTCTTTTTGCCTCACCAGACCTGTCTGGAAATGGTTACAATAATTCAGCTTTAACACGAATTTTAAAGTAGGGATGCAAAAAGACCACAGAATTCTGATCTAGAAGGTTACAAAGGTCTGAT
The DNA here is from genome assembly GCF_035149785.1 of Candoia aspera. Taxonomy (NCBI): domain Eukaryota; kingdom Metazoa; phylum Chordata; class Lepidosauria; order Squamata; family Candoiidae; genus Candoia; species Candoia aspera. The sequence continues at coordinate 236,397,964 of NC_086153.1, read as the reverse complement.
TTATTCTTGGCCAAACTGCAGACTGTCCAACCTGATTGTGTTTGCATCTGGAGCATTATTACTAAAAAACAGCTTTATCAACTTATTACCTAAACACAAAAGGCTTTATTTTTTGTTTGCTTCTGAGCAGATTCTGACAAAATTGACAGGCAAAATAGAATGGAATGGAGCTTGCCAAATTTAATCAACATCAGTTTAGGGCTTTTAAAGCAATGGTTCTTTATAATCTGGATTAGAAAAGACTGTAGAAGAAAACAGAATAAAACATTCTTATTAAGTGGAGCACTAAGTTAAATGAGATATATCAGGCCAAAAAACTGCTTAATGCAGCAAGCTAAAATTGCTAACAGCCAGCCTAAAATAGGAAAAATTTCTACCACGAATTTGCTGACTGAAAACACGAAGAAGCCTTTGGCCAAATTCCTATTAAAAGCAATCTTGTCCCATCTTTAAAATACTGAGAAGTGGGCTGGCTCTGCTCAGCTGATTATTAGATGCACTCCCCTTTGAAGGGCCATTTGAAGGATCACTGAAATCTAATCACTACTACTTTCAGTTCAAAACAGATGCTGGTTGCAGAGAATGATGAGATGATGAAATGGTAGGTAGACCACAAGAAATGTAGAAAGGGCTATAATTTTCAGTTGCTTCAACAGTATGCTGATTCCTGGCAATCACAGCTTCTAATGGAGGACTCCCCAGATATCGAATCCCTGCAGGGAATTCTGGAATCATTCTGGATAACACTGCAGGCTTCTCTAGGCACCATAGGATTTTAGGATCTAAGTAACTGTGAAGTAAATGGTTACAGTATTAACATGAAAAGGACAATCAATGCTAGGCATGGCAGAATAGATTAAAAGGGCTGGAGTAACTTGCAGAATAATACAAGCCACTTGGAGAAGACCATTCCCCTTTACTATATTCCTTACTAGCCAAGAAAAGCATTTTCCTTCACAGAGCTATCATTGTGCCCTAAAGCAGCAGAGCTCCAAGTGGAATCAGAACTTCGTGGAGATCTAGATCCAAATGAAAGTCAGACTGGGAAGATTCCACTTCCTACCAGATATCCCCAAATTACTCCTCTTTGCCTCTGGTTTCAGGGATTGCTTGAATCCAATGTACCCCTAGTACCTGAATGTAATTGGGACCAACAGGTTGGACCAATACCCAGTAGGATGGATTCTGCCAAGGAACTGGATAAGGGAAAAACTATCCAGCTGAACTTCAAGCATCATTATCTGCTGTATCATTTGATGATTCTGGGACACTCAGCAGCTAACAACACAGGCCTATTTAGCAAATGTATCATGTTATATGGTTTTCATAATCTCTTGAACTATGAGAATATATGGAAACAAAAAGAAAAAAGTGCGTGTGTGTATGTGTGTGTGTAAAAGGGCTATAATTTTCAGCTTCAACTATTTTCCTAGCTCATAATCAACTGGGAAAGTCTTGTTCTTTTCAAGCAAAAAGCTGAGAATTCAATGAACCTGCATCAGCTGATATTATTAGAAAATATTGTCCGTATTTACTTAACATTATCTGTTTTGTTTAGGAATGAAACTCTTCATTGATCATGTTTAATCCTCATTTTCCTGTCTGCTTTAAGGCATCCTGGTTAATATTCTGTGATTCTATATGCCACCATAAATAAATGACATGCAACCATTTAAGCGGATATGGGGCAGCTAATGTTAAAAACTAGCTCCAATATGGGATAGCAAAATAACCACGGCTCATTATACCAGTTGCAAGAATGTTTTTTTTTTTTTAATGTGTAATTAAAAGAAAAGGAAAAGTTTATTTGATAAAGTAACTTCAAAGTAAAATGATTTAAAATTAAGCCTGATCCATCTGTACTTGCACTGGTAAGAACATGAATAAAACACAGTGACTCCTTTGGAGATCATTCTTACAATTCACCATTCGGGGAAAGATAGCAGAAAAAGTCTCGGCCCACTCCAGAAGTCCTCTGGCGACTCCTGGAATTCCCAGGTAGCCTAACTTTCGTTATGTTGCAATCCCAATGTAGCTGGAGGGAGCCAGATTGAGAAAGGGCTACACAACCACTCAAATGCTGAGCCTTTGGCTACAACACTTTTGACACTGTCTCAGACTGATAAGCAGCATAAGATTTAATCTCAGCAATCAAGACATGCTGATGCTACTGAAACAGGAGAGCAAATTTGGGATTACAGGTAGTCCTCGCTTAACAAACCTAACTGGGACCAGAATTTCCATAGCTACGCAATGCGGTCATTAGGCAAAACATTGTGTGACCGCACCGCTTAGTAACAGCAGTTTCAATAGTCCTGGTTGTGGTCATTAGGTGAGGACCTCACGCTTTTTCTTCCCTGCCGCGCTCACCTCTGCTTCAACTCCCCTCACCCGCCTATCTCCCTCATCTCTTTTTTAAAAAAATATAATTCTATTGAAGAAATCTCCCCCCTCATCTCTGCCCTTGTGGCCGCCCTGCACTCCAACCTGCACCCCTGCCGCCCTACGCTCCGCTGCCTCAGGAAACCCTTGCACAGCCAGCAGCTTCCTTGTGAAGGGCCAGGCTGGGCGTGCCTCATCAGCAGTGGGAGGAAGAAGATGGCGAAGATCAGTGGGGGTTTGCAGGGGCGGCGGCGAGCATGGCGGCCAAGTGGGCAGAGATGGGGGGGAGATAGGCAGGTGGGGGATGCTGAAGTGTATCCTCTAATCTTATATGTGGGCAGGCTGCCAAGCACCTGAATTTTTATTATATGACCATGGGGGTGCTGCAATGGCTGTGACTTCGAGGACCAGCTGTAACTACTATTCGTTCAGCACAGCTGGAACTTTGAACGGTCGCTGAACAAATGATCAATAAGTGAGGACTACCTGTATAAAGGATTTAGTACTTTATTTATGATATACTTCTGGAACTGTTTCAGCAGGTGCAGTATGCAGCCAATTTTGTCTGGGGCTGGAAGCTAAGCAGGATCAGGGCTAATTATAATTTGGTACCCACACCAGGGTTATGTCTAATTAGTACTTGGATGGAAGACCACCAGGAATAGAAATTAGAGCGAAAATATAAGAAGGCAATGGCAATGTAAATAGCAGGAGCTGTGTTCAATAGACAAATAATAAGGAGCCTTTCTCTGTCTTAAAGAAATTCAGATCAATTCAACTTTAGAGATCTGTCTAGATTCTGGAATTAACTGTAACTGGGGGCCAAAATCTGTACAGATCCTAAGATGGAACTATTTATACAACTAAATATATTTAGTTGAAGAACACCATATCTTCAAGATTAAACACTTGTACGCATGACTGAAAAGCCTAGCAAAACGCAATCTGAGGAATTGTTAGCCACCAAGTATGAGTGTTGGAGAAACTTACCCTAGAAATGCCAACAATCTGCTCATCTGGCAGTAAACTGATGCGCACAAAACAGGATTCAAAATTGACTTCTTCCTTCTCCATGAGATCTTTTCCCTGCAGCAAGGTGACATGCAAGGTATTGGAATTCACATTGTATTCCATGTTAACTTCAATTTGTCCCACTGTGAACTCTTGGCCAAAGTTATTCCCAATGGAGGAGACAGAACTTAAAGAGTCAGTGGAGACTGATTTTTTCAGTGGCCCATAGGGAGTCAGCTCAAGGTCTTTGTTCATCAGCTCCAGGGTGCCCAGCTCATTAATATTTTCGAAAGCATCATCCATTTTCAGGCTTTGCTTGCAGACAGGAGAGATTCTTTCTCCTGCCTTTCGGAAATTGCTTGTATTCCTCTGCAAACAATAAGAAAGAACAGAAAGCCAGTCAGAGGCCATGGCTGACCTGAACTTTAGAATGCCCACTGCTGAATGTAGAACATACAATTCTAATTATTTATAATTATAGGCTGGCAGAAAGACAATGTTCAGAACAAAGTGGACAAGAATATACCACATATCATGCAAATAAGTTTTCACACTGTGAAAGCTGCCACTGCCACCCTCTCCTTCCAGAAAACATTCCGTTAGTTAAAAACAGGTATTTTTCCAATGCAAAGAGTCACTGAAGGAAATTACAGCTGAATTAAAAGTCAGGTCTTGCAGATGTTCACTACATAGCTGCGTGCAGGTTCAAGCATCACTATATTTTAGGGACTGCTACTAGCATTACTACAACATCATCACAAATAGCAGTGGCAAGAAGTTAGCTATGCTATTGATACTGGAGTGCGGCCAATTTTATTGATAATTCTGGTCCCGTGAAAGTGTCAAAGGACTCATGGCAATTCTCTTAAATCTAATTTATTTTTAAAACTGTATTCACAATCAAAGTTGGACTTGTCTTTTTGGGGAAAGTGTAAACTAAAGCTAGCTTCACAGGATCTCTGAGTGACAAAAAGAACAAATATTTTGATGGCATCTTAAATAATAAAAATATACTAAGATTAGCCTTTGTAGGCAAGACACAATTGCTTCCCCCCCCCATCTTTGTCTACATTTTTTTCTCTGAATTTTCAGGCCACACACATTTCTTTTCTGTTTTCAATTCTGAAGTCAGTTTTATTCCTTCCATTTCTTTGTGGTACACATAAACTTTATGGACTGCATTTAATCCTATCAATATTTATGGAGAGATCTATACATTGTTTTGACAAAAATGATTCTAAATTTAAATTCTAGAGGAGGAAACAAGTGAGAGTCTTCAGAAAACATATCTGTACCAGAAACTGCATATATGCAACGTTATTTAAACTGTCTGAAACTGCGTAGAGTCTGTACTAATTAAAAGTGCACTAACAGGAAAACACCTTATTGAGAGTCAGATGGATGCAAATAGCTCCGTTCTGTCTACATTAAATGGCAGCAGCTCTTCAGAGATTTAGACTAGGGTTTTCCCAGACCTATCCTGACAATGACAGGAACTGACATTGAGACCTTCCACATGCAAAACGCCCAATTTACTATTAGACTCTATACAACTCTTTCTAGTGCTTGTTAATTTGATTCAAAAATCACTGCCATCAGCAGGAAGTCTCCAGTCAACTTCCACACAATGCTTTAAAAATCAGATTCCAAAATAAAAATACCTCTCTTGCCTTCACACATGTGCACACGTATACAGGCAGGCAATCTAGACTGTGCTAGTTAATGTGAAATTAGAATTATGGTTTCACCTTATTAAACCCTCATCTGTGATGCACTATATTAGCTCTGACTGAGGATCAATAATCCAACATATGCGGCCTTAAGTTTTCCTTTGTTTGCCAATGTTAATAACCCTACTGAAAGCTTCAAAACTGCATTTAACCTCTGCTTCCTGCCTCATCGTTCTCCCATCAGTCTTCCCTGCCTGCCTGTGGATTGGGTATGAAGATAAAAACATATGTTATATCCATTTATGAGCCAAGTAACTATGGAAAAAAAAAAAGCCAAAACTTGGATTTTGGAAGGAAATGTACTTTGTAACATTCCCAAAAACCTATTCCCAAAGGACTGTGTAATCTGTCACAAAAGAAATGAAGGATAAATTATTTTCACTGATCAAACAAACAGGAATATTTAGTATTTAATATTAATATAGTCTTTCAGATCTTAGTTATTTGACTGGATTTCACAAATGGATTCCATTTCCAGCAACAACTTTCATTTTAAGATGGGACTCTGAATTGCTGACTTCTTGGCTGAAATGTTTGGTCTAATTTGGGACTTTCTTGTTTCTTCCCCATCCCATGTTTTTTTAACATCCTGCCCAATTAAAAGCTCCAAAGCTTCTTTTAAAGCATTTTGGTTCACTGTAATAAAAAAAAATTACTCAACTATGAATTGGGGGGCAGGGAGGCCCATGCAGTAACATAGCTGTATTACTTGTTAGGCATTTATGAGAAGACACCCAAAAGAAATCTGACCATGGTCATTGACTTGTTTCACTGAATTCAAGCCCACATTCCATAGTGCTGGGTTTGCAGATTTGGAAAGGAGATTGTTAAATGGCCAGAAAACCAAGTTAGAATTGATCAAACTTATTTGTCAAACCTCAGTTCAGCATACTTTTACTAGTAAATCAGCAAATGAAGAGGGCCGTGGCTAAAAGGTTAAAATCCTGGGAAGTCTCTTCTGACTGTATTTTCTGTTTAGACAACAGCTGTGTTTTAAAGCCTCTACCTTTTCTATTGATTTCTTGCATTTATATATTACCATTCTTCCAACGCACATAGGGTAGTTCACAGGGAAAAATCAAGGATTCACTATGTAACAGCTACAGTGTTGGAAAAAAAAAAGGAGGGGAGAGTTAAGGGAGAAAAACAAATTAATTCAGGAAGCACATGAGAGAGATCTGGGAAAGGAAGTGCCAAATGGCAACTGATTTCAGCCTTTGGTACCAATGCTAGACGCTGTGTCCCCCCACAACTGCATTTTACGCCTAGCTGAAATAATCGCACAATTTTCTTTTGTTAAACCTACCCATCTTTTTCAAAATTTATACAGTTTTGTTATCACAATCACCACTGTCTTGACTTGCAATATAGAAGGCAAAATTAAGAGTGGGATGTTTATTAAATGATGTTTGATGATATGCAAAGATGAGAGATCAATGTGGCAACAGATGGGCTTCTTAACACTGTTGTCACAATAAACTGTTCCTTACCTTTTGCTTGATCTGAGAGTATGTGGACCCATACTTTTGTTCTAGGTATCTGTAGTCATAGTTTGGAAAGGGAGAAGGTGCAGGATAGCCACCCGATTTCCATAACTTCCACAGGTTTACTCCAGCTATTCCCAGAAGAGCAAGAGCACCAGTAATATAAACACCTATTTCCCACCCCGATGGATTTCTCATGACTGGAAGAAAACAAAGTTCTTATCAGAAAAAATGCACCCGCCAGAGCCCCTTTCCATCACACAGAAATATTTCATGACAATAGCACACATACGCCTTTTTTGGGATTAATACTGTTGGGAAAAGGGGGAAATTGATATGCCCCAATTGTAAGGAGATTTTTTTTTTATTGAAAATTGTTGTAAAGTAGCTTGAATATATGGCAAAGCCCAAATATGTTTTTATTTTCAAAACTGAATGACAACATGGCCTTTAGAGCTGAAATGATTAACTAGAAAAACATGGGCAGAAGTTGAAGACTCCATCACATGGCATACTATTTAAATACCCAATTTATTCTTGGGATAAAGTAGGTTCTCCCTCATTTTTGGATGCTGACTTCAAAAATGCTTGTTAGAGAGAAGGCACCTCACCCTGTCAAGCAAGGGGAAATTCACCTTAACTAACACTTCAAAATAATGTCTGAACCAGTTCGTTAAATATTCAAGATACTCACCACTGAGTTGCTGGTCAGCAATGTCACTATCCATGGTGACTACCTCAAATTACACCAGCTATCTGCAAGAACATATGAAGAGAAGGCAAGGCAAAGGGATTATTGTATTGCAACCATGCAGGATTGTCCACAAAGCACACAAGTCTTGCCCTATATGTAGGGTCACTTAAGACCATTGATCTTTTTTCTGGTTGACCCCATACTTCTTCCAGTGTCATTATCACAAAAAAGAAGTATCATTCCACCACAATCTGTCACACATTTATGAGACTGTGAAAGCACCCCTTTGCAAATTTAAACTGCCTTTTTTCCTGGGAGACATAATCCTCTAATACTACTTTGGCAACTGCAGTGTCAACCAAGGCCTTTGCTCCTACCTTTAATGTATGCATCATCCCATGAAGGCGATAGGAAGATGTGAAGGTGAACAGTAATATTCAATCACATTACCATTTCCTCATCCCATTATGCTACTAGCACAGTGCTACACTGGCTCTATATAGGCTCTATATCTTCCTTACTAAAAAGACTCCTTATGTGAAAGAACCATTCAGTATTAGACCAGTACGAGATCCCTCATTATTGTTAAGCTAGCATAAGGCCAAATGGTCTCACTTCTCCAGTTCTAGGATTCTAAACTCCAACACAATCATATAATAAAGCACAGGTTTGGATGTTCTCTCTCTCTCTCTGTGCGTATGTTGATTTATTGCTTGTATTTCATTCTATTTTATTTAAGATTGATTGGGTTGGATTCACACTGGACTGGTTACTCTTCAAACTCTTAAAATTAATGGGTTAAGTTAGTCATGAGTTAACATAGAATTGATTTATCATCTATTAAACTTCAATGCAATTCAAATCAGTGTAACCAAAGCATTATTTGCTTTCAGTCCATCAGAAACAGATGGGGCTTATCATCAAATAAACATGTATAGCATTGCAGCCTTAGTCAATCCAACCCACTGTTTACAGAAACGTGAGATGATTAAGAGGGCTGCTACCTTGTTGCCAGACAAGTTACTGGTCCTTTAATGGATGTGTGATGGCCAACAATTCAAAGACTGCAGCTTTCCCAAATATGAGCTGGAAGAAAATTGATTTTTGTCAGCCATGCAGGTATTATAAATCTGTGCCAGAAAAAAGGCATGTACGGGGAGCCCTACTGGTTAATAGCTAGGTTGATTAAACTGCATCTTGAGAGCATTTTAAAATTCTGCTGTAGACATGACTATTATGGATCAGTTGCTGCTGAGAATTCAGACTACAGAGGTTTCATTTCACACAGTCAGCCTTATGTTAAACACTTCAAGCTGACTGTAACCAAACAGTGAAAACCATTGGGGAATGAGGAAAGATTCAATGTCATACTTAAAATGTGTAGTTTGATTCCCAATGGGAGGTTTGTAATCCTTTAAAAAAAAGGCAAGCATACAAATACAGAAAAGCTTTGAGGAAGAGAAAAAAATGTGTGTATTATTTTAAGTTCCTAATGCTAGTACAAGTTGCTTTAATTGATGGAGTTTATCACCAGGGTTCTTTCCCTTACGCTAATATGGAACAGTTTCCATTGGCAACTGTGGCAATCATATTAATTAAATCTTGAAACCTATTATAAAACTCTTCCAAGCACCAGTATGTCCTGAAATGCTGATAGACAAAACCAGTTTAAAATCTCAGTTACTGTCCTGATAATTTATGTAAGACTCTGTCCTGTCTTTGGCATTCCATGAGTCACTGGTACATATTTTGTGGCAATATTTCATTAAGATTTGATTCTCAAATAGATAATCCAGGATTAGAGGTCACGAATTGCTGAAACCTTGCAAAAGCATTTTAAGTAACCTGCCAATGGGGAAGGTCTGCTTTATTTTTATTCCCGAAGGCTCGTTGTTTGTTTACTGGTGAAGAATCACTACCTTATTCCATTTCATGTCTGGCTGATGAACGGTTTGGTAAGGATTTGCCCGAGATCTTCCTGTTTAGCTGATAATCTTTCGAGCAGTTCCCAATAGTTAATACCAATAATTTCTATGAAGATTTTTATCAGTGTTAAATGGTCAATTTCATATTCTGAAGCTTGGGAAAAGGGTGTCCTAAAATTCCTGAATCTCAGTATGTCTGTGTCTGTGTACAGTACACACACACACACTTTTGTTCTCTCTCCCCTCCCCCCCACCCCCTTAAGACTTCCGGCAAAGTAAACCAGTCTAATTGGATCTATCTTGGAAAATTTCCCAGGCTGCTTCACACACAACTTATTATGGAACAGCAGAGACTTCACAGAAGTGGATGAATATCATGCTACAATCCTGAACGTGAGATTCCATACATAGGAAGACTCTCATGGAAAGTAATAGAGCCAGCCATAATCAGCCAATCAGTCCAGTCAAGTTGGATTAACAGGACCATGGACAGCTCCGAGTAACAGCATGCTCCGGCAAATCCTTGCATTCAATTGAGGCTTCAGAGCTCCCCTAGATAAATCAGATTACCCTTTCCAGTCTCTACTCCTTTCTCATGGGAGCCAAGCTTTTAAACAGTCTTTGGGCCTCTTGTCAGTTCCCAACTGCTTGAACATTGCAGCATATTGGCAAGAAGGCATTCAGATGAATCTGGATCAGGAGGGTCAATGTGGTCTGTCTCCCCCAAGGAGCAGTTTAATTTTGGTGTTACGAAGTTTTGGTTTGGGTCCACCACCTTTATAATCTACACCACTATGTCATCTCATCTGTCCTGCTCCTATACTTCTGAATTAGAATTATGGTCACTGTTTAAGACTAGGCTCAGGCCATCAAGATGCCCATTCCCACCTTCCAAAAAGAGAAGAAAACTTGAAGTTCAAATAAAAGATATTTTAAGTCTAAACACAGGTTTCAGTTTACACAATCTTTTTATGTAGCAGTCTATTTTGTGTAAACCATGAGGATCACAGTATTAAAAGAAGTAGGAGACTTAGTGGCATGTCCTTGTACAATTCTGGTTTTTTGTAATATAAATATTAAATATACTTCCAACTCAAAAAGTATCTCTTTTCGGTAATGATAATTTTGAAGTTTTCATAAATTTAGATTACTTTACACACTGAGTTACCAAATAAATACAAATACTGTGCAATCCAGGCATATTACAGTGAGATGACAAACACGTACAGTACCACTGTTAGATACAAATTCAGTACACAGTCAAGATTCTCCATACAGATACAAAGAGAACATATGCTTTTTGTGTTTATATAAATTTCCACAAATTAATCAATATATTTATTATATATTCATGTATTGAAATGGTGGTTTATTTGTTTATTTATTAAATGTATAAGGCTGCCCAACTCCATTGCAACTCTGGGGGGCATACAATATAAAACGAATAAAAAATACAAACAAAAGAACAGGCATAGGAGAAAAACATCTCAAGCTCTAAAATGAGCAATAATACACGCAAGAGGTCCATACCTACTTTAGTCCAGAGCCAGAAGAAAAAACTAGATTCTAAGAGCTCTTTTAAACAAGTTCAGGGTAAGACCAAACACATTTCTGGATGGATGCTCTTCCACAGGGCAGGAAACATGTCAGAGAAGGCATAGGTCCCATTAGATGACATTATTTAATGGATGGGAACTGGAGCATGCCAACCTTACCTGATTATACACAATGGATAGAAATCATGGAAGACAGATGGTCCTCATATAACCAGGCTGTATGCCATGAAGGGCTTTATTACAAGTATCAGGAGTAACTAGTTTAGCTTATGAAGCAGAGATGTTACATGGGCATATCATGGCACCCCTATGGCCACCCATGCCACTGCATTCTGGACCAGCTGCAGCTTCCGAGTGGTCTTCAATGGTAGTCCCATGTAGAGTGCATTGCATACCCAAATGCAAAGAAACCAAAGACTTAAAGGCTTCCTAGCCCAGGTAATGGCACAATTGGTGTATTACAAGGTTCTGTGTGAAAGCCTTCCCAGAAACAGCTGCCACTTGCTCCTAGAGCAAGATCTGCGAGTGTGAGGATCGTGGGGTCAGATATCTCAATAGCAGGAAATCTCACTGCAAGCCATTCAGGTCTCAGGAAAGAATTTATTAAGATACAGTCCCTGTCCATTCAAAGACTCATGTGAATCAGATTCCCTGGATCCCTCCCTTATCTTGCCCCGTTTTCCTGCCTTTTGTTTGAAATTTAATATTTACAACTGCTTTTGTCTTTATGACTTCATTCCCAGCTGCATTCCTCAGGCTGGTGTCCTTTTTCAGATAAGGCACTAGCCAAAACAGTTTGGCCCCATCTTTGCTGGGTCGGTCGGCAATGTCTCTGTTCCCAAGCAGCAATTAATCCACTCCCCTCCCTCCTGTACAATACATGACAGAGGAGAAGAACCAGAAGAGTTTTATGGCTTCTGGGACAAGCCTCTGACAGTGAGTCCAAGACCCCCAAATTGTACACTACTTCCAAAGGGGCAAGTGCAACTGTGTTCAGGGCTAAAGATGGAACATCTCCAGTCCTGGCTATTCTAAATACCCACAGCCACTTGGTTTCGTCAAGATTGAGCTTGAATCTGTTCCTCCCCATCCAGACCCTCCAGATGTGGGACAAGATCTTAACAGCATCACCTAGTCAGCCTGGTGCCAATAGCTGCCAGTCAGAGGAGACATTCCAGAGCTACATGGGAAAATGATTGAAAGCATTATAAGATAATTTCATATGCTCATGCATTATTTTATTTTCCCTTAAAAAAGAATCTTTCTCTGTTGCTGTTCCAAGGCTTCATGTAAACATCCCAGCTGGCTTTCCAACAGAAACTGAGAGTTGTTGGCGAAGTTCTGTTTTCATATCCTGGAGCAACATTATTTAATAGCGTACTGACAATTTGTCACTAGTAGTTTCGCTAAAGCACGGATGGAGCCAGTGGTGGGTGATGAAAATCTAATGAAGACAAAGGCGATTGTAGACAGATTCTCATTAGTTTTCTTATGAGTTGCTCTGGCCTAGAGAGTGATGACGGGAAGGGCTAAATGAAGCCGAAGAAAACACACACCATTTGCTGGAAAGAAATAATAAACATTTTGAAATGGGTGGCAAGGAAAAAAATATATATATAAAGAACAAAGAGTTCCTGAATCAATGGACCACTTAGTTTATCTCAAAATAAAAAGCACAAGCTTGATTAAATTAACATCTCCTCTGAACCTGCCCAGCTACTATCAAGCTGAGCAAATCTGAGCCACTGTATCCTTCAGATGCCTAGAAAATGCTTCATAATGGCCCTTACATGGTCCTCTTGCCTGTCTCTGCCCACTAGGGTTTGGGTCACTTTAAAAAGGGCTGTCAGGTGGCAATCTATGGATTCATCAGAGGGGAAAAATATTGACATTTCATCACTCTTATTGTCATAGCATAAGCCTGAATGTGGCTCTTACCCATACTCAGTCAGATTGTAGCAACAGTGGTGTTCTTGTGAGTATCACATACAGGAAATGAGGGGAGATTACACACAGAAGGGGCACTGATGCATTACATGCCATTTCCACTAAGTTCCTCCTAGTTCAGCCTTATCTAATCTGATGTCCTCCTGGTGTGCCGGGACTTCAAATTTCAGAATTCCTAGCTATAGTGCATAATTTATAATACAGCTTATGCTATTAGAAACTATAATCCTTCCTCGTAGCACAAAATTCTAAGTGTCTCTTCAATAATTATTATTCCCTCTATTTCCCAATTTCATGCTTGTGAAACCAAAACAACCCTAGCGTGCTCACAAGAGGGATGTGGTAGAATGCTCAAGAGACCCAAAGGTTTGCAGAAGTACCCACCCAAAAGGGGAAAAAAAAAAAAAAAGGACAGCAATCAGACCTCTGATTAAAACAGGAGTATATCAAGATTCAACAGAAGCTTCTTCAGCCTTCAAGTAATATTTAAAAAGCAAGCTGAGTAGAACGAGGTCAAGCAAGAGGACGGGGAGAGCAAATGGATATTCAGGAGGAAGGTGAGAGGAAACAAAGGAGAGAGGCACAGAACAGCAGGCACAGCATGGGATGGGAAACAGAAGCTCAACTGAATTGCCAGGTGAAGGGAAAAGAGGCAAATTGGGGGCAGAGAGGAAGAGAGGGCTCAGGTGATAATTCTGTGTGATGGTAGTGACTGCCACATGTCCGCTGGCTCCAGAGAAGTGAGCATTTTTGACTGGGGTGGCGGGGTGGGGCAATTGCTTCCATCAAGCAAAACTGGAAGATTGAAGACTGCATGTAGACACACATTTTCTCACTGGACCCATTTTAACTCTAGCTTGTGAATGAGGATGAACGAGAAGGTCTCAGCTAACCCCAGTAAGCTATAGAGATAGGAGCTCGAGAAGCTGTCTTTATGTATGAAAAGACCACACAGTGCAGCATCAGTGAGTTATTCCTCAAAACACAGGTCAGTATTTTGTGGCAGACCCTAATTTATTATTATTAAATGCCAACACATTTTGATCATCGTTGTTCCCAAATATTTCACTGCATTTTTAATTCATAACTCACTAGATGATGAAGATATAATACTATTGGAGTTAGGATTCTTTGAAAGACCTTCAGGAAAAATATAAATCATTACAGGAAGGTTCTGAACTCACTCACTCTGGCCTATAAACTTCACTTGATTTTAAAGCTCCAACTCCTGATCTACACAGAAGGACAACCAGGGTTAAATCTTTATGTAAAGGAAGACAAATGTAAAGGAAGACAAGAAGTCTGTCCTCAGTAATGTCACAGCCTCCCTTTTTAACTAATTCTGGTGAGACCTGAGGTGTGTCACTGGTATTCTCCTCTTGACTACAGAATCTATCAGCAACTCTGGAGCATATTCTAAGCAGAAGATGACATGATGGCAGTAAAAAAAAAAAACCAAGGTAAAACTACATCTGTATCATCCTTCAGGAAATCCTGAAAGTATTAAAGCTGCTCGAGGCAGTATCTAAACATACCGCATGAAGGAAAAACATGCATGTGGACAGGGGCATCTGCAGAGTGGCTTAATAGTCTAAAAATGGTGGGCACAACCAGGATGATCAAAGCCCCATCCCCTTTTATGTGCACGCAATGCATGTAAAAATGCCTGTCATTTTGATGCTGTTGACCTCTCCCTTACACAGGATTCCCAGCCAGCTCAGTCAGTGGAACTCTGGAGCTGTTGTCCTAAAACATCTATCTGGAGCCTGGGTAATACAAGTTTCCCAGAGAGACAGGTAAGAGGTAAGGCTAGTATCATCTTCATGGTTATTATAAAATCTTGTAAAAAAGCAGTTTTGATTAAAGAAATCAGCTCTGGAATACACAAAGTATCCCTGATGCATGGGCTGTAAATTACTACACTGGCTGACTGAATATGGGTTTAGGGAGAAGAGTTTCCCTGACAGAAGCCTTCAGTATAGAGAATACAACAAATATACTGTATGTGTCATGTGTATTATAAACAAAACTCAACACCCATGTCAGAGAAAATAATTTTCCTACCTGGGTGAAGAAAAGCCCTATGTAAAGGAATCCCACATTTTAAAGCAGAGTGCACAGAAGGATTGCCTTAATGCAAATGTCCCAAATCTTTCTGGACAGGTGGGCACATCTGGAATGTTGAGAACAAGGAGGGAATTCGCACATAAAATAGCTGCTGGTGGAGTGATTGTTCCTTTACAAAAAAGGGTGCCATAGGAACACAATCAGTCACAAAGCACTGATTTGAAAGAGTATTACTTGCCATTCCTTCTCCTAGAATACTTTCCTAAAATACTTCATAATACTCTTGCCTAACTTTGCCCCTTGGGGGGCATGTGGGCATCCTCAAAAGCATAGAAATGGACTATTCTCCACCACCACCCTGCCACCCATTCTTACTCTTCAAGAAATCTTATAGGACCATTTGGGATCCAAAGACGTCCTTGGAAATTATATGTGTTTTGTTTTGCAGCAGCTCCTCATTCTAAACACACCCAAACACACATTAATATGAAAAGTCTGGCAAGGCAAAAAGTACCAGTTGGTCACCAAGGCAGATGTTTGTAGATGAATGAGCATCTGTGAAAATTACAGTAGGCATCCCAGATTAAACCCCAGATTTAATGTCACACAAAACTACTTGTGTCCCAGTTTTTATTGCTTTAGTAAAACAGCAAACCTAAAAAGATACTAGTATCATGCATCAGTATGAAAAAATCCAAATTCCAATGGTAACACTTTATCTCACACACAAACACTTCCATGGAAAACGTAATTTATATGCATGCCTTCCATTGGCAGATTTATGAGCCTGACATTACAAAATCTTCCCAAAAATTCCCCAGCACTAAAGCTCAAAAAGGATGAACAAAGCCTAGATTAAATATTCTTGAAAGAGCCTGAAACCAAATGAAATTTTCTCAATTGATGTCTCAGAACAGTGAGGTCCTACAAACATATGTATATAAATAATCACCACACTATTCCCTTTTGGGTTGGGCAACCATGCAAAGCACAGAAAAGAAGTAAGAAACAGTAAGCAGAACAAATGAAAGGTGTAAGATAATACCTCACTACACTCTATTTTTTATTCTATCACAACCACGTACAATTCAAACACTGCCTTTTATTCTTTAAAATTCTTACCTTTCCCTTTTTCAGGATCTTTTCAACTCCATCCAACAAAGGCTTTCCTGCTCTTCCTTTCCTCTTAACCAGTTCATTTTTCCTTCAAATATTTGTCTTGCAATTTGATCCTCATTCATTTTCTCTATTATGATCAAGCCATCTTAATGCTCAATGTTCTTCTTTTGTAGTGGTCACTCATTCTTCGAGCACCCTTAAAATATGACTCTATCACATCTTGTTTTACCACAGATACTTCTTAAATAGCGCATCCCCATTGCATTCAACTTACTTTTATGTTTTTTCCTGACATGCCAAACTCTCATTTCTATTAACAAAGAAAGCACACTCTTCAACATGAATTCCCATATACATCTCTAAAATACTTTCTCTAGCATTCCTTCACCTCAGTTTTATCCCAAATGATTTTTATTTTTTAATTCCATTCACTCTTCTAGAGTCTCCTTGTTTAGTTCCCTTTACCCATTTGTGAAATAATTTTAAAATTTCCACCATAATTGCTCTACATTTTCTCTGCCTCTTTTAATCTTAAGTATTCCTTGGTCTTTCTGTCTACATTCTCAGTAACTATCTTTTGCTATCTATACACACTGGACTATGTTGTTCTCTTACTTTTTCCAGCAATAATTTTCATAAGTACAGTTCTTCTCATCCCAGATCCTCCTTCATTTCATCATTCCACCAAGCACCCGTTTTCATACTTTCCATTAGTGTAGCTCCACAATTTTATGGCCATCAGTAACAATTATTTTTACTCCATTCACTTCCACTTCCTCTTTCCTTACATCTACTTTCCATTTTGTCAGGAGATTAATTTATCTTCTAATATGTTTTCATACAGGTTTTGTGCTTTCTTCCTCTTCCTGCAGTCAGTCTTCTTTCATTTTTTTCCTCTTCTTTCATGTCCATTTTTTCCTAGGAACTCCTCTTGACAATCCCAGATAATGGTCTCTCGTCATCCTTGTAGCTTCCATTAATTCTCTAAATCATTCATCATAAACAATCAAAACAATCAATTTTAAAAAAACTGTTGTTTTTTCTATGTGTACAGATGAACAGACTTGTGCTTAAACCATGTATTGAAATGAGACCTTTTTCTAACAGATGCTCACCAAACAAGCCTAATTCTCATTAATTCTTGGGGTGCTAAGCAACCCAATCACTTTTACTGTGCTCTCTCATCTCATTCCCACCAATCCCTTCCTGTTACCTAATTTTTTTCTGTACGTTCTTGCATTCATTCAGAATGCTGCACAATTTTTCCGTATTCTCATCCTTAGTTCTTCCATTATCATCACTCACTGGAGTATAACACACAACTATTAATAACCTACAAATTCCTATTTGTGTATGTATTTATAATAATCTAGATGACTCCAAGTCATACTTTCTGACATGTACTGTATATTAACCCTTTCATTCCTAATTCAACCTGCAGCTTCATTCCCCACATATACTCATCAGCTCCACTGCAGAAGATCAAAATTCTTCATTCAGATCCATCACATCCTTTCCCTTTCCTCTTAGACCATAGCACAACTATTTGTATTTATTGCTTTTCATTTGTTAATTCATGCTCTTTATCATTTATCCTCTTAAATTACAAGTCACAATCTTCCATAGGCCATGGTCACCAGACAGGGGCATAAATTCTGACCTCAGCCACCCACTGTGGAGGCTTTCATTTATTTATTTAATTTGTCCCCACCCATCTCCTCCCATCAGGGGACCTGGATGGTTCACGATAAAATAATCAATTAAAACAACAAACAGACAATATAAATACGATATATAAATATAGAATTACTCTTAATAAATAAATATAAAAATAAGAGTAAAAAAAGAGTTAAAAAGTCCAAGTGGCAGAAGAATCTGATACAGCCCGTATGTGGGAGGAGTGGTCTAACATACCAGCCATCCCCCTGTGGAACTATTCCCCTCTCCGCCCCAAGCAAGGCGGCAAAGCCAAGTCTTCAGGCTCCTCCAGAAGGCCAGGAGTGATGGGGCCAATCTCATCTCCGGGGGCAGCGTGTTCCACAGAGTGGGAGCTACTGCATAGAAGGCCCACTTCCTGGACCCCGCCAAATGGAGTTCTCTTGCAGATGGGGTCTGTAACATGCCCTCTCTGCATGATCGGGTGGAATGGGCTAATGTAATAGGGAAGAGGCAGTCCCTCAGGTAAAAATTGCATGGAAAAAATTTATGGAATGCTTTTTAGTAAAAAGATAAGGAGTAAACAAAGTTACCAGCTTTTGTTACACTGAGGCTACCTGCAGCATTACTTGTTAATGGCCACAATTGCAACCAAAGTGTATGCAAGCTAGGATTTCTACTGCAGGGTTTCTCAACCAGGGTTCTGTGGAACCCTAGGGTTCCACAAGAGTCACTAGGGGTTCCCTGAGAAATCATGATTTATTTAAAAAATTATTTCAAATTTAGGCAACTTCATATTAAAGAGGTAAGTTTAATTATTTAGTTTAAGAACACTATTAATGCATATATACAGGCCTACACATGAAACAAATATAATAGTTTTATACCTTTGGCCTATATTTGAGTCTGAATGTGCAGGGGTTCCCTGAGGCCTGAAAAATATTTCAAGGGTTCCTCCAGGGTCAAAAAGTTGAGAAAGGCTGGTCTAGGGACCACCTTGAAAGACAGCATACTGTTGCCCATCTCATGGCAACTAAGAGGTAAATGTGGTATGCTGAAACAAACTCAGTTCTGAAAGGAGATAACCTGACACGATAATGCATTTTTTCACTATAAAATAAGCAGAAACTCATCCTGATCAAACATCATACTGAGTAATGTATAGACCATGCTTCAGTAGTATGTAACTTGACTCCCTTGAATTAAAGTGATATGGAGAATTTTTAAACCTCTATTAAAATATGCAGCTACCTTTTTCTAATGTAACTACTGTCATGAGTAAGGATGGCGAGCAGGGGGCTCCCATCCAGGCTGTAAAGCGCATGCGTAGCACTGAGGAATTAGGCGGCCGTTCAAAGAGACACAGATCGGGCCCGCCTTAACCTTGGGGTTTATATGTCTGGGTTTTTCCCACGCTTCTTCAGTTTGTTAGGGTTTTCCGTCTAATGTAGCAGTAATAAAACACTAGAGACCTATTCCTTGTCTCAGTGTGGTTCCTGGCTGTTAGGACACTACTCTGTTTGCAGCCCTTTGTTGTTCACATAGCATTAAAACAATTCTGGAATATGGTGGGTATAAAATGAATCTTGCTTTAGCCTACGCTTTGCACTCTGATGCCACAAGGATTGGTATAATTTTGATCTGTGTATAGTGGAAACACTAGTTATAAAAAATAGCTGTAGAAAATGTGTAGCAATGGTACTTACAGGTCATTTATGGGAAGTGACATGGATTTCTCATAAAACTTTGTAGGAGGGAAGAAACAAATTGTTTCCATCTCTAAGGCCACAATTTCCAAAGTATCGTATAGTATAGTTCCCTACAGATTCTCTGATTCTGACTGTATTTTATATTACTGAATATTAATGCATGTGTTGTAAAATCAATACAGGACAGTAAACAGAGTTTGGAATATGACTAGAAGAAGTGTTTTAAAATCTCTGTTCAGCCAGTTTTAGTGTTCATCCTCAAAGGGTAACACAAAGGGTAATATAATATTACCCACTGTGATGACCTAACTGAAAGGCTAGGTGCTAATAAGGAAAAATAAGTATTGCTAATGAATGCATCTTCAGAGGGTGGGAATACTGGAAGCAAATTAGTAAAATAAATTCTGTTCCACTCTGAGGATCCTGAATAGATCTTGTATTTCCCCATGCAAATTGTTAGTCTATCTCACATTCTACCTAATAGCTTTCTTGAAGCTGCTGCCGATCAATAGCATGATTTACACATGCAAAATGTATTCCTTCATTATTCAGGTGTATTACGAATCCTATTTTCTACAAAGCAGACAGTTTTCTTAGGAAGGAAGGAAATGAAACACTCAGATGCTTCTAGAGGGAAAATAAACCCGAGTGTCTTTATCTGCGCCTGCTGAGTGTCATTTATGGGAGTCCTACTCCAACATGACCCGGGCTCAGCGAAGATACTTTATCTGTATCCAGAAACTCGAAACATCTTAACCCCAAGGCAGCTCTGAAGTGAAGCTGTTCCAAAAGCCAAGCGAAAGGAGCGGCCATCTCTTCTGCCCTTCATCCTCTTTCAGCGTCAGTCCGCAGCCCCCCGCCCCCCGCCGTCTCCCCCCACCAGAGATCTCGAAATGGCTGGGAGCGAGCCGCTCCCGTATCCTCGCTCCTGCTACGCTAACACCAAATGCCCCGGAGCGCCCGTCCGTTGGCGAAGGAGGGAAATCCCACTTTAATCCCTGGCAACTTACCCTCCCCGACCCACATACCGAAGCTTGCAAGCTTTCCCTGGCCGTCCTGCGGGGCAGGAGGAAAAAACTTCCAGGAAAGATCTGCGTGGAGACCGTTCCTGCACACGAAGCGGTTTTGCCGCGTAAAAAGAAACCTTTTGTGCTTCCGAGCGCGTGGACAGCCTAAAGCATCCTGCGGGGCACGCTAAGCTGCCGGCCAACTCCGACCCCATTCGCTCACAACACTGAAACGGAGATTCACTGAAAAAGGAAGCTGAGGCTGGGGAAAGCTTCTGCCGACCTTCGGAAATGTGCAATAACCTCGGGGAGATTTGGGGGTTTATACATTCTAGGGTCTTTGCGCTGCAAAAAAATACAACTTTTTAAAGGGTACATCTTACCCCTTGCCCGGGCTTTATCCCAGTCTGGGATTGCAAAGGTCACTTCTTCGAGTCTCCGTCCTTGGCTGCTTGTAGTGCCTATCCTCGTACCTGCTCCCCCGCTCCGAATCCTCTCCTAGCTTTCTTACTCGCGCTCAATGGCCGTCTGATAGCTCACTGCTAGGCCAGCTGGACTTCTCCGGACAGTTCCGCTTCCTAAGGAAGGTCAGCTCGGTCCGCCACCCCCGGCAACCTGCTCCCCTCTGCCCCCCGGCACAGGTACACGGAACCAAGGCGCGCATTTTGCAGTCTCCTTGTCTTCCACTCCCATCAGAGCCCGGGTCGTCCGTGAATCAGAGCCGTCCGGGAGAAACCAGCCTGCAGCACAGCGGCGCTGATCACATGGAGCGCGAAAGCCTTCCCGGGCATCGAAACTAAAGAGCTGCTAAGTGCAAAAGAGCGGCGCGCGTGCCGAATGGATTGCATTACAAAGCAGCCGCTCCTCCAGGAAAACGGTTCTGTCGGCCGGGTTGGCTGCTCCAGCTCGACCGCCAGTTCCCACCCGAGCGTAGTTCCCAAATGCCTCCAGCAGCAGTAGCAGCCGCCGCCGCGCCACTTACCTCGCCTGGAGTTTGGTGCAGGACTAATGACCTGCAAACTCTGCTGCAGCTCGGCTCGGGCTCTCAGCAGCCCCTCACCGACATGCTGCCTTTGCGCCGGCGACGGCCAGAGAAGAGGCAGAGGCACGATTCTTCTGGCGGGGCTCCTCCCATGGAGGAGCGGCGGCGGCGGCAGCTTGAGTTACCCCGCCCCCCGTCTTCTCCAGCTGGGAAAGAAGCCGTAGGCTCCCTTCCAAGAGAGGGAGTCAAGGACTGGCGGTTCGCGGGGGAAATGTGTTGGCACCTTCTTTTCTTTCCTGCCGCTCTCAGCGGTTTAGCTAACCTCGCGCTGGCCAGCGGCTTCGGTGCATTAATTGAAGCCTGCCCTTGCTAACTGCGGGAGCGCCACCGCGTCCCCCTGCAATGACTGGAAAGACCGCTCAGCGCGTCAGCAGAGCACCCTCCGCTCTGCTCTGTGGAGGAGATCCCTTGAGGAGGTAGATGCACGAGGTCAAAGGGGGAAGCTGGAGAAACACAGGCGCGTGGTCCGTCCCTGCACCAAAAGATGCCCTTGGTAAAACTACTTGCCACCGGCGGAGCCCCGACCATTAAAAATAGCGACCCGAGCGCGTAGGAACCGGCGCTTTGCCTGCGCAGCGCATATGCCCCCTGGCCTAGCTGGGGAGGGTGAGCAGCGGGTTTACTCTGCCCCTGTCCAGGCCAGTCCGTTCTAAACTGGAAAGCGCTCGTTTGCAAGGTTATTTCTGGCAGCTGGTTTAGGCCGAGTACAAAGAGGGAGCACCTCAAGTGGGGCAAAAATGTGTAATTAAGAGTGGGGTGACAAGCTGCACCTATCCAGGGTTCACTCTTCGTCAGCCCATAAGCGGGCACCAGCTCTGCCTTTGGATGCATCTCGCCACTTTGCTGGCTCAAGTTATTGCAAAAAATATACACGGAAACAATGGAGTATCCCCTGCCTAATGGCAGGCAAAGGCTGGGGCTGCAAATTGCATGTGAGAAAGGGCTGGGGGAAGGGACTGGAAGAGAAGAGGTCCAACAATATGTTCTTGCTGTTTTTTCCTACTGTTCTTGGAAAAAGAGTTGAATATCACTGGCCCGGTTATTGGAGGCACTTTCAGATACACACGGCCAAGCAACCTCCCACAACAGCATTGTGATGCATTTCCTGCCCTTATTAAATTCGGGGTTTTCCAGATCAGACCTGGTGTTGTGAGGTAGGGACATTCCCAGATCAAATCTTAACTGAACCCTGGATTCTTGAAGCAAATTTCTTTCAGCTCTTAGAGACTTTGTGGTATGGCATAATAATATTCAGCTTTCTGAAAGGTGCTTGGATAGCAGACTAAAGAGCGCTGATAGCACTGATTGTGGACACTAATTCTTATAGAAGGCTGAATCCAGTCCAGATGCAATTTCTCCTAGGACTCTAAGCCTCACAAAAAGACAGTAGTAAGTGGTCTGCTTCCAGCAGTTGAGCATTACTCTCCTGCAGCTGGGTGCCACGTTCTGGCTTGGAGGGATGGCTGTAAGCAAACCGTAGGAAAAAGTGTTTGTTGGCTTCTTTCTCTTGTAAGACAGAGGATAAAAACCTCAGCTAATGATGGCTGGTCAAAGTAAGGGAAAGAGGACCAGGAGTCAGGACAGACCAGGCAGCAATTATTTCAATTTTGGTTTTTTACACTGTAATAAGCCTGTATAGCATAAATGTCTTCCTAAAATTAATGTCTGCTGCATCCTTTTAAGAAAGCAGTGTTCTTTTGTCAAGAACCTATATTTGACAACAAACCCTGCACCAGAGGGAACACCATACTTCCCAAATTTTATGTGAAGCAAACAATGGGTGTCTGTGAAGTGGAATGGACTGTGAGTGACACCTGCCGGCAGGTTGGGGAAATTCAGGCATCAGATTTCCAGGATTACTCAGTTTCTACGGGAGCATCTGCATTTGAGACTTACCCAAAGCTATCTCCTTCGCAGAACAAAGAAGAATAATTGTGATGCCCTTTTGTAAAATTCCTCCTTCTTGTTAATAGACAGACTGTGTGCTGTCTCAAACCTAGCAAGCCTATGTGCTTTTCCCTCAGGTGATCTCATTTCACCCTGAAGAGTCTTGCCACAATATAAAATGTGGAGCTGCTTTGAGATGAGCATCGTGGGAGGTTGGGCCCAATCCACAGCTTAATTGAGAATTTCTGTGCTAAGAATATCTGAATATAGCATTCTTCCTCAGCTTTCTCCACCATCACCCCCCCGTGTTAGACTACAACTTCCATAATATTCATGCACTCTGAGAAGTGGGAACTGTAGTCCAACACAGTGGTAAAGTACACCAGGCTGGAGAAGATTGTTATATGGTATTGGGTATGCTGTTGCAGTTATCATAGGAAAATATATCGTTAGGAGGTAATTGCTTTCTCAACACAGGGCCAGGTCTGAATAAATACGAGGCCTGGTTTCCGTGGAGACATAGCTGCTGTCCCCAATAAGGATGGCTCCATTGTTAATTTATAGACCTTGGACCTCATAGTGGTCAGTTCACATTTATTTTAAGACTGTGTCAGTGAGTCTAGGTTGTTTGTGTAGCTCTGTATTTATTGCACTCCACTATAACTCCCTGCTCAGAAATATTCCCATCTCAATTTGACAAAGAGGAAAGAATGTTGGAGTACATAGGAAGTCAGTATGTAACTTTCAGGTGGACATGCTTTGACTGTGTTACAGGAAGGCATGGAACTAGGTAGCTGTTATAAAGTCTTCATTGAAAAAGTAGGTTTTGAAGAGGGAGCTGAAAAATTCCTGTTACACAATGTCCTTCTTTCCATAGGAGCATTCTCTACCTTGACATGAAGCTTGCTGCTGAGCAGACCATGAACATTTGACTCTCCGTGTCCTCATTTTCCTCCCCACCAGCTTCAGCAGAGAACATTCTTGGCTTTTGCCTTTTACATAATACGAAGGTGGCTGCTATGGTTCTAAATTGTCACTTTCTGTTATTTCTAAGCAAAGTAAAATGAAAACATCTGCAAGTGGCATAGAGAGGTCTTTCAAATACTTAATAGGTGATTCCTTTGAATAAACTCCACAGTTCAATCTTTACAGCTTAGTTCAGTTTCTATAGGTAAAGGTAAAGGTAAAGGTTTCCCTTGACGTAAAGTCCAGTCCTGTCCGACTCTAGGGGGCGGTGCTCATCTCCGTTTCTAAGCCTTGGAGCCGGCGTTGTCATAGACACTTCCGGGTCGTGTGGCCAGCATGACGACTCGGAACGCCGTTACCATTTGGGTATCACAGTAAAAACAATAAACTGCATATCAACAATTCAAGAGCAGGCAGATTACCCTCACAAAACAAAACTTTTTGTCAAAACCAGTGGATCTTTTATCACAGTATTTATTAAGGTGCCTGTCCCGGATTATTTATTTATGACATTTCTATCCCACTGCAATCCAATTAAGATTTCTCAGCTATTTATTATTGTTTATCACAGTACATGTAGACTGCCCCAATCACAAGACTCTAGACAGTGTACAATAAAGCAGAAAAAACAACAGGCACCAAGTGCAATGCCCACAATCAGTCTATTAGGGCCAAAGGTGCAACGGAATGAGAATTTTATCCATTCTGTAGAATGCAAAGAGGAAAGTGGTATATCCCAAAGCATGGGGGTCACTACTGAGAAGGCCTTGGGCCAAAACATACCATTAGGGGGGCTCTACCTTCCTTGTTGACTGGCAAGGGAGAACCGGCAAGAGAGCAAATGGGTAAGTGACATTTCCTCTTCTTTTTTTCCCATAATTTCTATCAAAGATTTAAGTTACAATAGTAAAAGCAAATACAGATTAAACTCAGAAAAAGGAGAAATAGAAAAAAAGGATAAAAAGTGCGAAAAAAGAAAGAAAAAGAAGAAAGGCAAGTTTACGTCTTACTTCCTTTTCTTTTTCCTTTTCCTTTTCTTCCTGGAATTTTTATTCCCCCTAGTGTCCAATTTTGGAAATCATGAAGTCTCAAGGTTCTATTTTTACTTAATATAGACAAAAAATTTTAGTTTCCATGAGTTGCTGCTTATTTTATTTAATTATTTACAAAACCTTATAGTAAAAGTCTCAGTCTTCCAAATTTGTCTGGACCCTTAATTTGTGTATAACTGTTAGATCAAAATCTTATTTAGCTTTTTGCCATTTACTTTAAATTCTTAAACTTGTTAATTTTTCTTTTGTTCAAGAAGGAAGGTAGACTCACCAGGTGGCTTTTCAAAATTGTTGTTCCAAAGATCTCTAATAGGATAGTAAATAAGCTATTTCTGAAAGTGATTAGAAAGCGAGGTTAGCGAACTCAGTGTCCTTTAAGAAGGCTCTGTCGCGATGGTGAGCATGATGGCTGATCCTTTCATCTCCTGGCACTCAGACCTGTGGGAGACTGCTGTCCTGTGGTCAGGTGGGCAATCACCCATCATCTCCTTGTCCAGAGAGGTTCTGAAGAACTGGTCTACTTGCTGGTTCTTCAGTCTTTGCTGCGGTTATCATCTCCACTCTCCACGGAGACATGTTTAGTTCGTCATGCCTCCCCCAGAAGTCCCACATTGCCTTTTCTTCACTGTTGCAATTTGCCTACTCTGCTCTTCTGGCCCACCAGAAAAGGGCAAGTGGGTGAGTGAGTTGATGGCACTGATGAGCAGGGGAAACAGAAGCAGAGGTCAGAGGCTGTGGAGTGTTCCAGAATAGACACAGGCCCTCAGTGTGTGCCAGATCCTTACTGCTCTCTATTTATAAATCATGTGAAACATTTGAAGGGAGGATTTAATTAGCTGAAAGGAGAATGAAGAACCACCATCCACCCTGGTAATAATTTTCTCTTCTTTTTCTCCTTTTCTTTGCTTTCTCTGTCATCCTCCTTTCAAAAAAACATACCCATTAATGCATTTGGTTGACCTTCAGTTGAATATCAGTAATACAGCAGGACATTTTCCTAGAATAAGTATACTAAAAAAGTTGTACATAGAAGTACAGGTAGTCCTTGCTTAACAACAGTAATTGGGACCGGAATTTCCATTGCTAAGTGATGTGGTTGTGAAAAATGATGTCACATGACTGCATCATTTAGTGAAAACAATCCCAGAAGCCCCCGTTGCTGTCATTAAGTGAAAATTGCAGGTCATTAAGCAAGGACCTCACGTGACTGCGACTTGCAACTTCCTGCCGGCTTCCCACAAGCAAAGTCAATGGGAAAGCCAGTTGGAAGCTGCAAGTCCCAGGTGGCTCGCAAGCAGGCCAGATGGCAGGTGAGTACCATGGACTGAGGCAAGGGGTGCTGCGGCGAGTGTGTGTGGGCTGGGGAGGGGATGCTGCGGCACCTGGGGGGGGGAGTGGTGGGAGCGACTTGCAACCTTCCCTGCTGGCTTCCCCATTGACTTCGCCGTTGACTTTGCTTGTGGGAAGCCAGCAGGGAAGGTTGCAAATGGCAATCATGCGACTGCAGAATGCTGCAACTGTCGTAAGTGTGGGCCGGTTGGCAAGCACCTGGATCGTGATCACAAAACTGTGGGGCTGCTGTAATAGCTGGAACTTCAAAGACGGGTTGTAAGTACCACTTGTTCAGTGCCATTGCATCTTCAAATGGTCGCTGAATGAGAGGTCGTTAACTGAGGACTACCTGTATAGTCATTATATAATTAATATGACAAAGAATCATATCTTTCTAGAATGTGGACTGAGTTTAAGCAAAATAGTGCATTGCTGGATTTGTGTTAAGTAATACATGGATTTTAATTAAGAGCCAATGCTTGATAAATGTTTGTTCATTCTTTGTTATGCTATTGAGCAAATAAATGTGCTATATACAGTAAGTCTGTCTATGACTTGCTACACCCTTATATCACAACATAATTAATTTCTGACTAAACTCAGAGTCAATTGGTTTTATTTCTATAAACATTTATATCTATTATTGTGGTTGTGGTTGTGCTTGTTGATATTGTTATTAGTAATAGTCAACCATATAGGACCCAAGCTGGGAATAACAGTAGTCTTATCTCCAGAGTATTAATGAAGGCTAAAATAATTCTTTAAAAGTTTGTAAGAAAAAAAATGGATAAAAAAGTACAGACATGCCACACATACTTTGAAGAAAACCAGTCAAACCAAATTGGATTTTCTTTAAAATTAGTCCCATCTTATTCCCATCTTCTCTCATACTCCTCAATCAGCCATCACTGTTCAGCCACCAAAAGTTAGAGATTTCAGTTAACCAATGAAAAAATTGTTCAGTGCTGCTAATTTAAGTGCAAGAAGATAACGCTGGTTGATAGTTAGTAATTGTTAAAACGAAATGCTTTATTTTCTGAGCAATGTTTGTAGGTTACTTTTGAACATCCAGTTAAGTGCATCAGAAATAGTACTTGTTAGATAAATGTTTCATGTGTTTCACTTATGATTTTTCAGAGTTCAGGTTGTCTTAAAATGTAATTCTAAATTTGGACACAGTATCCCTATTGTTCACATACAATTGCAGCATGGCTGTGACTAAATCTAAATGAAAAAATGACGGATTGGTGTAGACCCCTTTGTAAGCAGTCAGTGTAGAACCAGGGGCATAGGTAATATTGTCAGTTAGCCAGGACATCAGTTGCTCTTCTCCCCGTAATGGGGACTGTTTGATGTATAAGAATCAGCAGGTGGTTCTTTTTTTTTTTGATACTGAACTGAATATGTTCACTTACACATTGCTGCAGATCAAAATATTACATTGAGCAGTTGGTTCAAAAGTTCTTATCGTTAAGCACAGAACATGGCTGCATTGGAGATAGCCAGGGAAGTGAGGACAGCACAAAATCTATTTGTTCACACACACAAACACACACACACACTTATAACACCAGGGGCTATCTATTCCCTTTACATTGCTAGGAGCTATCACCATGACAGCCTGATCCACCAACTTCACCAATCAGGGAATCAAGCCCTTCCCTAAGCAAGCACTCTCTAACTAGGACCCATCATCCCCTGTCACTATGGCCATTATGAACTGATTTGATCATCGGCTAGGCTTATGTTCAGATTGGAACATATGACTCAGAGCTTGAACAACTGACATTAATACATGGCAGTCAAAGGGCTACCTTTAAGGGAACATTTTTGGTAGATGTTGTTGGTAGATGTTGTTGTTTATTCGTTTAGTCGCTTCCGACTCTTCGTGACTTCATGGACCAGCCCACGCCAGAGCTTCCTGTCGGTTGTCGACACCCCCAGCTCCCCCAGGGACGAGTCCGTCACCTCTAGAATATCATCCATCCACCTTGCCTTTGGTCGGTCCCTCTTCCTTTTTCCTTCCACTCTCCCTAGCATCAGCATCTTCTCCAGGGTGTCCTGTCTTCTCATGATGTGGCCAAAGTATTTCAGTTTGGCCTTTAATATCATTCCCTCAAGTGAGCAGTCTGGCTTTATTTCCTGGAGTATGGACTGGTTTGATCTTCTTGCAGTCCAAGGCACTCTCAGAATTTTCCTCCAACACCACAGTTCAAAAGCATCGATCTTCCTTTTCTCAGCCTTCCTTATGGTCCAGCTCTCGCAGCCATATGTTACTACGGGGAACACCATTCCTTTAACTATGCGGACCTTTGTTGTCAGTGTGATGTCTCAGCTCTTAACTATTTTGTCATTGCTCTTCTCCCAAGGATTAAGCGTCTTCTGATTTCCTGACTGCAGTCAGCATCTGCAGTAATCTTTGCACCTAGGAATACAAAGTCTTTCACTGCTTCTACATTTTCTCCCTCTATTTGCCAGTTACCAATCAAGCTGGTTGCCATAATCTTGGTTTTTTTGAGGTTTAGCTGCAAGCCAGCTTTTGCATTTTTTTCTTTCACCTTCATCATAAGGCTCCTCAGTTCCTCTTCACTTTCAGCCATCAAAGTGGTATCATCTGCATATCTGAGATTGTTAATGTTTCTTCCAGAGATTTTAACTCCAGCCTTGGATTCCTCAAGCCCAGCTTGTCGCATGATGTGTTCTGCATACAAGTTGAATAGGTAGGGTGAGAGTATACAGCCCTGCCGTACTCCTTTCCCAATCTTAAACCAGTCCGTTTTTCCCTGGTCTGTTCTTACTGTTGCTACTTGGTCATTATACAGATTATTCAGGAGGCATACAAGATGACTTGGTATCCCCATACCACTAAGAACTTGCCACAATTTGTTATGGTGCACACAGTCAAAGGCTTTAGAATAGTCAATAAAACAGAAATAGATGTTTTTCTGAAACTCCCTGGCTTTTTCCATTATCCAGCGGATATTGGCAATTTGGTCTCTAGTTCCTCTGCCTTTTCTAAACCCGGCTTGTACATCTGGCAATTCTCGCTCCATGAACTGCTGAAGTCTACCTTGAAGGATCTTGAGCATTACCTTACTGGCATGTGAAATGAGTGCCACTGTTCGATAGTTTGAACATTCCTTAGTGTTTCCCTTTTTTGGTATGGGGATATAAGTTGATTTTTTCCAATCTGATGGCCATTCTTGTGTTTTCCAAATTTGCTGGCATATAGCATGCATTACCTTGACAGCATCATCTTGTAAGATTTTGAACAGTTCAGCTGGGATGCCGTCATCCCCTGCTGCCTTGTTATTAGCAATGCTTCTTAAGGCCCATTCAACCTCACTCTTCAGGATGTCTGGCTCTAGCTCACTGACCACACCATCAAAGCTATCCCCGATATTGTTATCCTTCCTATACAGGTCTTCTGTATATTCTTGCCACCTTTTCTTGATCTCTTCTTCTTCTGTTAGGTCCTTGCCATCTTTGTTTTTGATCATACCCATTTTGGCCTGGAATTTACCTCCGATGTTTCTAATTTTCTGGAAGAGGTCTCTTGTCCTTCCTATTCTATTGTCTTCTTCCACTTCCGCGCATTGCTTGTTTAAAAATAATTCCTTCTCTCTTCTGGCTAACCTCTGGAATTTTGCATTTAATTGGGCATATCTCCCCCTATCACTGTTGCCTTTTGCTTTCCTTCTTTCTTGGGCTACTTCTAGTGTCTCAGCAGACAGCCATTTTGCCTTCTTGGTTTTCTCTTTCTTTGGGATGTATTTTGTTGCCGCCTCCTGAACAATGTTGCGAACTTCTGTCCATAGTTCTTCCGGGACCCTATCTACTAAGTCCAGTCCCTTAAATCTATTCTTCACCTCCACTGCATATTCCTTCGGAATATTAGTGAGCTCATATCTAGCTGATCTGTGAGTCTTCCCTAATCTCTTTAGTCTGATCCTAAATTGTGCAATAAGAAGTTCGTGATCTGAACTACAGTCAGCTCCAGGTCTTGTTTTTACCGACTGTATAGATGTCCGCCACCTTTGGCTGCAAAGGATGTAGTCAATCTGATTTCGGTGTTGTCCATCTGGTTAAGTCCATGTATAAAGCCGTCTCTTAGGTTGTTGGAAGAGAGTGTTTGTTATGCAGAGTGAATTGTCTTGGCAAAATTCTATCAGCCTATGTCCTGCTTCGTTTTGTTCTCCCAGGCCATACTTACCTGTAATTCCAGGTGTCATTTGACTGCCCACCTTAGCATTCCAGTCTCCTGTGATGAAAATAACATCTCTTTTAGTTGTGTTGTCCAGTAGGTGCTGCAGATCCTCATAGAACTGCTCTACTTCAGCTTCTTCAGCATTTGTGGTTGGGGCGTATATTTGGATCACTGTGATGTTAGATGGCTTGCCCTGAATTCGAATTGAGATCATTCTGTCGGTTTTTGGATTGTATCCAAGCACTGCTTTAGCCACTTTACTATTAATTATGAAGGCTACTTCATTTCTTCTGTGGTCCTCTTGTCCACAGTAGTAGATCTGGTGGTCATTTGATGTGAAGTGGCCCATTCCAGTCCATTTCAGTTCACTGATGCCCAAAATGTCTATCTTTAATCTTGACATCTCACCAATAACCACATCCAATTTGCCCTGGCTCATAGATCTTACATTCCAGGTTCCAATGGTGTATTGATCCTTAGAACATCGGATTCGCCATTCACCACCAGCACCGTCGGCTGCTAGCCGTCCTTTCGGCTTTGAGCTAGCTGCGTCATCACGTCTGGGGCTAGTTGAACTCATCCTCTGTTCCTCCCCAGTAGCATTTTGACCATCTTCCGACCTGGGGGTCTCATCTTCCGATGGTATACCGACATATCTCTGGTTGTACTGATCCATTTAGTTTTCATGGCAAGAATACTGGGGTGGGTTGCCATTACCTTCCCCAGGGATCGCATTTAGTCTGACCTCTCTGTCATGACCTTCCCGTCTTGGGTGGCCCTTCACGGTTTAGCTCATGGCATCATTGAGGTGCTCAAGCTCCAGCACCACGACAAGGTAACGATCCTTTGCTGAAGTTTTGGTAGATAATAACTCCAAAAACTTTTTAAAAGCTGCTTTGCACCTGCCACTTGTGCCTTAGGAATGGGCCATAAATGCTGCCAGCAATGATGGAATGTCATAATGTATCTCCTTCTAGGGACAGCATATCTGGGTAAAATGGCCGTCTAAAAATACGATTTAAAGAATTTATTTATTTATTTAGCATATTTTTATTACCGCCCATCTCCCCCACTCTGTATGTCATTATGGGGATATCAGCCAATAGTTGACAGAACCATCTATGAATGAAGAGATGTAGAAGAGCTTTTGTTGAGTCAATGAAGGATGCAGGAAAGTTAAGAGTTCTCTCTTAACCAATGTCTTGCATAGCCTAAGGGTTGTATGCTGGAGTACAAGCATTCTAGAAATTAGATTATCTTATTTCTAAGAATGCCTTTGCTTTGCACTTGTTAGCTTGCAATTAAGTTTGTTTTAATTAAAGGAATCTTAACAAGTCAGGTGGGACCTGGAACCCAGCAGGCACCAAAGGAATGTTTTGTGGGCACCATGTTGGAGATCCAAAGGCTAGCAACTTTTTTTGATCTGGAACTGTACTTTCATTTTCTGCTCTGCCTGGGGCCATGGCTATATTTGATATAGTGAGGTGGGTGGAAGAGAATGTCTTTTTTTTTTATGGGCTTTTGGAGGAAGCTTCAGTGAAGAAATTTTGCCCCTTAAAGTTTCCCCAAACAGGACAGATTCGTCCATTTTGGGGTGGGGGAGGAAATTTCAGGATTTAAAAGGTGCACAATGGGTATCTGAAGCATTGAAGTTCTACAGTGTTTTATGTAAGATAGATGGGTCTGCCTATGCTGACTTTGCCATCTGATTTGGACTAGTGGACAATTGCACTGTGTACATGCCCACAAAGATATTGGCAATTAGACTTGTCAATTTAGCGTACAGGAAGAAAGAAGATATAAGGAAGGCATTAGAGAAAGCTAAGGAAGCCTTATGGGTAGCTAAAAAGCTGCCAGGAGTCTTGCTATAAACGCTCTGTAAGCAAAATCTTTAGCTAAACAAAATGAAAAAATATTTGATATGATTTGCACGGCTATGCATGAGTTTTCCTGAACAACTTTTTGCCAACCTAGCTGAGAATTGTAGTCCCAGAAGGTACTAGGTTGGGGAAGGTTGAATATAAAGCCTGTAAGAATAATACTTAATATGTATAATAAAGTATACTTCAAGTGTTAAATAAAAGTACTTCATATAAAGTATTTTAATCATCCTTAAAACAGCACTGCAAAGAAATCCTGTTGGCATCCCATAACTGATGAAAGTCAGAATTTGTTTTTGTTAAAATCAGTCAGGGTTTGCATTTAAATGTGACCATTGAAATATTAATGCAGAATTGTGTCTTGTGAGCTTGGCACCCAGTCTTTTTATTACCTATAACACTCTAGGAATTGTCCACCCATGGTTGGGAGATTTCAGAAACAACACTGAATAATGTTTGGAAAAGTGGGAGGAAACAAACAAATTTCAGCCAAAATATTTTAATGAAAAATATGACTAACAGAAATTTTTAGTGCAAATGGAAAGTCATTAAACAGAAGTATATCTGTTTATTTTTCTCAACATGAACATTGATGATGTGGTTTGGAGGAAAGGATATTTTCTGTCCATTTCCAGCAGGAGTGCTACTTGGTTATTATTAATTCCAATTGGATTTTTCATTCTCTTGACTACAAGATGCTCATAGGACATGCAAGCTA
Organism: Candoia aspera; assembly: GCF_035149785.1. Lineage (NCBI taxonomy): Eukaryota > Metazoa > Chordata > Lepidosauria > Squamata > Candoiidae > Candoia > Candoia aspera. The sequence goes on along the minus strand of NC_086153.1, from coordinate 236,364,593 downwards.
TAAGCTGCTAACATCTCCATCAGGAGAGGATTCCTTTAATTGAGCCAGATCTACAGAGCTATGGTTTGGGGGCAGAAGAACCACATCCTGAGCTTCCTGAGGGTGAAGTCAGGAAAGGTGGCAGAAACTCACAATTTGAAGTGGATCCTGAGGAGGGGCAAATAAGGAGAATGCCAGAGAGAGATGTGGTTTTGTTCCTTCAGTGAAGGGCATGAATAGGTCTCCTGTAGTGTTGGAACATGACAGCCAGTTTGGTCTAGTGGTTAAGGTTCCAGGCTAGAATCCAGGAGACTGTGAGTTCTAGTCCCGCCTTCAGCACAAAGCCAGCTGGGTGACCTTGGGCCAGTCACTCTCTCTCAGCCCAACTCACCTCACAGGGTGGTTGTTGGGAAAATAGGAGGAGGAAGGAGCAATGGGTATGTTCGCCGCCTTGAGTTATTTATAAAAATAATAAAGGCGGGATAGAAAATAAATAATATACACACACACTGTGTGTGTGTGTATAGCAGTTTGTGAATTCTTGGATTATTAGAAATGTTATATTTTTATTTTATATATGTACTGTATATAATTAATACATATTATATTGATAATATATAATTATTATATTATATATAATAATATATTAATATATTCCTTGGTCTTAGGAGGCTGCTAACCAAAGATGGCGATACCTCATTTTGCAATTTCTCATCACAAATGCCATTAGATTCCTGCATTGAGCAGAGGACTGGATTTGACTTAGGGCCCTTCCATATTCGGTGATGCTGTAGGAGATCAGTCATGTTTGTTTGTGGTAGGCATAATTCAGAAGGAGTCTGATAGCACCTTTCCAAACTAACACATTTTATTAAAAGGATAAACTTTTGTGAACTGTAGCTCACTTCCTTAGACACATGGAGTATTTAAACATGTAGGATTTAATATGGGAAGACACAGGGATGGGGGAGAAAGGGTAATTGTGCAGATGTGGGTCATATGTGAGACAGATTACAAGTACCTCATTAACTAGCAGTTGTAATGTGTTGAAACCCATTGTGTTTGTTAGATAGCCTGTGATAGTCTGAAACATTTTGGAACCACAAAACTATACTAGGACTATAGAGTGAGAGACTGCAGAACTCACATCAAAAGGTTTCAGACTATCTCAGTATGAATAATAAAATAAAAATAAAATGTGTTAGTCTGAAAAGGTGCTACCAGATTCCTTCTGATTTTTTCCAGTAATGTGAGTCTTTTCCTTCTCCCTTCAGTGGAAACGGTGTGATCTGCATGGCTATAATACAAGATTTTAATCTACTTTAAATTCAATTTCTGAAATGGAGAGATTTTTACACTTCCCTTACAGCTATAGCCTGGGCTTCATGGAAACATGTATAATGAGTAATTTTGTAGCAAATTCTATAAGCTGGTACCCTAAAGTTTTCTTTATCTTTCACCAATTATTTTGGGGTTTTTTTAAAAGAAAACTTTATTAAAGCATTCTCAAATATACATAAAAACTAAAACTAAAAACTAAAAAGATTGAAACAAAGAAGCCTAAAAACAAAAAGAAACAGAACTAAAAAGGTATGAAAAAACACAAAACAAACTACTATGAAGTGGTTGGTATTTCATTGTTGTGCTACAAGGAGCAAGTCACAGAGAACCCAGGTATCCATGGTAACAAATCATTTCTTAAGTGTCAGCAGGGTGAACAGGTCAGGCTTAATTGTTCCTAGGTTGGGGTGTGGAAAAGGATGACCAAATAAGAAAAACTGCCTGCATGCTTGGGGAACTTGCCTGGACTTGCTGCCAGTGGTTTCAGTTTCTGTTTCTGTTCAGTCCAGCTCAGCAGCAGCTCTTTTGCTTAGCACATGTGCACACATGTGTGAGCTTATAAATATGCCTTCTTGTATTTAGAAGCTTTTGGACCCATCCAGGGCTCTGGATGAGGAAACTGTTTGTGTTCTCTATGTTTTATTTGAATACAACTTTTTTGCTGAAATGCCTGGTGTCTTCCTTCTGATCTCTTGTGCCAAATGCTGTCCAGCACTCTGCCCAAACTCCAGCAAAAGTGACTTCCGACTTTCTGTAACAAAGACATACTGTACATAAATCAACATCAATCTCTTACTCCAATTCATATTATAGTAAACATTATTTCTATAAAGCACTTAAATTCTTATTATTACATTCCCTTCTAAAACAAAATTACCCTCCCAGTTAAAGAAAAACATACAAAACCCTTCACACATAATTTGGAACCAAACATAGTAACAAACACGACCCTCCTTCACTATAATTTGCTCCTATCGGCCAACTAAACTAACATTAACCAAAAATATAAAAATTATCCAGACAGCATAGATATTTAACTAAACCCTTAAAAAACCATCTTGATAACCACATTTAAACAATAAGCTAGGCATTTACCAAAAATGTAAGGATTTTCAAGACAGCATAACCATCTATCCAAACCTTTAAGAAACCATCCTGATAAACACAGACAATTATCCCACTTTGAAGTAAACCAGGCATTTACATGCCTCAGTATTAGGTACAGAGATTTCTTCTTGTCAATTTCAAATTCTACAACCTGCTTTGAAAATATTTGTCCAAAATCTTCCAGCCTCTAGAGTTTAATTCCCTTTCTTGATCATGGTGTGGTGGCAACACTGTCTTCTTATCTTCAACTTTGGACAACTCAATTTTCCTTTGACTATTTAAACGTAAGTCACCAACTCTCATCTTTTTCTTCAGAGAAACCACTTTACTCTTAAGGTGGTTTTCAGCCTTATCAGTTTCTCTTGATACTTGTAACAATTTGGACTCCATAAATTCTGAGAAATGCTCCAAGATTTGAATAACAGCGTTGTAGAGATCATTAAATATCAAATTAATTTCCTCCATATTTCTTAACAGTAAGATAGATTGTGGCACCCCCTTGAAGGATATGCTAAGAACTAATAAGATCCCAAATTGTCAGTAATGCAGGAATTGTCACTAATGCAGTAATGCAGGATTACTGAAAAGTATGTACAGTATGTATTTATGTGTGTATGTGTATGTGTATATTTATATCTGTACCAGTAATCTGTCAAGCAAGTACATGGCATTATTATATATATATAGACATACATGCATGTGTGCACACACACACACAGAGTATATACAGTATATTTATTTATTATTCAAATTTCTATCACCGCCCATCTCCCCCCAGAAAGGGGACTCTGGGCAGTTAATATACTCTGTGTGTGTGTGTGTACACACACACACACACACACACACACACTATATAGGCATATATTATGCTGACACCAGCTCAAACTGAAATTAGAATTTCTCTTCTGTAAAATCTTAGTGAAATCTGCTAGCCTTAATATTTCATCATTGCTGAAAATTAAATGTTATTCCATTTTTAAAAACTATTTTAAAGGATACAGTCAGCCCAATGATTTTCAATCAACACTTTAACCCTGGAACTTTGATTCAATAGATGATTGGTTTGACTTCCACAGGAAATTAGGTATATTTGGATAACTTTACACAATGTAGAGGTGTGCACATCATCAACAGGATTCGGTTCATGGCCTAATCCAGTGCTTTGGGAAAAGTACCTAGTTGATTTAGAGGCTGTCTGCTTTGACCTAGTACCTGATCCAAACCATGCTTGGTGTCTGCCATTATCTAATGGGGAAAGCATAAAGAGTTGTAATATACTGTATTTGTCAACTGAATGGGATGAAAATTGTTAAGAATATTAGATAACACTGTCTAATTTCAGAAAAATAGGGGCTTTGATATAGATACCTTTACTTTTGGATTGGTGAATTTTGTTGTAAATGTCTGTCATATTGTTTTTTCAGACAAAATTATTATTTGCAGGCATCAGGTCTATTTAGTAGAAATAACTCTGAATCACATTTCAGATAATACGTCTTCTGTGAAAAGAGGATCATGACCAATTAAGGGGAATTTATTCATTCACTCCAGCGGACATTATCTATGAATTAAATCCATTTGGATAGAAGTCCATTGTACAATTTTATATGCAAATATTTTGATCTATGGTACATATTTTAATTTGAAGATAGTCCTGAAAGCTTTTCTGTGATTTCTTGTGGCCATTCAGGATGAAACAACACATTACAATGGCCATTTAGTGTCCTTTTCTAGTATGTTTCATTTGTTATACAAAGTAACTCCTCCAAAACAATGTGATTTGAACATCCCAGATGAATTTTGTTCCAGAAGTAGAATGTAGTCATGTCATTCAGTTGATTCCATTCCCCCATTTCCCCCTTTCTCCATATTTGCTACATCAGAGGCAAAGAGAAGGTAGCGTAGTATGTGATGGACAATGATGTAACTGACAGCACATCGCATAAGGTGCTCCAGACTCTGCCCTGTTGCCACTTTGGGAAGGGGTCCAGGAACTGTGGATGAACCTCTTCCTATGTTTAGAAAATAGTCCTCAGACCCTTCATTACAATCCTTTGCCTCCCTCTGCTCTCATTCTTGCATTTTATAAATATGGAAACAATTTTGGGGAGCAATCACAGTATCTACCTATCTGCATAGTTACAAAATATTAATGAGCCAACCTAATTCTGTTTGAATAGTTTATTAGAAATTCCACTGGCTTGGTATGCTTGGTAATCTCTAAATTAGTGATCCTGGCTTACACAAGATTCTTGAGGCAAAAGTTGGGCTCTAATTACACTTGTGGCATACTGGCCAAAGTGTGTCCAAACTGACCAATACTGCCCTTACCATTATCAAGGAATATAGCATGTAGTATGGGTAGAACTAAGGCTGGTAATCCAGTCAGCATCTTTTCTATCTTACTAAAAGTGTTATGTGAAAGCCTTGATTGTCCAAAGCCATGATGGGCAATTGGTCAGAATCTATTGGCCTATAGAGTGTATGGAAGATTGTGAATTGGAATGTAAGGAGAATAGATATAAAGAGCATGATTTAAGAAATGAAAAAATGAAAGAAAAATAGATATGTATTTAGGAAATTAGGAAAAGAAAAAGAAAGATGTATCAGATTTGGATGAAGATGGTCTCATCATGTGAACTGAAATGGTATATTTAAATATGAATGAAAGGACTAACATGTCAGGAAGTATGGTGTCATCTAGAGGACTGCAGGTTTATGTGAAAATAGGAACTCAATAGGTTGGTTATAGGTGCATATTATAATCCACTGAATGCTGGTAACAGAGAACCAGGATGGCTTTTGAGAAAAATGTACAGTATTCTGCATGAAAGCAATACAGAGGATAAACTAATTTTGTTAGAAGACCTAAATGAGTGGGTAGGAACAAGGCAAGGAAGTAAAGAAAAAGAGACTGGACCACTCAAGAGACTCCAAATGAATGAGAATGGCAACTGATGAATGTCTGTTTAGAAAAAAAAATATATAAGCTGACTTGGGCCAGTCTCTCTCTCTCAGCCCAATTTACCTCACAGGGTGATTGTTGTGGGGAAAATAGGAGTAGGAAGGAGTATTAGATATGTTCACCACCTTGAGTTATTTATAAAAATAATAAAGGTGGGATAAAATTAAACAAACATAAGCCTATTCATATGTATGTATGGAAAAAAAATGAAAAGCATGACTGCTTATGATGGAAGACAGAATCAGTGAAAGGTACAAGGGTAACGAGAAGTGAATGTGGGGCAGACATATATTAGGTAGTGTCAAGAATGGATCCTGGGAAATAATGGACACGGAAGAAAAAAAAGTGAATGTCGAATGAAGGAAGAGAAGGTACAGGTCCTAAATGGAAAAGTGTTAACAAAGAGTTTAATCTCCCAACAGAATGAATAGAGAATGGTGAAATTAAAAAAAAAAATCTAGGGAGTGCATTCTGAATTATGGAATATTTTGCACAAATATGGAGTGATGGCTGGTTGCTGAATATAGTAGGAGCAGCATATAATAGAAATAAAGCATGCATGGGAATAATAAATACTTAAAAATGGTTCAGTGTTAAACAGGAAGTAAGACAAGGATGTGTGATGACCCCTTAATTGTTTAATGCATTTATATATACATGTGGTGAAGTTAGAGTTGCATTGGTTGAGGGCATGAATGTACACAAACCTTTGTCTTCAGATGATGCTGTGTTGTTGATTGAGAACCTGAATGATCTGCAGGAATCAATCAATTGTATAGTGCAACCAGGAATATTAGGAACCAGGAATATCAGAGCCAGTTTGGTCTAGTGGTTAAGGTGCTGGGCTAGAAACCAGGAGTCTGTGAGTTCTAGTCTCGCCTTAGGCATGAAGGCCGGCTGGGTGACCTTGGGCTAGTCTCTCTCTCTCAGCCCAACTCACCTCACAGTGTTGCTGTTGTGGGGAAAATAGGAGTAGTATTAGGTATGTTCGCTGCCTTGAGTTATTTATAAAAATAATAAAGGCAGGATAAAAATAAATAAATATGGAACTGAAAATTAATGCATCAGAGACCAAATAGTTAGATTTGACAGGGGAAATGGAATGAAATATTGTGAGTTATACAGAGCAAGGAGATGAACTTGTGTATCTTTGTGGAAGTTTTATTAAAGATAGAGAAATTTTAAGATGTGCAAATGCTGGTAAAAAGGTAAGGGGTATATGTGGTCTATTGTGAGAAATGAATGTTGAAAAAAAGCAAAAATGTACACTTCTACTCATTGATATCGTAGTGAGAGTTAGGTATATCAGGAGAAACAAAAGAATGCAGTGGAAATTAAATATTTAAGAACTGTAAAACAGTAAGAGAGTCAAGAAGGAATGACTGGTAAATAAATGTGGGGTGAATATAAAAGTGACCAACCAGTACAAATAAATACAATGAGGTGGTTTGGTTATATAGAGGGAATGAATGAGGATCAAATCACAAAACAAATACATAGAACAAGAATGAATGGGCTGAGAGGAAGGAGAAGACCATGAAAGTTGTGTTTAGATGGAATTGATGAGATTCTGAAAAAGAAAACTGAAACTTTCAAAAACACAAAACACAATGTATGAATCGGTGATGGATGAGGTAGAAGCAAAAGTGATGTATAACACAAATTTGATAGATAGACAGATAAGATAAAATAGAAGGGTATGGAGAGTATAGTGAACAGTGCTGGAATAAATTAAATTTAGCTGCATTTTCTTTTTATCTCATGCCTTTAATTTATTTTTCTTACTGCTCAACTTTTTCTATGCTTCGCACAATATTGCTTAACCCAAATAATAGCTGATGGTTAATATGTATGTAAAACTACCCGCGTGGGAGCTAATGAGAACCACTTCCCTTCCCAAGTAAAGTTTGTAACTCAGAAGTATACCAGCAAATACCCTTTTATTACATTTGTTCAATTTGCCATACTATAATCTTAAGACTATTTCCATGAACATAAAGATCAGTTATGAAAGTAATGGTTTGAGAGTAAGTCAACTTCAATTTTGAAAACAAAAGTAATATTTTTCACATACTTCAGTTTTTTACACAATTACTTCCTCAACAAAAAACAAACGAAATTATTTTCAAGTTTTTCCCCATTGCACTTGTTACCACCAGAATTACATGAAAGACTTTACAATACAAAATTACAAAGAGGGGTAGAATCTATTAGTACAAAACAGATGAGGACTATGTAAGTATTGAAGTGAAATGTACTGGGCGCTCAATGAAGAATTTCAACCTGTGGCTTCTGGTGAGCTTTTCAACATTCATTTATATGGATTTTTTCTTTTCTTTTCCTGAAAGTGTCCATTGTTTAAGAGAATATTAGTGGTATCCTGGAAACAAGGCAAGGACAGACTTATTTTGCAGTTCAAGTATTGTCATAAAAGGGAGCCAAGATCTGTGCACTGTGCTTTAACCAGCGGCATTTTGAGATCGTACAGGGAGAAGGGGCAAGTAGAAACATAGCATTTTAGTTTATACGCGTGTCCAAACAATAAAGCATTTCAAAATAAATTCCCCCAAGTCAAGTTATTTGAGATCCAATTACAGTGTTAAGATGAATGTAAGTCAGTGTTACTTTAGATGTATGAAAACAATTCAAGATGTTCATAAAACAAACATTATTTTGAGAGAAGTGACAAGCAAGACAGCGGCTGCTCTTGGTCTGGAGGCTCGAGAGATGATAATACATTTCTATCAGCATTTAGGGGCGGATTATGCCCATAGCACTTGTCTGTAAATATTCCTGCCTTAATTTCTACAACAGAGATGGGCAATTCCCACCATCCCATACAATTAGCCATGCGGGCAGGGCTGATGGGAACTGTTTGATAACATCTGAAAGGACACTTGGGCCCATCCCTCTTCTAGAGGTAAAAAAATGATTCTGAGCATCCATGTCATATATTCTGGTTTATTCAATACAGGAGCAACACCCAAACACAATCCTGGCAAGAACAGAAAGTATCTCATTTGCAGAAGAATAAAACTAAGGTTTACTTTGATTCATATGACTAAGACTAGGGTACATTTCTACCTGCTTTAGCCTTCATTTTCACTATTTGGCTAATCAGCAGCATCCATTCTAAAGAGAAGGCATTCCTAAAGAGATGGCCGACAAAGAGGTATTTGAGAATATAATGTACTAGCCAGTTCAAAGTAAAGCACCTTTGCTTTGAGACCCAGGCAGCTAAATTCAGGACTTTCAAAAGCTGGCTGCAGTGGTATACTGTGCAAATTTTGCAGTTTGTTCTCATACTTCAATTGCATCCCTCCTTTTATTTTGTTAAATGAATCGTAACAACATGAACATTATTACCATAGCTTAAACTAGTTTTCCAGCAGAAAATATCAAACTGCTTTTCACAGTGCACACATTTATTTCATAAAATATGTTCATGATGTCCCAAATGGTAACAGTTTTCCAGAATGGGGAGGTTACCAGATTGCTTTTACACCTGTTAAAGCCTCCCCAATCCTCCTCTTCGTTAGGTGGCACCCAAGTTTACCACACTTCGCTTGAGGTTCCCCTGTGGAAGGAGTGCTACTTCTATGGTTAGTTGTAAACTTTCCTCAAAAGAGATTAAGTGGCATCTTTTCCAACAGGATTCTCACACATGAGAAAACATTGAAAATTATAAAATGAGGGAGGGTTAAACTTGCAAATCAAGAAAATAACCCTCTTAGCCCTTCACTGATTACTCAGGATCAAAGTTTTTTCTCTCTTAGTTTATTCTTCATGTGCTCATTTACCAGTACAGATTGTCCATCACCATTGCTCAAATACTTGTCCTTTCCAAATTTATGTTCTTGCTTTTGCCTTCTTATCTCTTTGTACCGTAAGGTGATGTCACTAAAACAAACAAACGAATCAAGAATTGTTTCTTTTTCTTTAAAAAAAGCAATAAATCCCTGTGGCCCCTTTCATTTCTCTCAAACAATTGCAAACTAAATTATGAGAATATCAAGCATTTCTTAATTCTATAAACAAAGCACTGTAAGTTTTAAACAGCCTTCCAAATAAACTGGGAGATGATCCAACCCCCACCCCTCCCCCCAACACTTTTGAGGCTTCGTAACACAAGGTGGAAATGTCTGGGCAGCACTTTGGATCGGATCAGTGTTCCAAAGCATGCATGTAGCATCCCTCTGCAATACCTGCCCAAGAGAACCACATAACAGAGGATATGCTGGAGGTTCCTCTCTGTCTCATTTCTCTATTTAAGTAAGAAAGAGCAAGAAATCTTCCGGATAAGAAATTTCATTTTGGAGGTTAGTACAGTATCCTACTGTTTCTCACTTCTCCCTTGGATCTAATGGGGACAGACAGCATGCTTCTTTCAGAATTACAGAATTACCCTGTAATTCTGTGACTAGTGGTTACAGTTAAGGCTTTACCAAAGGCCTGTAATCAAAGGTTTACTTGACAGTCAACAAGAGAGTGAGTTTCTATTAGCGAGTCTCCCAACTTTGGTGTCTTGAAAATATGGATGTTTGTTCGTATGTTTAGTAACCTTTAGGATAGAATTTTAAAATTTCCATACAAACAACCTAAAGACTACAGGCCTAGCTAGTGCAGTCAGGATTCAAATTTTGCTTACTGAATGAAAAAGCGCCAAACCGTCCAGGCAAGCACAAGCATGATTCCAAGGATCCAGCACTGAGTAATGTAGAAAGGGAGTGACAGTGTTAAAGTGTAAGGATCGTATTTTATCACAATAAGGAACTCTGTAGCTGTAATAGCAGCAACCAGCCAAGCTTGCTGACCCAACTTCTTATGGAATTTCCTGCAATAAGACAAAAGTATTACCGTATAGGTACAAGACATATTTGTACTCAAAACGTTATTTGCAAGGCAAAAACAGAATATGCATTACTCTTGAAAATGAACAGATTAAATTGAATTACTCCAGTTAATATCCATTTCATGTAGTCAATATTAGCAAAATGTTATATTGACATGCTTCTCTAAACTGCACACAGGAAGCATAGCTTCAGAAGCACCTGCTTTTCAGATACTATTCTTGTGGTGCCCCAAAATCAGAAGCTGAAATGGGTGACCATTGGAAATAGACTATATCTCAGTAAAAAGTGGACCCTAGTCCACAAAAAGTTACCCCATAAATAATAGTAAAATGTCTATAATACAAATATTGATCAGAATGGTAACCCCAATTTCTATGTTGATGAGACCACATTTCATATGCCCGTACATAGAATAAACACTTGGATTAACAGACCTTGTTCCAGTGATTTGGTTACATTTCATCTCCAAAGCATTCCAAAACAACAAGCTTATCTACGTTACTTGAGGAAACTCTCTGGACAGTGGTTGTGGCTTTCCCTACAAAATCTGTATACTTCTGCATGATTTCATGGTTGCCTTCTGGGGCAGGAGGGGCAATGCCAGGAAGATTGAGCAGAATATGTTCATAGTTCGTACCAGAGATCTTGGTGAGGGGAGGAGGGAGGGGAGACACTGTGAAGATCTGACAGATGGGCAGACAGTGTGCTGGAGCAGCAACTTAGTCAAGATAGACAGTCTAGGAAGGTGCTCAGAAGTTTGAGTGAGCAGGGTGGTGACTGATGGGAGAAAAAAGGGTGCTGGGAAGATCGAGTAGACGTGCTGGCTAGTGGATATATTCTGGGATAACAGCACTGGGAATCCCATTCCCACAACCTGGCTCCTGCCCCAACCTTATGTTTCCTTGCTGACAACAGTTGGAGAAAAGCGGTTCCTTCCCTAAAGCTAGCAGAGTAAATGATGCTCCATAGAGGGCTGTTTCTTAGTGTCTGTGGTCAGTCTCTAGGAAAAGAAAAAAAAAGCAACACGGGGGGTGGGAGGGGTGGCTTCCAGATTTAACAGACGTTTGAGTTTAATAGACACTTCCTCCTGATCAGTCTGTTAAATTGAAGTTTCACTGTTCTGCAATATTATTACATTATAATTTAGCTATAGGAAATTTCAGTATTATATAATAAGTTGCTGCTCTCATTTCTACTTTTTTGATAAAGAGAAATTATAGCAACTTTTGCATGGTTAATTATCTATAAACAAAGAATCTTGGCAGATAATTTTGCTATACTCACAAAGCAGAATTATGACCATACTGGTAAACTCTGAAGTGACAGCTCTAACAAAATTCTTAAAATCAAGTATTTCGGGTATCTATTTACACATCTAGTACCTAGTAGTTTTATACCAATTACTCATACAGTATCTAGTTTCTGTTGTTTTAAACCAACACCCTGGAAAAATCTACACGAGGGAATGCTGGAAACAACAGCAACTGCTACAGCAAGGAATCTTAATCCTATAGCTCTTAATCTATTTCCAAGAGTAAAGGAACGACTGAACTGGATTGTCACACTTCTCCAAGTACGACCTTGTATTCTATTTCCCCAAACCAAATACTGGCTCTAATGGTGGGGGTATTCTTTTATCACTCTTATTTCAGAAGCTATGTTCAACATAGAGGACAAGCCACAAGGTGCAAAAAGTATCTCATTGGCATTCCTTTTATCACCAGAGCCCACCCAGAGTGGGTAAAGCCAAGGCCTTGGGCCCCTTTCTTGTAAACATTTTTAAAAAGTGTGGTTTGAAGGAGAAAAAAACAGATGCTTGAAATATACATTTCTCCCTTAAAAATGTCTGAACCCTACTTCCAAAATAACCCCTGGCCCACAGCCCTCAACACATCATGCAAAGCCTGATTCGTGTCCTGACAAGCAGGAACCACGCCGAGACGAGGAGTAGGTCTCTAGTGTTTTATTACTGCTACAGTAGACAGAAAATCCTACCAAACTGAAGAAGCGTGAGAAAACCCAGACAGATAAACCCCAAAAGTCAAAGCGGGTCTGTTGTGTGTCTCTTTGAATGACAGCTCAAATTCTCGCTACTACGCATGCGTTTTCCCCCCTGGATAGGGGCCCCCTCCTGCTCACCATCAGTGCTCATGACGATTTGGCCCTGAAACCGATGGAAAGCACTTTTAATGTGCAACATAAAATCACAAAATGATAAAATCACTAAAAGGTCTTCAATTAAAAAGCCACCCCTTATCTCTAGCTGTAGAGGGGACTGCCCGCACAATCTCTCTGTAGATCATTCTACAAATCCAGTTATTGTCATGTTCATCGTTTCAGTGTTCTGAATACATCGTAACGTTTCGCATGTCACTTTCCTGATCCGTGTTTGCGGAGTGGAGATTTCCAGCCGTGCCAGGCTGTAATCTCCTTACTGTAACTGTGGAATGTATGTTTGGGTTATTGACTGTGTTCAAGGTTACTTTCTCAGTAACCTTGAACACAGTGGGTGTTCTCATGTGGGTGACGGTTGCTAACACCTGGGAGGGGGTGGTTGCTAAGCGGGAGCAAGGGCGGGACCGGGTTTGAAGTGAGGGTTTTTAGTTTGTATTTGGTGCGCTTTTGCTCATTCTCAGCTTTCTTTGTATTTGCACACTATTCTTTCAATAAATCAGTTTTCATTAAGAACCTGCTTGTGAGACTGAGTCTGTCAGAATAGGCAACCACTACAGTTATGATGTGTCACAAGCAGAATAGGAGGAACAGATTTCAACCTGATTTAAACAGGCTGCAAAGGAGGTAGTTTGCGATGGATCAGCCACATGCTACAAAAGGAAAATCACTCAGCAGCCAGTTTACTCACTACTGAATGCCAGAAAGAGCAGGCCATTTCCCAAAATCACAGGGGATCTCCGTGCCTAATTCTTCACAATTCAGGGTAAATTCCCACAATCCTTACATTTTATTTATGATTTATCCTCAACCTGTTTTAGGCTTTGGATAAAGCAGGTTTGGGCAGGTTACTTCCAAATACTATCATATAGTAGAATTCTACAAGTCCAAGCTCTTCCCTGGGAGCCTTGCCAGGAACTCCAAGTCAGTTCCAATGTCTCTTCAATGTCATGTTCACTGTTCCAATGTTACCGTTACATCGTAACGTTTTGCATGTCATTTGGCTGATGCGTGTTTCGTCTGGGAGGGGAGGAGGATTCCATCTCATGGGATCGTTATATGTTACCAGTTGGATTGGAATGTGTTTGGGTTATCTCGTGTGTTCAAGGTTCCTTTCCCAGGACATCAGCAGAAACGGTTACCAGCACCTGGGGGGGGGGGTAGTTTGCAACAGAGGGTGAAGGGAGGGATTACGTTTGAGCCGAGGGTTTTTAGTTTGTATTTGGCGCGCTTTTGCTCATTCTCAGCTTTCTCTGTATTTGCATACTATTCTTTAATAAATCAGATATCATTAAGTTCCTGCTTGTGAGTCTGAGTCTATTAAGGTAGGCAATCCTTACATAAAGCTGAGAATCTCAAAACATTTTCCGTTAGCCCCTTTCCAGATTTATTTTGTGAGGGAGAAGTGCTAGCGATGAGCAAACCAAATCCCCAAACCACGGAAAGCGAGGAATCGAGCGAGGGGGAACCCGACTCCACAGTGAGAAGAACAGAGAGGGTCCCTACTCGGGAGCTCTCAGAAATTTGGGAGGTGTCGAGCTCCAGCCTGGGAGAAGAGGAGGTTGGAGGTAAAAGAGCCCCTGAACCGACCGGCGAGTCGCCAGGCGAACTGGTCACCTGGGATGAATCACAGGGACCCCTACCAGGGACGTCCAAAACGTCTTGGAAACAGCGGTACCCGAGTTCCCCAACTGTGGTGAGGCAGGAGGGAAAGGAGGATTTCCAAACCCCTGACCGTATAAGACTGGTGGTGGCCAAATTGGAGTCACTAGAATTTATGTTTCAGAAAATGTCAATGGACTGGGGTCCCCGGGAGAGGAGAGAGGAGTCTAGTAATAGGCATTCGTCTCCTTCTTCGCCCCCACCTTCTTCGGAGGAAAGGAGTAGGACCCGGCGCAGAGAGGAGGCAAGGGCGCCGAGGGTGAGAATTTCAAGGTCCCCTCCTCGAGAGTGGAGATCCCTGGGAGCAAAAAGAAAGTCCGACCGCCCAGCTGTGGCGAAGGGACCACCCGGAGTGGGGGTTAAGGACTTTACAGTCAAATTTGATGGAGATCCAACTAAGCTATCGTTCTTCCTTACCAATGCAAGGAGTTATATGGATGAATGGGAACCGTATTTTCGTTCAGAGAGAGCCAAGATTAATGCCATTGCCACTAAGCTCAAGGGGCGGGCTGCCGATTGGTATGTGCAGTTATGTCAAACGGATGCCCCTGAGCTGGAGGAGTTCGAAGAATTCCTGTGGGCGTTGAAACTACACTTTGAAGACCCGTTAGCTAAAGAAAGGGCAAAACGGGCGCTGAGGGAGCTTAGCCAGGGGCCACGATCGGTGGCAGACTATGCTCTGGAATTTAAGGCTCTGGCTGGGAAGGTTGAGGATTGGTCCCAATCTACCTTAATAGAACTTTTTAAGGACGGTCTGAACACGGAGGTCCTGAGGTGGTTGCTCGGTAGGGATGACCCAGATACCCTGTATGAATGGATACAGTTGGCAGGGAAGGCTGAGCATGCCCATGAAACCTTCGCTCACAGAAAGGTGATGAGATATTCCGGGCTCAGCAAGGGTTCCCGCTCTGCTGCACCTACTGGAAAGTCTGGTCAACGTGCCTGGGAGGAGGAGAGGGAGCGCCGCTATGCGAAAGGGCAGTGCCTCTGATGTGGAAAGGAAGGTCACCGAGCAGCGGCGGGCCCGAAGGGCAAGACCAATGATCGTTCGGGGAAGCCGACGGGGAAATCTCCCTCCCTACCCAGGAAAATGAAGGCAGCCATGGCTGAAACTGAAGTGGAGGAGGTTCCTTACTTCGGGGGCGAGGGGGAGCCCGATCTACACCAGCCGGCGGGAAACGCCAGCCACCTACTCTAAGGAGCGCCTGTGGGCAGGTGGTGGAGTATGGGCGCGAACATGTTTCGGTGAGTGCCAACTATCCCACACTGAACGTGAAAGTGAAGTTAGGCTCCCGCACAAGAACCGTTGAAGTTTGGGCATTGATCGATTCGGGGTGTTCGCGTTGCTTGATGCACCCTGTCGTGGTGGCTGCTTTGGAGTTACCCAGCTTTCCACTGCAACGTCCCATGATTTTCACCCAGCTGGATGGTTCTACGGCGGGGGGGAAACCAGTCACCCATTACACGGGCATGGTGGCGTTGCAAATGAGCAGCCACCGTGAGGGGCTGCCGTTTGTGGTGGCGTCTGTGGGGCATCCCTTAGTCATCCTGGGGATTCCTTGGTTGGTCCAACAAAACCCCTATATAAATTGGGTACACAGGACTTTGACTTTTGGGGATGGTTTCTATCAAGCCCCTGGGGAGGACGACGCTCCGGAGGCTGCAGTGGGGAGGGCGGCGGCAGCAACCCCGCATTTCACTGTCACACCATTGGAGGGCTTGCCGGAGCAATACCAAGGCTTTGCAGATGTGTTTGGTGAGAAAGAAGCGGACCAACTCCCACCCCATCGAAAAACTGACTGTGCGATAGAGTTGGTCCCCGACGCTCAACTGCCCAAACGGAAAATTTATGCCATGACTCAAAAGGAACTGGCAGCGTTGAGGGAGTTTGTGGACAAAAACTTGGCCAGGGGTTTTATTGAACCAGCAAATTCGCCAGTGGGCGCCCCCGTCTTGTTTCGAGTGAAGGAGGATGGGACATTGAGACTTTGTACAGATTACCGCGGATTAAATGCGGTCTCAATATTAAACAAATATCCTCTGCCGTTAATAAAAGACATGTTAGCACATCTGGCTAAGGGGAAAAACTTCTCTAAGCTGGATTTGCGGGAAGCCTATTTCCGCATCTGCATACGGGAGGGGGATGAATGGAAGACTGCCTTCAATTGTCCACTGGGTTCTTTCCAGTATAAAGTTTTGCCTTTTGGGTTGGCAGGGGCACCAGGGGTGTTCATGCAATTGATCAATGAAGTGTTACATGAACATTTGTTCAAGGGTGTACTGGTCTATTTGGATGATGTTTTGATTTATACTGAAACGGAAGAGGAACATGAGCGCTTGGTGAAACAGGTGCTTAGCAAATTGAGAAAGGCTGAGCTCTATGCTAAGCTTTCTAAGTGTGAATTTCATCAGACTCAGCTTGACTACCTGGGGTACAGGATCTCTGACAAGGGCATTGAAATGGATCCTGCTAAGATCCAAGCTATTTTGGGGTGGAAGTGCCCGCGTACCTGCAGGCAGCTCCAAAGTTTTCTTGGGTTTTCCAACTATTACCGCCAATTCATCCAGAGGTTCGCTGAAATTGCATTGCCTCTCACTGACTTGTTACGTACGAAGGGGTTGGGGGACACACGCAAGGTAAAGAACCTGGGGGCATTGCTCAATTGGACACCTGACTGCCAGTTGGCTTTCGACAAGCTCAAAACCCTGTTCACTGCTGAACCCATTCTTCAACACCCTGATCCCACTAAACCTTTTGTGGTTCAAGTGGATGCTTCCGATTTCTCAATTGGAGCGCTCTTGCTGCAAGCAGATGCTGACAAACGCCTGAAGCCGTGTGCGTATCTGTCCCGGAAATTTTCCGAGACGGAAAGGCGGTGGCATGTTTGGGAGAAAGAAGCTTCTGCAGTCAAGGCTGCTTTGGAGGCATGGCGCCACCTCTTGGAGGGGGCTAAATGTCCTTTTGAGGTCTGGACTGACCATAAAAATTTGGAAGTGCTCAGCACGCCCCGTAAACTCAGTCCTAAGCAGATCCGCTGGGCTCAATTTTTCAGTCGCTTTGACTTTAAGTTGAAATTCATTCCGGGCAAGAAAAACTTCCTGGCTGATGCGCTTTCCCATCTGACCCAGGATTTGGTCCAAGCACCTGACGTTGTGGGTACAGTGTGGACAGAACCCCAATTGGGTTTGCAAGCTGTCACACGCAGTCAAACTCGTGCGCAGCTGCCTCCAGGTTCAGTTTCACCGGCTGGGGGAAGGACGCCAATTCCCTCGCAAATGCAACAACAGTTTCTCCTAGAGGTGAAATCTGATACTTGGTTGCAAGCGAATAGAGACAATGTTACATTTGACAGAGGCTTAGCTTGGAAGCAAAACCGCCTCTATGTCCCTGACAGTTTGCGAAGGGAAATTTTGATTCGGTCTCATGATGTTAAAGTGGCTGGTCATTTTGGGTTTGTCAAAACCTTGCATCTGGTACGCCGGCAATTTTGGTGGCCCACATTAAGACGTGATGTAAAAAGTTATGTTGCTTCTTGTCCTGTCTGTGCCATGTCCAAACGGAAGGGGGGTAAACCGCAAGGGCTGCTGCAGCCGGTGGCCAGCCCCTCCCGTCCTTGGGAGGAGGTTTCCATGGACTTCATTGTGGATTTGCCTCCTAGTCAGAGAAAGACTGTGATTTGGGTGGTAAAGGACTACTTTTCCAAGCAAGCCCATTTCATTCCATGTGCTTCTATTCCGTCTGCTCAGCAATTGGCCCGCCTTTTTCTGATCCACATCTACCGGATTCACGGTAGCCCCTCCCGCTTGGTCACGGACCGCGGGACACAGTTCACTTCCCAATTTTGGAAGGCATTTTTGAAGCTGGTGGGCACCAAGCAGGCGTTGTCCACTGCGTCGCATCCGGAGACTGACGGATCTACGGAGGTCCTTAATTCGACCCTGGAGCAATTTTTGAGGGCATTTGTCAACTATCAGCAGGATAATTGGGTTGATCTGCTACCTTTTGCTGAGGTGGCTTATAACAACATCGTCCATCAGAGCACGGGGCACACCCCTTTCCATATTGTTTTTGGACGGGATTTTGTTCCCATTCCTGAGTTGCCTCAACTCCCCACGCAACCCTGCTCTGCTTCTGATTGGGCTGCTCAACTGGCAGATTCGTGGCCAGTGATTCAGCAGGCGTTGGGTGATGCCCAATCTGCCTATAAACTGCACGCTGATAAGCGACGAGCCCTTCAACCTGCTTTTAAAGTTGGTGATAAGGTCTACCTTTCCACCAAGTACATTAAGTCCCCTCAGCTCTTGAAGAAGTTGGCTCCTAAGTTTGTTGGTCCTTTTCCCATTGTGGGAGTTGTGAACCCTGTCACGTTTAAACTGGATTTGCCACACAATCTGAAACGTTTACATCCTGTTTTTCATTGCAGTTTGCTCAAGCCTGTCAATCACTCCGATCATTGGCATCTGCAACCCCCACCTCCTGCTCCGATCATGATTGACGGACAGCAACATTTTGAGGTGAAGGAGGTCCTTGATTCTCACTGACTTCGCGGCACCCTGCAGTACTTCATTCGGTGGAAACACTTTCCCCACCCTGAGTGGGTGTCTGCCCGTGATGTTCAATCTCCTGTTTTAGTTAGACGCTTTCATCTAGCTTATCCTCTGAAGCCTGCTCCTTAGTGTTTTTGGGGGGGTGGTATGCCATGTTCACCGTTCCAATGTTACCGTTACATCGTAACATTTCGCATGTAATTCGGCTGATGCGTGTTTCGTCTGGGAGGGGAGGAGGATTCCATCTCGTGGGATTGTTATATGTTACCAGATGGATTGGAATGTGTTTGGGTTATCTCGTGTGTTCAAGGTTCCTTTCCCAGGACATCAGCAGAAACGGTTACCAGCACCTGGGGGGGGGGGGTAGTTTGCAACAGCAGGGCGAAGGGAGGGATTACGTTTGAGCCGAGGGTTTTTAGTTTGTATTTGGCGCGCTTTTGCTCATTCTCAGCTTTCTCTGTATTTGCATACTATTCTTTAATAAATCAGATATCATTAAGTTCTTGCTTGTGAGCCTGAGTCTATTAAGGTAGGCAATCCTTACACATATCTTCTCTCATGGTTGTTTAGTTAGGAGAAAGACTCCCAGAATTGTACCTCTGTTTTTCGTCTGAAGGGTTAGTTAGAAATTTTGAAGACAACAATACAAGTAATTTCCTCTATATCTCCAATCCAATTTTCCATCTTTTTTTCTCACTTTCAGTGCATCACAGTTTACAGAAACTTGATTATGGTCACCATAGATATGCATGAAATAACCATTGGGGCAGGGATGAAGAACAGCATAACAGTGAAAGGGAATTAAAAAATGATTAAGACTGAAGAGGTAGCAATGTATTATGTCAGAGAATTTGCCTGAGAAAACAAAGGGACTGAATAGCAACAATGGAGTGTCTTTCACCTTCACTACACTCTTTTCATGTAACAAGAGAGACGTTTACCAAGAGCCAGGAGACTGGAAGAGGAAAGCTGCTGTTCTCAATTGCACTTAGGCTACCAAGAAGTTCCTTCTCATTCCAGCAGCAGCTTCTACTATAAAAGCTAGTTGAGTTGTAAAATCTTAAGATGTTTATTTAGTTTATTTGGAAACTTCAGGATGTTTTAAGCCTAGACTTGTTCTCTCCAAATCTTCTTGGGCTGACTTAGATACTGTTAAATTACATTGCCCTATTTCTCTGTATTTTTCCCTCAAACAGTTAACAAGTTTACGAGATGATGCATCAGAAGCTACTAACCTTTCACTCCTACAGGAATCCATTAATTCAAGAAGTGACTATAGAGATGTTATTGCCTTGCAGCCAATGCAGTCATGTAAAATCCTTAGGGTAAACTCACAAAAGAGACTTATTCAATCAGACCTTAAAATAAAAAACATTGATTGTAAACCGCCCAAAGTCGCTTGTCGAGATGGCCGGTGAAGAAATGTGAGAAATAAATAAATAATTTGTAATTGTGTAATTGTCCTTAAGAACCAGATGCTAATGAAAAATTACTTGGAACAGTAGAATTAACTATATTGAGTCACATATGGATGCTGGCAAGGTATGCTTGGAGATGGCATTTACTACATAGCAATTTCAGAATTTCTTAGGTTAAACTTAAAAAGTGGTTTATTTAATGTTGATTATGCAAAGATAGATAATTTTCACAAACTGAAACCAATGCAGAAGATTGTTTTACATACAATCTGAAGAACAAGGAATCATTGACATGATTAGTTCTGTATAGCTCCTGTATCCTGAAAAGAAGCAATAAGAAACAGAAGTACCGTGGGATCTCTAAATGAGCACTGCAACTAATGATCAGTTAGCTATTTCATAAGAGCCAACTTCAGTGAATAAAGAACACCAAAGACAAGCCAGAGATCAAATATGAAGTCCTAAACAAATGCATTCCTCCAACAAATTGATATTTCATTTTACATCTCTTTAAACTTGTTTATCAATTATCAAGTTCTCAGGCTCCAAACCAAGTTCTCATAATTGCCAGGTGGCATTACCAGCATGTGATTAGCTTGGCAGACACAGTGCAGATGGTTTTTGCTTGGAAGTACACCTATTTTACCACTGTCTTCACATTATAATTTTGAGGATTCCAGAGCCTTCTTGTAGAAACAGATAAAGAAATTCAAAGATGTTTCACCATGTATGTTCTTGTACAATTTCATAAAAGTCTTGCTCATCTTGCTACTGGCGACTATGTTTAAGAACACTGTTGATGGATGAAATACAAGTTTCTTGTCATATTGAGAGCACTTTTAAAGTCTATTCCACATGCTGTAAATGGAATCCTAATTGGTAAAACTTAGATAAAATATTGTCCAGAGCAGAATATGCATGAAAATGCTACTGGCTAATTAAAACACCACCTATACAGAGAAATTCTTGAGAGAAAACCAAAATATATTTATCCTTATACCAGAAAGATAACAAAACAAGAAGATCCTTGCACTTTAAGAAACTGCTTACTTGGGCCTACACACTTCTAATAAGACTAAAGATGGAAAGTTCATGAGAATTACTGGTAAAATATTACAGAAGGAACATATTCAAATTACTTATATCAAGCAATGAATTAACTACTTGAACGGTATAGCTTTATTGTTGCATGGCAACAGCATATACACATAGTGGTATAACATCAGAAATTTTGCAGAGAATTCAATGAGCATTTTAGCGCCTGAAATAAAATGCTTCTGGCAATCTTGTTAAAGGTTTTTCTGGCAAATTAGTTTTACTTTTATTTAAAAGAAGTTAGACAAATCTTTTAGCTGCCTAACAAAATTGTGTAGTAGAATAGAAGAAAGTCTTTGTTAATCTTTGAAAATACTCAGAGACAGACAGATGCCTTTATATAAGTTTTACAAAGGAACATTCTGTAGACAGTTTGCTTTTAACTTCCTCCCACTGAGAAGTGTAGGAGTGAGGAGATTTCTTCTGAAGTTCATGCAGACATTGAAAGTTCAGTGAAGCTGGGAAATGCTGACAGTCGTCACTTTCTCCATAATAAAAGTAAAGAAAATTTGGAAACTGTTAACTACTGGATCATTTTTTGGATCTTTCCCCTTGGTTTCTGTATCTTCTGTTAGCAAAGAATGGCAACACAGTGAATTGGTAATGATGCACTGGTGACTGATGAAGCTCCCCCGTTTCAATGTTATGCCATGTGGTTGAACAGAGGACAAAAAAATAAAAGACAGATGCTTTTTCAACTCAAACACAAGGACCAGAAGATGGGTCAGGATACAGAGGAGAGGAGCTCTCTAATAAGAAGTGCGATCTCTTCTTACATTGAAGCAGGAAGTCTATTCCATATCAGTGGGTCCAACATGAGGGGGCAGAGAATGGCCTGAATGTCATTGCTCAGTGTCCTGCAATCCATCATCATCTTTAGCCCTTCTTCCCAGCTCTAGGAGTCAAAGACTTGCAAGTGATACTAATATTCATAAAGTTGGAACCCTAGATACTAAACACAAACACTTTTCTGATGGTCAGAGGTGAAACAGTATGCTGAAAAGCTGTGGGGTCAACCAGTTTGCTCCATTATCACCAAATTCAAAACAAAAGTACAACAAAACAAAAACCAGTTAGATGGATCTGAGTTCTCATATTTGATAAACAAAAGAAACAAAAATAGCAAACCATAAGCAGGCGTTTAGTTTATGCATTGCTCAGTGAGGGCAGACTGTTGCAAAATATGAATAATGTATTGAAAAACAGTGCCATTGCAGTTAGAGTTATGTTAGAAAATCAAGATTAAAAAAATCTTTAGGCTAATCCAGATTTAACAACATCCTCAGGCTATGGCACTGCTTTTAAAACACAATCCAAAATTATCCTATGCAAAAACTAATTGCATTCAAACTAGTCTGAACCACAAACTTCATACAGGTTGTTGTGTATTACTGTATGTTTGAAAACTGTATACAGCAAAGTGATGTTTCAATAATGCAAAAATGTTAATTGTCAATTATTATATATCTGATACCTAAAAAAAAAGTACTGGTTTTCTTTGAAGGAACAGATGGATTCATTCATTGTTTTGGTATGTTTCTCAAAGAATTGCAGGAATTCTCCCCAGTTCTAAAAATAAAGCAACTGAGTCTGAATAAGAGAAATAACTTACGGATCATCCATGAAATCATAGATCTCTCTCATGGCTACTCCTCCCACATTCACATAGAAGACAAGTCGCAGCAGGACCAAGTAGTGTTCTGGAGGCATCCATAGGACAAATTTCAAGTAAAATGTGTTCAACTCTGCCAATAAAAACTGACACATTCCATTCAATCACTTGGGAGATTTCCTGTCATTCAAACCTAAAATATGTCACAATTCTTCAAAGTGTGTAATTTTGAATGTATGAAAGTCTTGCCAAAGTGATATTATCAAAGTTAACAAGGTCGTGTTTCTATAAAACAATTAAAAAAAATAAAACTGTATTTTTAGTCATCATCCCCTATGTCTTCTTGGATGCTGCTGTCTCTCTATCCTCATATATTGCAGAATGGAAATTTGATACAATGACCAGCCACTTCAACGTCCAAATGAGAATCTGGTTGTCCCTGCATCAACTACTGAAGTTCTATAAGCATTATGTGTCTTAATTATATCTTGCACAATTACTAATTAATAAAAAAGGGGAAAAGGGGAAAAAAAGCATTATGGAAAGGAATAGTTAGAAAAAGGTAATTATTCAGTATAATTATTACAAACTCAAAACCCCACAGTGATTCTAACCTGCTAATTATACTATTTCAGGATTGCCACTTCTGTCATACAGATTCAAAAGATCAAACTTTTAAACAACCATATTCAAGCAATAAAGTCAGATTATCATTCAAGAAGATTAATTTCTCTTGCAAATGCAGGAAGAATGTTCTTTTCCTAGAACCCCCTTTCATTTCCCAGATAAAAGTTCATTATTTGATTAAACAGAGAACACCAACAGAGAAACCAATTGGTTTCTACCAATTATCCTATCCAAGTTCCACCAGTTATGTGCACATGTGAATGATCCGCTTTTGAAGGAGAGTTCTACTTCCCCAGGTCTGTATTATGAGGGAATTCATTTACTTACAGTAAGATGACCACACCTGCTTTGACATAATAAATAACTGAAATAAAACGTATGTGAACACTCATGCTTTAGTTTATACAATTTATATATTCTTTAGTATTTCTATAGTCTTTTAAATTAAATGGGACCATCATGGCCTCTTCCCTCCTCAATTCTCCTTGATTTGCTCTTAGCACGAAAGTGGGAATTCTGCCAGATAAATGGTAGTTTTATTATCTCAAACGTAGGGAGTCTGTGGGAAAATGCAAGAAGCCTGTTTACAATATTTTGAAAAATAAGAACTATTTGGAATATTTATGTTAGTTTGTTGAAAGAAATGACCCTTACAATAAAAATAATACCACACACTGCTAGCCATCTGCGAAGGCTGGATGCTGGCTTCCATTCAAATTTAACCCAACTGTATGGTGTGAATTGAAAGGCAATTCTCTTCATTTTACCTCTGGAGGGGAAATCAAAAATATCTCATGTGAAAAAGTTTTTATTTTTTACTTTTCTATTAAGCAAAATGTGATGAACAAAAGCACTGAAAATGTTAAAACAGCATAAACAACAACAACAAAAACCCCAGAAGCAGTGCAGAAGCTAAAAATAAAAACAATAAACAACAAAAAAGATTTGAGAATATGTAGAAGTATTTTTGTAATTTAAGGAAACAAAACTTTAAACAACTATATTCAACATCTCTATACAAAAAGACATTTGTATAGACAGTAATCATCTATCATTAACTTATTACTTACAACAATTTATTTCAGAAACATACTATTTCATAATATTTATGAAACTATTATAATTATTAATTTATCCTAGATTAAAACTTGACTGTACCCAAATAAATGGGGTACCTCACCCCAAATAAAACAATTTAGGATTCATTAGCATAAATGGTGATAAAAGTTCTACGATTTGCATTTTTCTGCCTTATATAATAAAATTTTGTAAGTGAACATACTTATATGTGGGAATATTCCAAAGTCCTTGCCATTTATATGTTTTCAAAGAAAGCCACCCCAATGTCTTCATTCCACAGTAAATGCCAAGTCCATTACATAAGATTACATCCATAATCCACTGCAAATAATAATAAAAATAAAAACAACAATAATTTAATGATCCATCACAATCTCTGTACATAATGTGTGACTACAGCAATAATTGTACTGCAATTTATGTGCATAATATACTTTTAAAATATATCATATGCTGCCCTTATAACATGCTATGTAATACTTTAAAATATCAATTATATATAACCAATATTTTGGCAAAACAACCTGTTTGTTCGCCGTAAAATGATTTCATCTACAGAATCAGCATGTTACGTTCTCAGCAGGAAATGATAAGAAGAATTCCATCCCACCCAATTTTCACCTACTTCCCCTTTACTTGCAATACCAATTAAGGAGTTTCTGTGATGGTCGATCTGTTATTTTCTATACTAATCAGCTAATATATATATCCTGATTTTTTAGTTATGAAGCTTGGTTGGTCTGACACTTTCTTCTGAATACTTCCTTCTGTCAAGACATATAATCTGTTCTCTCCCTAGACTTGCACATTTCACTTCATCTTTGATTCTTTCCTTGATCTTTTTTGTTGCCAGTTCTCCACTGTTAGTTCAGAATGCACCATTTAACAATATAACTTTTTATTTAAAATGTCATTATTATTAAATTAATATTACATTTATTGGCACAATCTTCTATACTGTTTTTCTTTTTACTTATCTTAGTTTGTCATATCATCTATTCTTGAACAAACTGTTGTTAAACCAAAGTTAAGATGGACACAAGCCAACCTGAAACTAAAGATGTTCAACAGATTAGGCCAAATCTCAAATAATGAGTTGAAGCAGATGGATTTAGGCTGGATTTGTGACCACATGAAGTGCAATACCTGTGAAGCGACCCCACGCAAGCACAGAGTTTTTGTAAATGATCTAAGGTTCCCAAGTACTTCAGAAAGACTGACAATGATACAATCCCCCTAAAAAACCCTGGCTGTATTTCATTTCTCTATGAAGTTTTATGATGAGGAAAGGGGAAGAGCAGCAAATAAAGTTGAGCAAATGAAGTTCTGCTCCTATGGAGTGACACAGCAGTTTCTTCTGAAAAGAAAGAAGCTGAATGCCAATTGCAATTTATTCATTCATTCTGAATAGCCAAGGAAATCATTGGAAGATTTTAAATATTGTTTAAGTCCAATAGTACTAGTATTTTTTAAAAATCAAAATATCAAATAATTTTCCTAGTGAATACCACAAAACTCCCCAAATCAACAAAATCTCTAAAACTGTATCACAGAATGGTTTATCGATTAGCTGTGTATTGCTCACATCCTTTTGCTTCCCAGCAGTTCTGCTCAAGCGCCATTGCTATGAAGAAGGGGGAGTCTAATTCTCCTTGTTCCCAGCCATCCTGACTAGACAGGCCGAGTGGAACAGAGAAGTGCAAAGACTTCCTCTCCTCAGTCTAGTCAATAGGAGATAAGAATCTTGCATGTTGTTGGGTCTCAATTCAAAAAGGCAGGTTCAAATCAAAGTAGGCTAGACTCTAAAGCACTGAATTGGGCTCCCAATAAAATAATATGGTTAGTGTATGTCTCCTACTTACTTTTTTAATACATGAGAATTAAGGTGAATGAAAATTACAGAGAGGAAAAACATGAGAATTCATGGCTTGCCTAGTCTCACTAACATAGCAAAACATTATATTTTATTATTAAATCTAAATATAGCCAATTACTCTTATGGAAAGCATAACTAACCAGAAGCCTAGTTCATGTGTACCTTACATCAAATATTTAATATAAAATTAGAAATAAAAGGAACTGCAGATCATTTTCATGAATCCAAGGATATCCAAGCTCAACACTACGTGGTCTCTAGAAAGGAGAGTCTAAGAAAAATTACTCTCGCCAAAGCTATTCATATTTAACTAATAACTAACTCCTGTGAAGTGGCTTTTTGAAAAACAGATTTGAGCCACTACATGCTGAATAAATTTTTAAGAGAGTAATTAATACTTACATGATCCCACCAACATTCACTGAAATTTGGAAGTTGGTGTTCTAGACTGTATTCCAGAAATTCAAACATTACACTGATAATCATGCACATCCACCAATCTCGAATCATCAGTGTCTAAGCAATTATGAAAGAAGAAATAGTTTTTCTGCAGATCAGTCCAAATTTGTATTATCCAATATTAAAAAAAAATAAGAAAAAAACTTCTGAATAGGGGTAAACACCACTTTGTTTAATTTTAAGACTACTGGGCAAAACTTTTTCTATATTTATCTTGTTTTCAAGCATCATATAGATGCACTAATTTACAATATTTTAAAATAAGCATCAATATTCACACAATTTCATATGCACATTCCCATGTGCAATGCAACATATCATTTAATAAACTTACTAAGCAATTTCCTTACCAATGTTTTTTTGAATGTTACTTTCCCTAATAATTCACATTTTTATATGCATGGTTTTGATTGCAAAAACCAAAGGATAATAGTATTCTGGTTCATGTATTAATTCAAGAAGTATAAATTAAGAAGGCTGGTATTAAAATGTGAATCAAATTAATTTTTCTCCAGTTTTAAATTACAATATATTGAGACTGCACACCAGATTTCAGTATTCCTTTGAAGATGAGAAACCCTAGACTTCAGGAACAAAGGACAAGAATCTTCAGCAGCACAAAATATTAAGCCTACTTTCAAGCAGGAACTTATAATTATTCTTCAATTCTAAGTATCACTCTGAACAAACAGTCCTATGAGAAGAAACTTTGTTTCTGTTATTCTATTTTGAATAAAAAAGGAAAGAAAAATTCTGCCGGTATCCTTGCATATATCAATAAAATAAAAAGCAGATGAAACAGGAGGTTTGACCGGCTGCTTAGTTGGAAGTGATTGCCTCAATAAATACTATTAAGCGCTGAGCAGCACAATTGGTGATGAGAGAGAAATGCAAGATATCTATAGTGATTACTACAAAAGCCAAGTTATTTGGCCCTGTGCTGTTGAAGCCTACAGCTGAATAATAGTGCACAGCTTTGTAGCAGAACACAAACTTGAACCACCCTATTTGCTCACTAATGGATAATTGGGTTATGAACTCCATCCTCTGATTCACTCTATATATTGTATACTTTTTTGAATTCTTTGATTACTTTCTTCCATCTCTGGTTATATAAGTCTTTGTCAATGAATACTTTCTACTTTAATTGTATTTTACATTCAGTATTTAAAATGACACAGTAATGTTTTTTGGGTAGATTGTTTTAAAAAAATATAAATTGTATATTCTTAATGATTTAGGTAGAAGTGCAACTTTTCTAAAGAGCAGACTGCTATACGTCCAATAAAAATAGTACAACATAACTGTATAATAATAGTAGCATCTGTAATATCTCAAGCAACTTTATTAATGAAGATGTTGGAATAATGAGGATGCAATGTAAAGTTTCCAGTATTCTGATAAATGATATTTTAGGTGAAGGAATGCTGTTTGATACTGGGATGTCAATCCAACAACCCAATAAGAACATATGTGTCCCTTTTAATATGTAAAGAACGATGTAAGCATTCAAATCAATGAATTGTGAACATCTGTACATAAATTATATGCATGTTGAACATAACCATTGAACATTACTCACGCAGTTTGTTACTAAACAAGAATTTCCCAGAATTATGCTGAAACAAATACTTAAGATATAATTTCTGATGTCAACTGTTGACGGGTAAAATACAGCACAATAAGAATATGCAAAATTTTATTGCAGAAAGTGTACTACAATGCAGTACTTTCAAATAGCAGCACCAAACTTTAGCTTAAAAGTAGAAAAAATGTTTTCTTATGCCAATCTGCAACATTCCAAACTTCATGAAGTGTGTAAAGTTATTAGCTATCCAAAGGTGAATATTAAGAAAAATGTTTATCTCAAATTCCATCAAAATGATGTCTTTCCATTTCATTCTAGAACACCCATGGGGAGGACTATGACTTTCAAACTGGTCTCAGATAATGTATCAATTCCAGCTATACAACAGAACAAATTTTACATTCTTAGTATCTATTGGATGTGGAAACATTATTTTTTAAAATTAAGGTAGTGAAAGAAGGTATAAACAGTCTTTTTAAAGTTCAGCTCCACAGGAGTCTAGTCAATAGAAGTGATGACTAAGGACACATATACCTGAACTGGTTTTTCTGCTCAGCAGACAGCATCACAGTATAGGGGAGATCAGGCTTGCGGTTGTGATAGTAAAAAGCAACTAAAGTAGCCTTCATAGATGCATTACAAAGTTATAGTCAATGGTGATTAGAAGTTTTAAGACTAAAATAAATTTGAGTCATTCTGGGGACAAAAAATAGTTTCTTAGCTATGAAAACATAATCTACAAATTCCCATAGCAACATTTACAAAGCAGAACTGCTTTGACTTCATTTCTCAGAAAGGTACTTCAACATACTTTGTGTAATAAGAGGGAAATAGAGATGCACGTATGTGTCTATTAGTTTAATCTTAACATAGCTACCTATTTTTAAGTCTATTAAAATAGCTTAATTAAGATTTAAAGATATTCAACAATAAAACAAAGGATTTTACTGTCAGAATTATTTAAAAAAGAATTTATTATTAGTGATAATAATAATTTTCATTTTTTTTTTTACAGATGACTACTGTCTATCAGTGAATATGCACACTGGCAGTACTGACAAGCAATGAAACTTCAGAACTACAGTAAGTAATTAAACAAAGAGAAGGCCAATTCTCACCTTTAAGTACCAACCAAGGAAATGAGCAGGAACAAATCCATCCAGTTTATCCTGTAATTCAAGTAGATTATACAGATTAGAGTTAGTTTCTATTTAATAAAATGAATCCACAAAAATGATCACAGTGACAAATGAAGCAGATACAGTATTTCCATATGCAACATGAAATATCTCTCACAAAGTTTTTTAAAATACTTAGAATATTTGTTAAATGATTAAAAAATAATTTTTACATCTTACATCTAATGTACAGTATAAATTTTCCTATCATCCAGATAACCAAACAAGAATAATGTTTTTCTTCTTTTTTTCAATTTTATAATCTATCTGGAAAGTTAAAAATGTATGCTTATCTTAGATAACAGAATATCTAATCTGGAATATTCCTGAGATGTTACATTCTGCTGCTGTGTACACCTCACCCAAGCAATACCAGAGACAAATATGGCTATCTTAATTCTCAAAAGATGAACTAACTAAAAAGTAATTACCTTTGATCCATGAAATCTGGAAATACAGCATTAGTCCCAATCTGTTTTACAGATTTTGGGCATCAATGTTTTGGACCAGCTTTTTAGTCTCATAAAAAAGAAAAGCTTAACAAAAATATTACATAGTTCACATTTTTATAGATTCAGCAACCAACAGGCTGTATCCTAGAAATATGGACTTCAGCAGCAGCAGATAAGCAGATTTCTTTCAATATACTTCAAAAGTATAGGAATATAATTTAAGTCTTAATATATACAATTGTAGAGGGATGGATCACGTTACTACATATGTGAGTAGATAGTTACAGAAACATGCATACATTTTGTATTACAAAAAAAGATCCACATTGAAAACATCTGATCTTAATATGTGTGTGTGTGTGTGTGTGTTGGAAAATTGGAAAAAAGACATTTTGTTCTACATCTGGTTAGCTATAGAAAAAAGACCAAAAAACAACAACAAAACAAAACAAAGCTCTATGCAAGGTGGTGATATCTTAGCCCTCATGTGCAGGAAATAACTTTTATGGCTTTCAATATTTCACTACATCTAAATCCTCATTTAGCAACTGCCTTGGATAGCAACCATTCACAAATACGACGGTAATAAATGGCAATAAAAAATCATCTTCTGACCACTGCACACATTTAGGACAACAAAAATCTTCAGTGTGAAACTGATTAAGGTTTGGTCAGTTTCATGGAGCAGCTGTGAGGGCTGGAGTTGTAATCAACTAATTGAGGTCACAGAGCTAAGATTGTTGACTTGTGGTTAGCACTTTTTAGGGAAGTGCTGTGCTGTGGAGAGAAGCAGCTCAGGAAGAGATAGCCTGCTTAAGCAATCTCTCCACCCTGTGAGGGGGCAAAAAAAAGGGGGGGGTCAGACCCAGAACACTGTACAAGAGAACATTATCTGAATGAGATGGCAGCAACCAGCGATCTTCACAGAGTCACTCTCTCTTTGACTCAGTTATATGTTCACTTAGCAACCATTTTGCTTAATGATCAAGTTGTTGGAACCAATTGCAGTCACTAAATGAGGACTACCTATAGTCTATCTTCCTAGTAAAAAGCTGAAAATTTTCTTTTAAAGAAATGAAATCTGAAATTCTCAGAAAGATGAATTGGAACTCATCTATGGAATCGCTGAAGGCATATTGTTAGTTATGGAACAGTTGATGTTGGATTAGGCAACAATTATTAGGCATCCATGGTTATCAAAGAAGTACAAAATGAACATGAAAATGTTGTTAAATGAGTACAATCTCTCCATTTCAGTATCTTACCCAAATATTGTGAAAGGCATCTGTTCCATTATCTGGGTCATATATAAGGCAATTTCCACCATAGTCTCTTTCAGGCAAAGGGACTCCTAAATTAGGATCAATAAATTTCATAAACTGTCTTCCATCATGTACAGTCTGCAAAATTAAATATATGTTCAAGAACATCAACATTTCTTTAAAAGTTACATTTGTTAAATTGGCAATACAAAAAGAAAAGCCTTTTAAAACTTAAACAAATGTACATAATGGCTCTCCTGACCCTAAAAATTGCTGAAGAAAGAAACTTCGATGTCTGGTAAGACCATACACAACATTCCAAGTTTGGAACAGCCATATTTTGAGTGTTTTGAACTAGGAACAAGACATCACTACTCTGGACATTTGTCTTAGGCTTATTTCATTCAACTTGTTCAAAGTGCCCATAATCCTGCAAATGGCTTGTTTACTTTTTAAAAAATATATTCCAGCTACAAAGACTTCAAGACTGCATTAGCCAATAAAACAGCACATGTTGGTTCAATCTCTGCTGATACTGGCTGGGGTTAACTGAGGACAGGAGAGTGTGGCTGAGGGATGATCAGTCAAACACCTAGATATGCAAAAAAGAGTGCTGCCTGACTAATAATTAAGTTTAAGCATGTTTTACGCTCTTCGTTATGAGGTATTTTATTATCTCTTTTTCAGGCACTTCTCCAAGTATACCATGCTTATGAAGCAAATGCAGAAACTGTATTGCTTTATGGGCTGAGCTTGGCAAGCAGATTGCTGAATATATGAGTTGTACTTAAGCATTAGGAAGAAAGTACAAGTGAATAACCGGAGAACTGTATTTTTGCCATTGTTCGGTGAATGACTATTGCTTCTTTGTCAGGAAACGCTTTTTGGGTGTAGGCACTTGTTGTAGAAAACATGCTTAACTGTTGCTTTCTTTATTTGTAAGGATTTTTTGTAAAAGAAAAAAAAAAGCATTATTTTATTTAAGATCAATTTAAAATTTTCTTTGCTTTGGGTGCCAAGTAGCATTCATCATGAACTACCATCCAATCTACTTTTGCAATTCTGGGATGAAAAAAGTAACAGAATAAGGCACTTATTCCAAGTTTCTGTTATTCTCTATGAAGGAACATTCAGAATGTTTCAAATTTTATTTGGTTGGAATGTACTATGTTCCATGTTCTAACAGGCCATTCTAAATATTTCATTCCAAATATGTTTCTGTTCATGCATACCATTAATGTCCATTTATTGCTTATAAATAAAAATTTAAAAATCAAAGTAATTTTTTCATCAATCAGTTTTCTACAGATTATGGTCATAACTAAGAAAATATCCCTTTTGCTTATACAAACTTTCCAAGAATAATTGCTTCACTGAAAATTCACATTAGCTGTATCATAATTAAAATAACCCTGCCTAATCCTGACCGGTTTTTGGGTATTCATACGACACATTGACTGCACTCATGACCCAGTTAAGCAAGTTATGTGGACATAGCCATTGTTTCTGCTTGAAAAATAGAGGCAAACTAGCTGTTATCCATTTGAGATTGATATGATTTCTTCTTTCAGAGGACGAACTGGAACCTGGAAGGAAGGGCTAAAATTTTTCAGCAGAACAATTATCCTACTAGCTAAAAGGTTTGTCCCAAAACAGAAAGCAAACCATCCTAAACTTTCAAAAGAAAAGTATCACCCAGAATTGTTGTTTGGTTGTTTATATACATGGCAAAAACAACTGAGTTAAAAGGAAATTTTGACTCTTGCTTTGTAAACAGGAAGGGATAATTTTATTTGTAGAACATCCAGATTAAATCCTTCAGTCACAAAAATTTCAGTAGATGATGATGAGCAATACCTCAGCCCAAGATCCTGCAGAGTGGCTGCCAAACAGATTAAACCAGACTTCTCCAACCCACTGAGAATTCTGGAAGTTGGAATCCACAAGATGCTTAAGTTGGGGAAAGCTGCATTATACAATATAATACTAGAGGCAGTTTGGCACAGTGGTGAAGGTGCTGGCCTAGAAACCAGGAGAAACTGAGTTCTAGTCCTGCATTAGGCCTGAAACCCGGCTGGGTGACTTTGGGCCAGTCACTCTCTCTCAGCTCAACTCACCTCACAGAGTTGCTGTTATTGTGGGGAAAACAGGAGGAGGAAGGAGTACTAGGTACGTTTGCCGCCTTGAGTTATCCAAAATATATTTTAAAAGGCAAGATAAAAATCTAGTAATAATAATAGTCAGATGGACTAAGGGTTTCAATTGAAATGATGTCACTTATGCATTTGTATGCAATATGCTTTCATGGGAAGAAGTGAAGTTGGTGATTATGGTCTCTAATTTTTATCTCTAAAGTTTTCTTTAAAATACAAACTTTAAATTCCTTACCTGAAAAAGTATGAAGATGAGGAAAAGCTCATATACAACACTGACACATAGCCAAAACCGCCAGTAAGCTAGTAGCACAAGTTAACAAAAAAAGAAAAACACAGATATGTTACAGTTTGGGCATAAGGTTAAACTAGTAGACACATATAGGATCTTTAAGAATATTAAGAAACATCATTTGCATGGAACTGTATGTGCTTTGAAGGAAATCTACAAAGCCTTATTAAAAAGAAAAATACAGGAGGTCCAAATGGCTAACTGGAAGAGATTAGTGCAATCAGTTACTGAGAAAATTCTTTCACATTTTGAGGACTTACTGTATAATCCACTCATCTCCAAAAAGAGGTTTGGGGCAACAAAATATTGTAGAGTACTTTGATCAATTCATATGAATTAAATTTTAGTGGGCTCCTTGCCTTAACTTTCTCTTCTACTTCCAATTGTAGTTTTTTTTAATTACCTATTTTCAAAAATTATTAATAAAAATGAAACAGGGTTGAAAAGTAGGGCAAATAACCATCCTTCCCTGCCAAAGATAATAATGCTTGTAGTGGGAAGAAAATGCCTTCAGGAAACTGGGCTGCCCCCTGCCCCTTCAACTGGTGTAGCTGGGCTTGGGAAAAGACAAGCAATGAACTGGAGACCTCAAACCCTCAGGAGTACCTTACAAGTGTTCCCATGAACCACTCATTAATTATATACAGTATCTTCTATTGGCAGTTTCATTACACACTCACAAAACCCAAGCCTTCTTTGCAATAATCACTGCAGTGCTTGGCACTCATTTATTCATAATAACGATTTCCTCATTTATAATCTGTTCTGTTATTTTTTTCAAGCATGGTAAAGAGTGAGCTTCCATAAACATATGGTAATGGTAACATTAGATACATCCCTAAATTATTTGACTAATATGATTTTTAACTTATACATTACTTATATATTCTTCTAAATATTTTGTCAAACTAAGCAGGAAATTGGAAAATTTACATCAATATCCTGCAGTATGTTGAGTTCACAGAACTTACTCCTATGTAAGTGAATACATGGTTAGTATGGACAGTGATCAGATTAAGACTTTCAAAATGCTGTGATAGATTTTATTAAGGAAATCTTGATAGATGGTATTAAAATGACTAATTTCAACATTTACATATGATTACTTTATCAGTCATATTTTAATGCTATGAGCTATTTTGATTACCTGGATGAGGTCTTGAAAATGGGCCATCTTTTGCTTGAGTGACTCCAAAACACAAAAAAACTAAAATGCTGGCTACAATACCTCTGGAAAAGATTAAGAACAAAACACTCCTCAGTATATTATAACAATACTTGCATTTATTAACCTGTTGAATGTTCATGTAATATCTAGTATTAGGAGATATGATTAATCATTGATTTTATCTTGGCTAGTGATTGAGCTAAAATAGAAGTTTTGCCTAGCAGGCGTGGCCTCTTTAACGAACCTTGAAAAATATCAGTTGGACTGGAAGAAAGCCTTACTGGACAAATTGCTATCACATGGACTATCACCAGAATTTCTGCTATCAGTGAAATGTAAACAGTCTACAGAGACTCTTAAACAATGTGTTATGGACATAGATTATAAAACTATCTAAACCATTTTTCCAGTGACGTTAGGTCTTAGAAATAGATACCTCGATACTTTGGAATTGCCTAGATAGTGCAAAGGCCTCTCTTGGTTTCCCCTTTGATCAACAGTATTGCTATCTGCCTTGGTGGATGGCTGGTTTACTAAGATTTCCTATGAGGAAGAAACATGCCATGTGAGCCATGTACAAACAAATCAGGTAGCTATGTCTTATTTACTACGAATATTACAGAAACATACAGAGTAAGTTAATTCATGTTTTTAAATAAAATCTTCCAGGTTGTCCAAACAAATACCATGTCACCTTCTTACTAACAAATACATAACAGTCAAATTTGTGCAGTAGCATTTAAGGCCTGATGTGAAGTAACAGTGGGCTCTTCATAATATTTCTATGGAATTAGTGAGTTTGATTATATGCAATTTTGATATAGTTAATATGTCAGTATTATTTTTGTTTTCTGTTTGTCTTACGCTTAATGTTGCAGGGTTTTTTTGAACCATGATAAAATTGATTACTGAATGAAAAAAACTTCTAAGGCAGTCCGATCTTAATGAAGTATCATGAAGTTTGGTTAAAAGACTGGCAAACTTTAGTTTGTAAGGTTTTGCATCTAGTAGTGATTGGACTTGATATCTACATAAACAACACTGTTTTTCTACAATTCTACTCTAGTTTTACAGAACTGATCAACTAGAACCAAATACTAAATGGTGGCAACATAGAAATTACTCTTTTCAGCCTCATAAATGAGTTTGTAGACCTGGCCAACCAAGCATTCCTCCATCTCAACAACCCAGTTTAGACAGGGGAGAAAAGTCTTTGTATTAGTGCTATTAGAAATTGGAAATCCTTGACAAACTAATGCAGATGACCAAGAAATCTACCAACAGACTCTGATCTGTCTAGCTTCTGGCCATTCTGACGTGATAAATTACCTATTTAAAATATGCTTCTGAATGAAAGCTTGTAACCTGGAAATAAATTCAATATAACCAATACATAATTCAATCTAATAATAAGTAATTCAATCTAACCAAATTAAAATATAACTCCTACTCTATTAAATCCAGACTAATCCTATTATACAAAAGGAGACACATCTTTTTAAAAAGGGGAGAAAAAGGGCCAACCTTACTGAGATCAACATAGGAGAGGATACTTCAATAATTATCTTGATGGCTTTTATTTCCAGGCTATGTTGTTTATTCATTTAGTCGCTTCCGACTCTTCGTGACTTCATGGACCAGCACACACCAGAGCTTCCTGTTGGTCGTCAACACCACCAGCTCCCCCAGGGACGAATCCGTCACCTCTAGAATATCATCCATCCATCTTGCCTTTGGTTGGCCCCTCTTCCTTTTGCCTTCCACTCTCCCTAGCATCAGCATCTTCTCCAGGGTGTCCTGTCTTCTCATTATGTGGCCAAAGTACTTCAGTTTTGCCTTTAATATCATTCCCTCAAGTGAGCAGTCTGGCTTTATTTCCTGGAGGATGGACTGGTTTGATCTTGCAGTCCAAGGTACTCTCAGAATTTTCCTCCAACACTACAGTTCAAAAGCATCGATCTTCCTTCTCTCAGCCTTCCTTATGGTCCAGCTCTCGCAGCCATATGTTACTACGGGGAACACCATTGCTTTAACTATGCGGACCTTTGTTGTCAGTGTGATGTCTCTGCTCTTAACTATTTTATCGAGATTTGTCATTGCTCTTCTCCCAAGGATTAAGCGTCTTCTAATTTCCTGACTGCAGTCAGCATCTGCAGTAATCTTCGCACCTAGAAATACAAACTCTTTCACTGCTTCTACATTTTCTCCCTCTATTTGCCAGTTATCAATCAAGCTGGTTGCCATAATCTTGGTTTTTTTGAGGTTTGGCTGCAAGCCAGCTTTTGCACTTTCTTCTTTCACCTTCATCATAAGGCTCCTCAGTTCCTCTTCGCTTTCAGCCATCAAAGTGGTATCATCTGCATATCTGAGATCGTTAATGTTTCTTCCAGCGATTTTAACTCCAGCCTTGGATTCCTCAAGCCCAGCATGTTGTATGATGTGTTCTGCGTACAAGTTGAAAAGGTAGGGTGAGAGTATACAGCCCTGCCGTACTCCTTTCCCAATCTTAAACCAGTCCGTTGTTCCCTGGTCTGTTCTTACTGTTGCTACTTGGTCGTTATACAGATTCTTCAGGAGGCATACAAGATGACTTGGTATCCCCATACCACTAAGAACCTGCCACAATTTGTTATGGTCCACACAGTCAAAGGCTTTAGAATAGTCAATAAAACAGAAATAGATGTTTTTCTGAAACTCCCTGGCTTTTTCCATTATCCAGTGGATATTGGCAATTTGGTCCCTAGTTCCTCTGCCTTTTC
Source organism: Candoia aspera (assembly GCF_035149785.1). Lineage (NCBI taxonomy): Eukaryota > Metazoa > Chordata > Lepidosauria > Squamata > Candoiidae > Candoia > Candoia aspera. Next base: position 236,326,947 of record NC_086153.1, on the reverse strand, counting down.
TAAACCCGGCTTGTACATCTGGCAATTCTCGCTCCATGAATTGCTGAAGTCTACCTTGAAGGATCTTGAGCATTACCTTACTGGCATGTGAAATGAGTGCCACTGTTTGATAGTTGGAACATTCTTTAGTGTTTCCCTTTTTTGGTATGGGGATATAAGTTGATTTTTTCCAATCTGATGGCCATTCTTGTGTTTTCCAAATTTGCTGGCATATAGCATGCATTACCTTCATCTCGCAAGATTTTGAACAGTTCAGCTGGGATGCCGTCATCCCCTGCTGCCTTGTTATTAGCAATGCTTCTTAAGGTCCATTCAACCTCACTCTTCAGGATGTCTGGCTCTAGCTCACTGACCACACCGTCAAAGCTATCCCCGATATTGTTATCCTTCCTATACAGGGCTTCCGTATATTCTTGCCACCTTTTCTTGATCTCTTCTTCTTCTGTTACGTCCTTGCCATCTTTGTTTTTGATCATACCCATTTTGGCCTGGAATTTACCTCCGATGGGTCTAATTTTCTGGAAGAGGTCTCTTGTCCTTCCTATTCTATTGTCTTCTTCCACTTCCGCGCATTGCTTGTTTAAAAATAATTCCTTATCTCTTCTGGCTAACCTCTGGAATTTTGCATTTAATTGGGCATATCTCCCCCTATTGCTGTTGCCTTTTGCTTTCCTTCTTTCTTGGGCTACTTCTAGTGTCTCAGCAGACAGCCACTTTGCCTTCTTGGTTTTCTCTTTCTTTGGGATGTATTTTGTTGCCGCCTCCTGAACAATGTCGCGAACTTCTGTCCATAGTTCTTCCGGGGCCCTATCTACTAAGTCCAGTCCCTTAAATCTATTCTTCACCTCCACTGCATATTCCTTAGGAATATTAGTGAGCTCATATCTAGCTGAACCGTGGGTCTTCCCTAATCTCTTTAGTCTGATCCTAAATTGTGCAATAAGAAGTTCGTGATCTGAACTACAGTCAGCTCCAGGTCTTGTTTTTACCGACTGTATAGATGTCCGCCACTTTTGGCTGCAAAGGATGTAGTCAATCTGATTTCGGTGTTGTCCATCTGGTGAAGTCCATGTATAAAGCCATCTCTTAGGTTGTTGGAAGAGAGTGTTTGTTATGCAGAGTGAGTTGTCTTGGCAAAATTCTATCAGCCTATGTCCTGCTTCATTTTGTTCTCCCAGGCCATGCTTACCTGTAATTCCAGGTGTCATTTGACTGCCCACCTTAGCATTCCAGTCTCCCGTGATGAAAATAACATCTCTTTTAGGCGTGTTGTCCAGTAGGTGCTGCAGATCCTCATAGAACTGCTCTACTTCAGCTTCTTCAGCATCTGTGGTTGGGGCATATATTTGGATCACTGTGATGTTAGATGGCTTGCCCTGAATTCGAATTGAGATCATTCTATCATTTTTTGGATTGTATCCAAGCACTGCTTTAGCCACTTTACCAGTAATTATGAAGGCTACTCCATTTCTTCTGTGGTCCTCTTGTCCACAGTAGTAGATCTGGTGGTCAGGTTTCCAGGCTAGCCATATCAATAAGAGGAATAGTTTCTTAGAGATATTTGCAGAACTTCAGGAGTCTGGTAGCATCTTTTCCAAGTAACACATTTTATTAAAAGGCATTAGCTTGCATGATCTACAACTCACTTCATTAGATACCTAGAGTGGCAATACTGCCTTCCTTCCCTTGATTGATTGACTGATTGACTGATTATGTGCAATCAAGTCATTTTCAACTCCTAGCAAACCATATAGATAAAAAGATTTTCTCCATGACTTCCTTCCCTTACCCCAATTTAAATCCTGCATCAGTCTCAGAGCTTTGGGGAATGGACAGCATAGAAATAAATAATGAATAGCCTAGCATGATACATGAATCCACCTTTATAATAGCATATCGATAAAATATATGCTGAACATATGGGAGTGGGAGAATTACTTCAGCACAATATATTTGCAAAGAAAATCTGCTAACCTGAATATAGGGCAGTTTACTATACAGAAACAGGGATCTAAAGACAGAGAAAGTTTATTAGAATTTTATTTATTTTTAATTTAAAAAGTTTATCTGTGTCCCCCAGACTTTGTTCTTGATGGCTGAAAGTGAAGAGGAACTGAGGAGCCTTATGATGAAGGTGAAAGAAGAAAGTGCAAAAGCTGGTTTGCAGCTAAACCTCAAAAAAACCAAGATTATGGCAACCAGCTTGATTGATAACTGGCAAATAGAGGGAGAAAATGTAGAAGCAGTGAAAGACTTTGTATTCCTAGGTGCAAAGATTACTGCAGATGCTGACTGCAGTCAGGAAATCAGAAGACGCTTAATCCTTGGAAGAAGAGCAATGACAAATCTCGATAAAATAGTTAAGAGCAGAGACATCACACTGACAACAAAGGCCCGCATAGTTAAAGCAATGGTGTTCCCTGTAGTAACATATGGCTGCGAGAGCTGGACCATAAGGAAGGCTGAGCGAAGGAAGATCGATGCTTTGGAACTGTGGTGTTGGAGGAAAATTCTGAGAGTGCCTTGGACTGCAAGAAGATCAAACCAGTCCATCCTCCAGGAAATAAAGCCAGACTGCTCACTTGAGGGAATGATATTAAAGGCAAAACTGAAATACTTTGGCCACATAATGAGAAGACAGGACACCCTGGAGAAGATGCTGATGCTAGGGAGAGTGGAAGGCAAAAGGAAGAGGGGCCGACCAAGGGCAAGATGGATGGATGATATTCTAGAGGTGATGGACTCGTCCCCGGGGGAGCTGGGGGTGTTGACGACCAACAGGAAGCTCTGGCGTGGGCTGGTCCATGAAGTCACGAAGAGTCGGAAGCGACTAAACGAATAAACAACAAAGACTTTGTTCTCAAAGGAAGATGGTCTAGACCAGCCTTTCTCAGAGGAAGATAGTCTAGACCAGCCTTTCTCAACCTTTTGACCCTGGAGGAATATTTTTTCAGGCCTCAGGGAACCCCTGCACATTCAGGCTCAAAAACAGGCCAGAAGTTACAAAATTATTATATTTGTTTCATGCATCAGTCTGTATATATGCATTAACAGTGTTCTTAAACTAAAAATAAAGAATGAAACTTACGTCTTTAATGTGAAGTTGCCAGAATTTGAAATAATTTTTCAAATAAATCATGATTTCACAGGGAACCCCTAGTGACCTCTCACAGAACCCTAGGGTTCCACAGAACCCTAGCTGAGAACCTGGTCTAGATTCTAGACTCTAGGTGAAGAGGAGATAATCACTGCATTAAATCTGCCAGAGGGAGCTCCCAAATACAAGTATAGTTGCTCAGCAGGGAAATGGACTGATTTCAATCAAGGCAAATTAAATCACCAAGAACAGATGTAAGTTACTTTTCCTGTTATAAAATTAGTTTCCTGAATAAAGATGTGTACTGACTTGTTAGAACAGAAGCATTATTCAAATCCTTGATTAAGCAATGTAGGGAAGCTGGGGGGCAAAGCTATTAATATTGACCTATTTATCTCCCATCTCAAGGATAGGAGGAAAGCACATTAATACAAGTCTTTCTGCATTTAGGCAGCCTTAACAAATCTAATAAACAAACAAAAAACATGGCTGTGAAGAAGAGCCCTTTGTCTTAGAGGAGAGAATTTTGCACTCCCCAGATTCAGGAAGGAGTTGATCTGTGATAAGATCCTGCCATAGAACAACAGCCCATTCTTCTCTCTTCGACAGTAGGCCCAGGGATTAAGTGAGCAAAATAAATGAAATGAAAGTAAATAAAGTCATTCTGGCTGAAAGGTCACCCGCTGGAAGACTTCAATTTAACAAGGGAGGAAGGCAAAGGACTAAGGGTAGATATCTGGGGACCAGGCAGTTTGCCTCTCTGCATGTATTTTCCTTGTCCAAGGTTCGGCTGGAAAAGATGCTGATGACATGCTTCTTAATGCACCTTCTCCTCTGCCAAGGCTAGGATGGGAAAAAGCAGTTCTATGTGTTGAGACTTTCCTCCCACTGCCAACCTGAACTGGGAAGCCCTGCTCCTGGAATAGCCATGTCTCTTTTTCCAGACCCTAGAAGGCAAGTGACTGGGTTTTTTTTCCCAGTTCAACCCATGGAAATATCAGTATCTTGATCTCCTGGAAGAGATCGATATTGCCATCACAAGTTCAAGCTGCTGCACTGGGCTTCTATCAATGTCAGATGATACTAAGCATTTGCACATACTAGAGAATGGGGACTGCCTCATGAGCCCTGCATGACCCTTTCAAGGGCAAATACTTTTTTAGGTTTATTTTTGTTTAGACATAAGAATATCAATCTCCTGAAAGACTTAAATTCAGTTTTCCACATCAATATTCTATGTCATAACCCCCCTCCCAAAACCAAGAGGCATACAGGGTTTTCTGTCTCTATCACAGCCCCAGCCAAAATGGCCACGGAAGCCCAGTGACTGGATGACAGTGGTGGTGGTGAATTTACAGTTTAGTTAGTAATTGGAAATTTATGATCTGAGAACTGAATATATTGCAGAAGTCACATAATTTGAAGACATTAGGTTATCCATATGGGTTTAGGAAATGGTCCTGTTAAGACACAGATTTCTGTCACAAATGCTAGTCCTTTGTCCAGGGACAAAGCTCAGTTTAAGAGCATATGGTGCAGTAAATAATGCTTTAAATATGGTCAGGATTTTTTCTTGTGCCTCACTATTAGTATCTTCCAAGCACAATAGGACTGAGCCAAATTTGCAGTACAGGTAGCCCTCACTTACTGACCACTTGTTCAGCGACCATTTGAAGTTGTGACGGCACTGAATGAGTGGTACATACAATCGGTCCTTGAAGTTCTGGCCATCGCAGAACCACTGCAGTCATGTGATCTCAATTTGGGCACTTGGCAACCAGCTCACTTTTACGATGGTTGTAGCACCCCATGGTCATGTGATCACCTTTTGTGACTTTCCCTGTTGGCTTCCCACAAGGTCAAGGGGGTCAAGGTCAAAGTCAAGGGGGAAGACAGCAGGGGAGGTTGCAAATTGCTCTGGTAAGTCCCCCTGGCCTCCCTGCACTCGCACGATGCCATGCCCTGCTTCCCCTGGCCTCCTTGTGCTTGTGCTGCGCCACACCCTGATTCCCTGGCCTCCCTGCACTTGTGCAGCGCCACAGCCTGCTTCCCCCGGCCTCCCTACCCTCACTCATGGTCAGCATTGAGTTTCCTTGGGCCTCCCCCACCCCATGGCACCCCCCGCTTCTTACCTGGGACTCCTGCTACTTCCCACTTAACGACCCGCATGTCTTGGGGTTATGATGGCAACCAGGACTGCTGGGATTGTTGTCGCTAAGCGATGAAGTCATGTGATGTCATGCTTTACAACCACATTACTTTGCAACAGCAATCTGGATCCCAACTGCTGTCATAACCTAATGACTACCTGTAGTCTGTTACAAAGAAGGGTATTTTTTTGGAGGATGCAACACGAATTGTTTGTTCACCTGAGAAGGGAGATGCCTTTCACAGCATAATTGGAATCTCCATGCCTAAACATTAGCTAACTAGTTAGTTAATTAGTTACAAATAATATTATACAGCTGAGTATCTCTTGGTGGTTGTAATAAAAAATAAATAAAGTCTGAGATACATTAATTTTTTAAAAAGTTAAAATCAATTAAATCCAACAATTAAAATCCAACAATTAAAAAGTATCCTTACTGTCAGAGTGCTGGAAAGTGTTTGGCCCAAGAGGTCAGAAAAATCACACACCAGGCATTTCTATAAAAATAAATGTATTTACAGAAAGCACAAAAACATATTTTACAAGCTGTGCATTCATACGCACTTGTAGAGGACTGGGAGGAGACTGTGCAGAAAGGAAACTGAAACTAGTAACAAGCACAGGCAAGCTGCCCTCCAGGCAAATCAGGAGCTTTACCTAATATGGTATAATGCCTTTTCACACCCAAAACTAAGGATACTTAAATTTGACCTTCTGACTCTACCAGAGTGATTTGTTACCATAGTAACTTAATGGCTCTACAGCCAAAAGCAGAAAAAAACAAATACCAACACTTACAAGGCCTTACACCCTGTAACTCAGCAGGGATTGCATTCCAAAGAAATGGAACAGTTATACAGAAGGCCTGATCCTAATTCACCATGAGATAAGCTCAGTGCAACTATAGTGAACCTCCTCAGTGAACAGGTGAAATCATATAGAAAAAGGCACTGTCTAGTACTTAATAGATATAGGAGTTTGAAGATAGTATTTTATATTTAATCTGGAAACATGGCTGTCAGGAAAATGCCTTTAGTGCAAGTGTAACATGGTTTCTTTGATTTCTTCTAGAAAACAATCTAGCATCTAACTTAGAGCCAGTTTGGTGTAGTGATTATGGCATTAGGCTGGAAACCGGGAGACTGTGAGTTCTAGTCCTGCCTTAGGCACAAAGCCAGCTGGGTGACCTTGGGACAGTCACTCTCTCTCAGCGATACTCAAGCCTGGAGGTTACTGGTACATGCACAATATTTTAATAGTTTAATCGTTTCTTCCAGGAAGGATGCAGTTGGCACATCATCCAAACCTGATAAAAGGTGCTCTTGGCCACTGCCTCAAACCGGATACCAGACAGAGATTCCAATTCAGAACTGTCCCCAGACCATATAGCTACTCATTCAGGAAAAGTATGACTCACATCCAGAAACAGATGTGGTGGATTCAGTACACTGATAACATCCAGCTCTAAATTTCCTTAGGGTTTCTTCTAACATGCAGAAACTGAAAAGTACTGGAGACAAAATGGGGCCCTGTGGGACAATATATAACAGCTCTGGTTTCAAGGAGCAACTATATCCAAGTGACATCATTTGAAATTACCTAAGACATAGTACTGCAAAGACGTGCCTCCTGTTCCCAGAACATTCAGGTGATCTAGGATACCATGGTATTAAAAGTTACTGAGATGCTGAGAAACACCCAAAGAGTCACTTTCCCCAGGCCAATTCCCCAATAAAAATAATCCACAAACCACCTAATCCATCACAACCCCACAGTGTGTTCTGAAGCCAGTTTGAAATGGATCAAGCTAATGTCTCATCTAAGCAATGGATGAGACCATTCTTTTCTCCTCATATTTGTTTCAGTTTAGTCACTACCTAAAGGTTCACTGAGAGAGGGGAAGCATCTCGAACAGACTGTACCATGAGAGAGGCTACCAATTTAGTTCAGTCCTTTAAAAAAGGTGAAATAAAGACCTACAGACAACATACCAATTTGACACCCTCATGGATAAGTTAAGGTAATAACTCTTGAAGAATTCAAAACAACTGGTTTCTCTTTCTAAAAAGCAATAAACTATTCTTATACATTAATTTTTATTTAATAGGATCAGTAAAAATGTACATTCTCTACACTCAAGCATGACATATAAAGCTGTCCCTTAATATTCTGACTGTGGATTACTGAATTTCATTGCGTTTAGGTGCTGTCAGCAAAAATTAATGTTTAACGTTTTGTCCCTTTCCAAACCTGAGAAAGGGCAGATTCTCATCCCCAATCTCATGCAGAGCTTTAAATAGTTCTGAAGCACAACACAGAGGCAGAGATGATCTCAGCCCTGCCCACCCCCTTTTGGGAAATGGGAGACTCAACAATTTTATATATCATAGAATTAGCTTTACTAGAAAGCAAAAGTGGCCTGTTACTATGTATGCAAACACCCTGTTTAATGTCTGTTTAAAAATATGTGAAAGCAATCTATAGTTCATGTAACTGGCCATAAATCCTCACTATCTTCAGCTTTCCAACGGGCAATTCGCTTGCGCCTTGGTTAACATCTATGAATTTGAATTATTGTGCAGACTCATCAAAATCAAAGTTTATATGATTTAGAAAGCAGCATAGGTACCAACAGCTTATTGTTTGTGCTGACTACAACAGTGAGGATAAAAATCCAGCAGCAGCAAAAAACTTGTAGACAATACTTGCCTGGGTTTCAGGCCTCATTAGTCTTTCCCATGAACAGCATGGATTTTATGGATATTAAACTATTAATAGAAATGTAATTTTTTTAAAAAGTAACATCTACAAATTGCAAGTCTAAGAAATTATAAATATACCATACATCCTTAAGTTAATTCATAGAGAGATATATTTGGTTATAACCCTTAAGTTTAACATTAGGAATTAATTTCATCCAAAGATCACATTTGTTCTCAGACATACATAAAATCTTCCCTATCTTATGCTTTCTTCCCCAGCATTACAATGCACATCTCAGCAGCCAAATGATTACTTGATAAACTGTTATTATTTACTAGATTCCTATCCTGCCTTTCTTCAAGGAACTCAAAGCTACATGCATGGCATTGCCTCCTCCAATTTTACCTCCATAAATAACAACCCATGAGATAAGTTGGCCTGAGAAACAGTGATTCATCCAACATCACTCACAGAGTTTAATATTCTATCTTATTACAAAACTAGTGACTGTTTGACAGGTAATTCGTGTCACAGTAGGAGAAGCAACAGGGCAAGAGTCATGTTCAGGTACGTTAAATTGAGATATGGTAATTCAAACTAAGCTATGAAGTCTAATCACTCCAAAAGCTAATACGAATCAGCCAGAGATAAGATACCTATAAATGTTTTAGTACACTGTACTTTTGCCTCCAGAATTACACTAGTCAAAAATTTAGCAATAATTCAGTTGGCAGGCTATTCCAAAGAAATGCCACATAAACTAGCAGGTGAAGTGCAATCTCAAGGTGTATATTGTGTGCTTATATAACTAATTTGCCACCTATTTAATGTATGTGCTACCTTTCAACAAGGAGTTCACAAAACACTCTTCCACCCTTTCACAAATTATTGTGGCCCTAATAGTTTAGTTTGACGTAAGTATCACTGGGAAAAAAGAGCAGAGGAGTGATTAAACTAAACTGTTGTTGTTTGACTGATGAAATAATTGTTGTTTATTCCTTTAGTCGCTTCCGACTCTTCGTGACTTCATGGACCAGCCCACGCCAGAGCTTCCTGTCAGTCGTCAACATCCCCAGCTCTTGTTTCTGTTTATTTATTTCTGTTTATTTATATTCCATTTCAACATTACAATATCCTGCTACTCACAACTATCAGATTCACAAGTAGCAGGTTTTTTTCAATACTGTATAGTCTGGCATTCAGTAGTTTTGTGCTTACGGAAAGAAATCAGCTGTAGTCCAATATTTTATTTCACTGAAAGTAATATAGAATGAATCCTTTTTGTCCTGATTTTGTATGAATACATCAGTTCTCAGATCTAATTTAAGAAAACATTTGCTCTAGGATACAATGAAAATATGCCATTTGATTGATGAGGTAACCCAATACATCTCTGCCTAATTAGATATCAGTCCCTGTAAGTTCAATGAGACTTCATCAGATAGCAAAATATATATAAAAAAACATTTTCAACTTGAAATGATCTTTGGAGTTATCAAATTGCCTTATGATTTAATAAACAGAAACTTCTTTACTTAAAAAAGCAGGATTAATCAATATAGAAATTTTAAATTATATTTTTATCACCTACTATACATTAGTTTTACAAATAAGGCTGGGGAATAATTTCAAAACATGCAACAGACTGTTGCAGAAAACAAATCCCAAATATAAAAGAACTGTAATTGAAAAATTGGTATTCCAACAAACTACAATAGTTAATAAATTGGCAACAGAGCATTTGCTGCAATAGTTCTTTAAAAGTTAGTTACCTTTTTGTATTATAGGCTGTGTCCTGTGGCGTTTCTTCAACCAAGGTCACATATCCCAGGGTGCAAGTAAGGATAAATAGGACTGTTAAGGTGTGAGCTTGCCTGTTGACCAGGAAAAAAAAAAAGAAATATATCAACTTTTTCTGAAGCACTGTTTATAGTTGGCTCAGTATTTTCACCAACAAAAATTAAAGCTTTATGTGTGGATGTATGCGTATCTGTTTGTATACACACCCACACCCACCCACACGCACCCCTAATGTAAAATGCATTAATAGAGCACTTAAAAGGCAAAGTACCACAAATTCACTAGCTACATACACAAGTTCAGAGGAGTCACCCATCAGTGTCTCCAAAGTAGGGGGTTTTACACCTCTTTTGAAAGGTGAAGAAATGCTGGTTTCCATGGCGAGAACTGTCCAGAGCTTACAAGTACTGAAAAAGCCTTACTTATAGTTGTTGGCTATTTTAACTCACTTAATGAGACTAAGTGGATCAAGCCTGAAAAATAGCTACAACAGAACAATCTATGGTATGATCATCTCAAGCAAGGAAAAGAATAACATCACCTTAAACTAGGCTCACAAGAGAAAAACCATCAAATGCCTCAAAAATATTTTTTCACTCACTCACTAAGTGCATTTGGAATTGCACATTTTATAAAAAGCTGAAGCTTAAAGAAGTCTTCAAAAGCAGTCAATAAAACAGCAGCTGATCATTGAGGTAAAAATAGAAAAAAAAACCTTACAGTAAAGTCCTTCTGAACCAAAACATATTCAGTCTGACAAGGTGATAAAAAAGCTAGGGACTGCCACTAGCTTTTTTTTTTTTAGATTTTTATCTTACCTTTTTTCATACCAACTCAAGGCAGCAAACCTACCAATACTCCTTCAGGAACAAAGTAAAATCAGAATGCTCTCAAAGCCTTCAGAGGTACAGTTTCTTCAAGAGCAATAGAACTACTTTTATATTCTTTAGATTTCACTTTATCTTTTTATTGGTTTTTGCAGGACATCCAACCAACCATGGTGGAATCTGTCTATATTAGAAGAGGACTTCCTCTAACCTAAGAGAGATTATAGAAGATTCTGTCATCTCCACCTACTAAGTAGTATTAAGGAATTTGGTCAACAACTTTCCACCTCATAAAACACCCAGTTTGGGATCTAAAGACTTTGGTATTGCCATCGTTTTCTTGGTCCTCGAATGCTGCACAAACTAACAAAAACATTCGGTCTACAAATACCATCTTAAAACAGCCTGAATTACAAAACAAAAACAAAACAAAAAATCAAAAACAAAAAACCCTTAAAGCTGTAACATCCAACCTAATTTTTGAACTTCCTTGCTTTTACAAGGATCCTCTGCCTTTTACAATGAAAAGTTCCAGAAAATGCAAATGCTTACACCTTCTTTTCTGTCATTTTAGCTGATCCCAATACATTGCCCAATACATTTACTGTCCAACTGTAATGGTTGCCTATTCTAAAACACTACCAGACTCATGAACAGGAATTCAAAGATATCTGATTTATTAAAGAATAGTATGCAGGATCACAGAGAAAGCTGAGAATGATGAAAGAGCGCCAAATTCAAACTAAAAACCTTCGGTGCAAATGAAATCCCTCCCCCTGTAGAATCTTCTCAAGTCCACAATCCCAGGTGCTCCTAACAGTCTCTGATGGTCTGCGGGAAAAGGCCTTGAGCAGAGAACATAACCCAAACACATTCCATTGTACTGATTTCACATACAGAGCTTGGTACAAGGTCTCACAGCAGCTCCCTCCCAAACAGAAACGCGCATCAGCGCCATGGCATGTGAAACGTTACGACGTATAAACTACATTGAATCAGTGAACATGACACCAACCATGGACATTGAATTTCATAATGATAACTGAGAAAACCTCATGTGACAATCTCAGCTGATGGGTTATTCCTTCATTCTCTCTGAGCCAAACTTGAAAGAACGACAGCAGATCCATGTGGAGGCAAGAGTCTCTGATAAAGCCCTAGAAATGTGGTGGCAGCTTTAATGCACAACCTGTACTAGAAGATTGAACTACTTCCTTGACTCACATAATCTCTTCAAAACTCTTTTTCTCTCTTTCAAATGAGTTTGAATACCAGATATTCCCATGGGAGAAACAAAATGGGTTGGAAAAGTTGAAAGGGTAGATGAACATTCTTCCTTTATTTCTTATTTCAATCACATCATTCCTCTTCAGTCTGATCCAGGCTCAGTCATGAAGCTGTGCCAGCTACTTCTACCCTCAACTAAATCATATTAAAAGGTTTCATGTTGTCATACAGGTAGTAGACTCAGTATTAAATGTATGCAAGAAAATATATGTGTAAGTCTGGTTTTTAAAATGTAAATTTTCAGAATCAGTGAGAGAATGTTTCACTTTCCTAGACAAGTGTTTCTTAAACTTTTTTCTCTGAGGACCCCTTCCTACTTTTAGCTTTTGTCTGGGTGTGTTATAGATACTGATATTTACCGTCTTAAAAAATAAAATTAATACATTTGTAGAATATTTAAAAGATTTATATTACAGTGGGTAATACGGGCAAATGTGAAATACCCATGACTGCACGCCCTCACATTCTCCCCTTTATCCTCCCCACCTCCTCCCATCCTCAAGCTAAAGTGGCCCATCCTACCCAACAACAAACAATAGGGGATGATTTAGACTCCACCCAGGCTACCAGGGCTTCTGAAACCACTCAGTACCTAATCTGAGCAGTGCCTCCCCCCCCCCATCAAGGCTACTCAATCCTCCCCCTAGTTATCTCTAGTGGCCCATTCTCACCTGGGCCATTAAATAACTTCACATCCAATAGGCCTGGCAGGCTGGGCCTCATTCCCATCCAGGCCCCACTCCAACCAAACAGTCCAAAACCCACAATATCCTCATCAGTCCAGGTCTTCCCTTCAGGCTGTCAGCCACCATGTTCAAATCAAAATAGTCCTTCCAAGCCCTGAGTCCTACAAAGAGGGAAGAAGCAGTTACCAAGATGGTTGCTAGACCATGTGGCTGGCCAGTTGGCAGCTACAGGATGCAGGTCAGTTCTCCCACAGCATAATTGCCTACTCCTGCTCCCACTGCCACCATCAACCTGGGCATCCAAGTCTTCCAATCATCCAGGACTCCTACTCCCAGGGCCACCACAGCCACCTCACCATAGACCACACTTAAAGGAACACTGTCCTAGACCAAACACTGATGGCCTGTGAGTTGCAATTCTTCAACAAAAGAATGTCAAAGACTCTAATATGAAACTGTTGACTAATCAGTAAATTGTTTTATGTATTTGATGTTCAACTAAAATCATGTTTTGTTCTCCTGCTGGAAGCATTACTTTACCTCTGGAAAGTTGTGTTTCTGCCATTAACTACCACTGTGAACAGATATTAAGCTTAACTTTGTATCTATTCGAATACTATAGATGAAAGGCCTGTTCACAAGAATCCCTTACTGTATATCTTCTATGAGTGAAGATGGAAAGCAGATTGCACTGACTGCATTATCACTGCAACCCGGGTCTACAAACTAAGCAGAAAAGGAAAAGTCCTATGCATTCATGTAAAAGCAGATTTTCATTCCTGATATTTTATGACTGTATGTACGTTCAAGGAGGGGCCAAATCGAATGGTCTTGCTCTTTCTTTCAATATAAATACAATATAAATGAAGCATTAGTTAGAAAACAGCCCTTATACTTTTATTCCATGAACATTTAGATCAGCTATTTACTTTTTTTCTTGAAATTGAAGATAACATTATATTTATCCCCGTTACATCGACCCGTCCCACCCAGTCATGCAGAGAGGGCATGTTACAGACCCCATCTGTAAGAGAATTCCATCTGGCGGGGTCCAGGAAGTGGGCCTTCTCTGCAGCAGCTCCTGCCCTTTGGAACACTCTTCCCCTGGAAGTGGAGAAAGCTGAAGACCTGGCTCTGCCATCTCGCCTGGGGCAGGAAGGGGAGTGGTCATCCTTGGGGATGGCTGGCGCCTTAAAATGGCCCTCATACACTCACAGACTGAATTAGAACTTTCATTGCCATCTAGATTTTATTTTATATTTTTATCTTGTATTTATCTTTATATTTTATGCATTATTTTATTGTATTTTAAATCTTTTACCTTTACTGTAAATCACCCAGAGTCCCTCCTCTGGGGGGAGATGGGCAGTGGCAAAATTCGACAAACAAACAGGAAGGAAGGAAGGAAGGAAGGAAGGAAGGAAGGAAGGAAGGAAGGAAGGAAGGAAGGAAGGAAGGAAGGAAGGAGTTTCATGGATTGGAGACTATTTCACAATATGTCCGTTAGCCTTTAAAGTGCTATAGAGTTTCTTCTTTTTGTTTCAATAAACATGAAATACCTACATATTTCTTAAAATGTATGCTTTATATTTGTACTTATATAATCAGTATTATAAACTAGCTTGGTGCCTAGGTTCTTACAGGACTGCCTTCTCCTGTCTGAATAAGCCCATCTATTATATTCTTCCCAGGAGAAGCTTTTGGTCATACCTCACTTTTGTGAAGTACTATAAGGGGAATGGAGGCACTGCTTCTCAGTTGCCACTCAGGCCCTGTGGGTTACAATTTCTTAGAATTAAAGCTTGTTCTATCTCTTCTAAAGTTCTGGAAGCTACTGAAGATATTTTTTTTCTGAAAAGCATTTGGTTGAATAGTTTATCACCACCTTTAATTGAATTTACTTATATTTAATTCTTAATATTACTCAATTTCATTTTCTTATGATTTGTTTATTTTTTCATTATATTATTATTATTAGTTACCCTTGTATTGTTTAACTTAGTTATTGGTTGTTCTAATTTATTTATATTTATCACAGACACTTTAATTATGATTGCTTCTGTCAGCAGTTTGTAAACTGTCATGGATTTATTTATTTATTTATCTATCAAATTTGTCACCGCCCATCTCCTCCCACCAGAGGGACTCTGGGCGGTTTACATCGAAATAATCAATAAAACAATAAATATATAATAAAATTACAATATATAAAAGTGCACTATATAAAAACAGTTACAAGTAGCTAATAAATATTGATAAAAATAAAGTCCAGATGGCTATGATCTAATTCAGTCTTTGCGTGAGAGGGGCACTTTAGGGCACTACCCAACCCCAGGCATGACTATTCCCCTCCCCGCCCCAAGCCAGGTTGCAGAGCCAGGTCTTCAAATGGATCTGTATTGATTTGGCAGTATAGAAGTAGAATTAATTGCATCAGCCATAAAAAGAAACAAAAAATTTAAGAGAGCTTTTGATAGTTTATAGCAACATTTACATAAAGATAGGTTAATTACAATCAGTAAATTATTCCACTAATGAATTCCAGTTTACTAGCATGAAGTAAATTACATCTTTACTACTCTAGTTGCTTTTTCCATCATCATTGTAACTCTAACTACTACAAATGTAAGAGTATCAAATTTCATTTTTAAATGCTCAGCCAAGTATAAGAATAATTAAGAATAAACAGGGATATCAAAAATAGGAGGCTCAAATGGACACTTCTTTGAAATAGTACTTAATCTATAGGAAAAAAAATCTGATTGCAACACAATATATACTTATTTCCAAGAATAACTACAATATTATGAAATGTTATGGGAAAAAATAACTCAGCAGAAGTTTATAAACTAAGGAACCTGACAATTTTACCCACATTCTCCATTTAAAAGATGGCATAACCCAAAATGTCAGTAAGGGCCAGTTACTAGGTCACTATTTTTGCTACCACACAGTCTGCTCCTAATGTACTCTCTATAATGCTTCCCTGACCTAAGATGAGAGATGGTGTTCCCTAAATCACAGAGCACTGAATACTGCGGCAGTGAGTTCTTAGATGTTGCTGAGTATCAGTGTATCCCTCTTACTGCCAAGATCACAAAGTTCATGTCATACAAAGCCAGTTCAGGTTTTCCTGTTTGCCAAGTTTTTTGCAGAGCTGGACAACTGTGCCCCCTGCAATATGAACCAAACCACCTTTTTTAGTCTACAACTATTTTATTCTCTTCTCTGTAAATGGTGCAGGTAGGAAAAAGGGAGAGTTGGGTGGGAAGTACTGCAAGATAACTGGAAACACACAACTTTCTGCCCTTCTATTTGCAGGAGGCATATTCTGGATCCAATCCATCTAGCTGATGCCAAGGTTTGTGATTAACATACATTATTATTATAAAATTCATGCATGCTTTTTGTGTAAAGACCTACAAGTGCAATTGTAAACACTGTATTTTCTAACCAATGGAGGTGTCACTAATGTAATTTTTCTTATGCGCAACAAGGATTTTAAAACACCTGCTAAAATAAAAGCTGTAAGGAAAAAAAACAGCAGAAATTTACTCTGGCTCACTCAGAAGTTACTTTCTCAGGTAGTGTTCTTATGTACTTTCTTCAGGGATTACTTGTAAAGTAATAAAGCTGCTTTGTCAGTCTTTTCTTTTGGTACAAGTCTATTTCTTTGCACTCTCTCAGCAATAAACATGCTACACAATTCACTTCCTAAGGCTGCTAAACTACAAAATAATTTTACAATCTTCTCCCATTGCTTCCTAAAAACAGACAATTAATGTAGAAAATCTGTACAAACTGGATAAGAGCCAGAATAGTATGAAAGAATTTGGAGAACCACCAGAAACTATTAAGAAAGGACAGAGAACATAAAAAGGTCTTTCCTTTTCCTTATCAGTCCTGGAAAATATTCCCATCACCACTACTGAAAAAAGAAAGGCATGAAGTTAAGCACAGTCTTAAGCACAGTTAAGGGATGCAGTCGCAATGCCCCTTTATTGATGCAGATTAAATTGGCTCATTTCCCCAAGATTTTATTGTATGTTGCAATATCCACTTATTCAGTTTATGACTTCTAGTGATAATCTTAACAGATTCAGGAGCAAGAGAGCAGAAAGAAAGAGGGAAAAATCCTTGAATTGTGGGAATAGTCTAAAAAGCCATTTTAATCAGGTTTAGTTATTGAACTGGTGACTCACTCTTCAGCAGAGTTAAGTTCAGTAACAATATTAGTTCCTGTAAACTTGTTTACATCTTTTGATAGCAAGTGATGAAAAATGGCATCCAAGACAGCAATAGCCATGGAGCCAAGTCAGCAGAGAGCAGGTGAGAGGCAACTTAGAAAAAGGTTTGTCCTGAACGTTATGTTCCGCTGTTTTAGAGAACACACACACAGTTATCAAAAATTAGCCTAAATCTAACTAGAATCAAGTACTAGCTCTAAACCCCTATTAAATCCTCGCCTCTGCTGCTGAGATTTTCAGACTAATCGCCCACCAATCCTTCCCTCCAGATCCAGCCGTTCTGCCACCCTCTGTGCCCTTATTTTTATACACAGTGTCAAATGCATAAGTGCTCATTCTGCCAGCAGGGCGATCCGTCTGAGAATAGGGGCACAGGGAGTAAGGCCGCCCCTCTCACCAGAAGAAAGTGTTGGTCCCATCGTCGTACACCTCGGACTCAGTGCTGCGCCGGTCGCCATGAGTGACGACAGCGGCGTCTGGCGCTGCTGCAGCTGCCACTGGCGGCGGGTCCCCGTGCGGCCCCTCTACAACGAGCAGAGAAGCGCCGTTAGGAGGCAGCAGCGGAGGCGGAGGCGGCTGCCCTTCTTCCAGCGCGGCTTTGCCGGAGGCGCCTCCGTGACTCCTCCGCTCGCCGCGCCTCATAATGATAGGGATCGCCACTCGCGAGGCTCAAGCGATGCTCGGCACGCGCTCCGCTGACCCCTCCGCGAGCCCCATCCGAGCGCCGAAGAACCAAATCACAACAGCTCTCAAAGTACCGCCTCAGCACTCGCTCGTGACCCCGCGTAGGACGAGCTTGAGGGGCGGGGCTACTCTCAGAGGAGACGTGAGAGGCTTCGGCTTCGGGGCGCATGCGCGCGACGAACCTCTCTTCTTTTTCCTCGCTCGCGCGGGCATCATCCAGCAACGGTTTGGAGTTTCTGCGATGGAGCACCTTGTATTGTAGACAATGGAAGCGAACTTCAGTGACAGCAAGCCAACGCAGGATGGTTTACATGGAGAGAAGGACGTCAAGATGGAGCATTTCCTAATGATTGGCTGGCTCGCAAAACACTTTCAGATAGGTTAGGGCTTTGTTGGTGAACTCGGTACGATCACGGTTCTGTGTCTTAAGTAAACCCTGGTACAAAAGTGCAGTAAATACATAAATAGAGGGTGACTGTGTCTAAACACAGACAATATACTCATATTTGCAGGCTTAGTTAAACAAGGACGCGGAGAGGGGGGAGGGTATACCCTTCTGTCGCTATAAGAACAGTTCCTTCAGTAGCGTGGGAGCCTGCCTTTACAAACGTTTAGTGGCCTCCTGCCTATTTTTAAAAGCTCTCTCCAAATGACCACTTCAGCTTTTGGAAAAAGCAATTTATCTTTTTCCCACACAGCAACCTCTGAGCTGAGGGAAGAAAGCAAAGTCTCTGTCATTGGACTAGTAGTTGAGTGAAGATAAAAAAAATCCAAAAAATCCTGCAAAACTATTTTAGAATTAGAAGATACAGCAGTAGAATTTCACTAATGAAGCTGAGGTCCCTGTGCCCTTCACTGACCTGCAACAGGAAGAAATGCAGCTTTTTAGCCTCTTAGTTTAGAGCAGGGATGTATGTTTGAATTTCTGTCCACCTTTAATATATCCAGCACAGAGTACAGTGAAATCTGGAAGATATTTATTGTGGCAGAAGCTCACCCAATATAAACACACCTATTTTTACTGGGTAGGTTATATGTGACACACCCTGCTGTATAATTATGGCAATGGTCACATTCACTGCTGGTTTTCCAGCAAGATTAGAGTGCCCTCCCACAGAGACCTGTTTCCATTTTTAGGATGTAAATGTAGGAATATTTTAAAAATCCATTTAAGCCCAAGGGAACTTACTTCTGAGGGAATATTCATACAATTGCATTAGATCACACTGCATGTAAATTCATTTGAGGGCTGTTGTCACCTAGTATTGGGTAAGCACCTTGGCTATTATATATTAGAATAAATAAACAATGATTACTATAAATGGTTATAATAATTATTTATTTTCTTAACTTGTCATCTTTTCTGGTTTTAACAGTATTTTGAATTGTGGGTTTTCTTGTTGTAAATTGCTGTGGTTTGCCAGATTTGGTGAGAAACAAATGTGATAAATAAATAAATCCTACTTTAACACTGTTGGAGTTTTAAGAAAGTATTTTTAGGATGGTACCATCTATGTCATGTCCAAGATTTGTGCATTTGGCCAATGTAAATGTGCATTGCTGGCTCATGCCTATAATAGAATCATACAGTTGGAAGATGTTACTGTTCCAATTAAGTTGTTCAATTTTTTATTTTAATTCCTGTGTTATATTTTCCTTAATTACATTGCCAGTGGATATTTTATGTATATACTCAGCTACAAGTTGCACCATTATGATAGTTAGAAATCAAAGAACTAAAAATTATTTAGTCCCTCAAGTCCAATCCCCTGCTCTGCAGATGGTTGGTCACCTTCAGGTTCAGCTTGATTCCTGGTGACGTCATGGATGGATCCATGCAATGATAGTTGCCACTGCCTTCTTCCAAAATTTTTTGACTTCTCAGTCTGGTGGTCTACAGTCCTGAAATTTCCTTGTTGTCTCCCACCCAAATACTAATCAGCTCAATTCCTGCTTTGCTTCCAAGCCCAGACAAGGCTGGCATGGGACACTTGCTCTGTGCAGGAATTCACACTTAAACATCTACAACAGAAGTTTACTTGTACAGTTCCAATGAAGGGCAGATCACCACTTCCCTGGGTAACTTATTCCATTGTGGAACTACTCTTACTCTTCAGAATTGTTTTCTTGCCATTCCAACAAAATGTGCCTTACTATAACTTAAATCCATTATTCCTTGTGCTGCCAAATGGGATGACAAAAAACTTGTGTCCCGTGATGTAACATACTATCACTATTTGATGAATGCTATTGCAACCCTACCTTATTCTTTTCATTTCATTTCATTTCATCTCATCTCATCTCATCTCATCTCATCTCATCTCATCTCTTAATGGTCTCAGTTCCTCCAAACTCTTCACAGGACCTCATTTCTAGTCCCTTAATCATCCTTGCTGCCAGTGCCCTGAACCTGTTCCAGTTTCTCTGAATTCTTCTTAGCGTATGCTCAGAATTGAACACAAGCATTCAAGACTATACAGAACAAAGTGGAACAATTAGTTTTCATGGTGTAGAAGCCATGTTTCTGGTGATGTCTAAATTTTCATTTGCCTTTTTTGCAGATATGTCATATTGCTGATTCATATTTGGTAAAAAATCGAGTACTCCGTGAAGTTCTTTTTCGTAAGTACTGTTGTCAAGCCCTCCACCATTACCACCACCACCACCCAGTCCTGCTATGGTACCTCATCAGGGCAGCAGGGTGTTTCTGAGCAGGATGAGCAAAGAAGTCTAGGGCTGTACACCAAGAACATGTATTCCTAGCAGGGTCACCCAAGGCATGAACGCTATCCTAGCTAAAGCAAGCAAGCACCTATGTCCTTGTCAGTAAAGAAGTGAGACAAGGCTGTTTACTCCCTTCTTATTTATTTAGTTTATATGATGAATTTTGAGGAAGCTTGGCTTGAAGGAAGACGAGAAGTGTGGTTTTAAACTTGGAGGAAGAAACATCAATAACCTGTGCTTTACTGATGAAACTATTCTGATAGCTGAAAATGCAAATGAACTGGAAGCTCTAGTAATGAAATTCAAGGAGCACAGAAAAAAAAAGGGGGGGGGGGACTAAGCAACAGGTACAGCTACCAGCCTCAGAACTGACAATTAAGATAACTGAAGTAGTGGATATCTTCTGCCTCTTGGGATTAGCTATCAACAATAAAGGCACCAGCAGTCAAGATACATACCAGAGATTAGCATTTGGTAGCAGAGCAGTGAAGGTTGTTGGAAAGGTACTTAGATACTCATGATGTTTCTATGCCTACAAAGATCAGAATCATTTGGCAACAGTTTTCCTTGTGACATGCTGTAGAAGTGAAAGTTAGACTTTGAAGAAGCAGGATAGAAGACTGATGCTTTTAAGCTTGGTTTTGTTGAAGACTTGAGAAAAATCATGGATAGCAAAGAAAACAAAAGAATAATAGAAGAAATCAATTCAGAATTCTTACTTAACGCACAAATGACCAGGCTCAAATTATCAAATTTTGGACTCATGCAAATACTTGATTCTCCTGCCAACCTAGCAGTTTGAAAACAGGCAAATGTGAGTAGATCAATAGGTACCGCTTCGGCGGGCAGGTAACGGCGTTCCGTTTAGTCATGCCGGCCACATGACCACGGAAGCGTCTACGGACAAACGCCGGCTCTTCGGCTTGAAACGGAGATGAGCACCGCCCCCTAGAGTTGGACACGACTGGACTTCATGTCGAGGGAAACCTTTACCTACCTAAATATTTGATTACTGTGGGTGATGGGTACTTTGTTGGAAGAAGGGCCAGGTTGGGGACAGATGATCCTAGAGAAGGTCTAGCTATGTGATTGCTAACAGTCAACACTGACATGAAGCCACATAATCACTGCCAAGCCAGGTACCTCCTCACATCCTACATTTATGCATATGATTCTTATTTAAGTAGAGAATTTTGCATTTATCTCACTTAAAGCCCATATCTCTAATCTATCAAGATAGTTTTGAATTTTATTTACATCTTCTAAAATATTAGCTATCCCACTGAATTTGTAATTGACAAGTTGATTCCACTTCCCTATTTGAGTCACTTTCCAATGGATAAAAACATCAATGTTATGTTAATGCTATTTTGTGGTTCAATCATGTTACTCACATAACCATTGCTTTTCTTCACGTATTGTGCTAAGCCATAATTTTATTAATCATCTTTTGTTAAATAAGTCACAATGTTTAGGCTCATAAATAATGATAAGCCCCAAACAAGCTATAATCTGGCTTAGTACAATGTGTAAAGTCAGCCATGTACTTAATTCTGAAGTTTGCTTCTTCTGGGTGTTCCATTGTTGTTTGAGGATGAGCTTTGTTTATTTATCAACACAGATTGGTCCTCACTTCCCACAATCATTCCAGGATAAGCCATAGATTCTTGAAATTCTGAAGATACCTTATCTGATAAAGTAGAGTTCATTGACAGTTATTTTTATCAGTAGTATTTCAGGTGCTATATTCTTGTTGGAAGGTTTAGACTGAGCTAATCGGTACAACTCAATTCATCTCTTTTTTTTCTGGCTTTGTCCTGTACCTGATGATTCCAGGGTAGTCATCTAGTCTTGGCAACGTATTCCTTGTTTTTAGCAGTTTGGAAATGAATACTTGAAGTGTCTGGCAAAAACTTGAACCTATCCGTACAAATAGCAGGAGCATGTCACTAGACTTAATCAAGAAGTATAGTGTGGTTATTGTAAAAGAACTTTATTCAAGCTTTTTTCCCCAGGATGTCTATGGTGGCTTCCTCAATATGGCCACTGCAGACAACTATATAAGCTGGAAGAAAGGTTTTTCTACTCCCCAGTTCAAAGGACAGTCACCCTCAGAAAAAACAGGCTGAAAATTTTTCTAAAAAGTTAGCTCTCTACAGCATCCTATAAATATTTAAGGTTATATTCACCACTTCATTTCACATTCTTATAATCTTAAGAGCCTAAATGCAAAGCCTGTTCGCCAGACTTGAAAGGCTTGCTTAATGTACCAAGGCAATCATCACACCACTATCATTCTTGTGTCCCAAATGTTTGTCTTGGGGATATATTTGAGATACTGCAGATGCACTAAGAATACATTGTTTTTTTTCACATACACCTGCTCATCCATTCTGAAATTATAATTATAATCTGAGATTCAACTATGGACCACAGTTACAAAAGTTGAGTACTATATACAAATGTAAGTCTAAACATTGGTCCTGGAAGTCTCATTCTCTTTGCACCCATCTCTCATTTAGCAGTCTTAACTAAATCATATTGAAATCAGAGTCACTCCACAGTCTTTGTTAGCTTTTGGAACTGATTTTTAAAAGCTTTAGCATCCAGATATGAGTTCTCAATTATGCACAGTCAACTACAAGAATGAATTAATCATTATACTAAGTACTTTGAAAAGTTGATCCATTGCCAAATGGAAGTTCATGGATGCTCTGGGAGCTCTCCCAATATGACTATATACTCATCTTGTTAGCAGGGTTTTCAGATTCCTTGTAATTCAGAACATGACAGCTATTATTTTATCACAAGGAAAAATGGAATATTGGGAAAAATGGAATATTGGGCTGGCTCAAGCTATAGAGTGCTTTGAATTTCAGGAAGATGGGTCTCTAGAGGCAAATGTCTATCTCTTTCTAAATGTGAATATTGACACTTTAGGAAGCAGAACTTTTTTAATAGTAATTTTTTAAAAATTATAATTACAGTGATAAAAAACTAATACAAACTAAAAAAGAAAAAGAATAAAAAGAAAAAATAGAAGGTGCAGAAAAGAAAAATATAGGAGAAAAGGAAGAAAAAGAATATAGTAAAGAAAAAGAAATATATAAAGAAATGACTTCCCCCTTCATCACAAGTATAAACAATTTTAGTAACATTACCTTCTCTTAAAATACAAGAAAAGATCTCTTCTTCCCATATCCCATCTCTTATCTATAAATGAATCCTGAAAACCTCATCATTTCAGTCCTGATCAGCAAAAGTCCATTAAGGGTTACCAGAGATAACAACGTATCTATTTTAACCTTGATCAAATAAACTGTTATATTCCTTCCTTTTACTTTTAACGATCTTGATCTTTAGTCCTTTCAAATAATGTCCTAGAACTTGATTTCATTTTTCTTTGTCCCTTTTCACAAAATTCTTCAAAGCTTTAACAAGTCTCTTTTGTAAATCCAATATAGGAAAATTATCCAGGTTACCCTCTTGGTTTGTTATTTCTATATCCCTTTTAATTATTAAGACATCAGCTGGTTTCTTTTGTATATCCTATGTCCAGTGTAGCATCTTTTTACATTTCATTCTTATAGCCTATCATTTTTAGATCCACTTTCAGATCAGTCTCAGTCTTGTCAGGTAAAACTTGTTCCTCTTCCATAACATCTTTTAAACACAATCTATCTATAGAGGCAGACACATGGGTCCCAGTGCAGACGATGGTAAAATCTGCAGCTCCTCTCAGTTCCACCATTACTGTGAGCTTCAGTTCTCCTGTAGTGAGGCTTCAAGCCTCCTGAGATCTCCCTCTTCAGGCATCTTTTATGTTTGTCATTCTGCCACTAATGGTGACCATAACATGGTGTCACTGTACCTTTGCTGCTGCAGCTCCACCTAATAGCAGAGATGAGTCAATTGCCTTATTTGCTGCTGTTGTCACCACTCCTGCTAGATGAGCTTACAACACTGGTGGTTAGTAACCAGACGTCTTCAGTGTCCCTATGCCAACGCCAACTAAATTCTTCCTGTTCTCTCCTAACCTAACCTTCACTTTCTGTAGACAGCCTAACTCCTGAGTTACAGATCTGGCTCCATCCAAGCCAATACAGTCACCATTTAGTTCCAAGAGACCCGATCCAGGACCACTCCAAGCACACATTTATATCTACCAGCTTTCTCTCTTACCAGCAGCACCATTTCCAAACCAAATTCACAGAACAGACCGTCTATAAAACAATCATCACCAGATACCAGCTTAAAACACACACACACACACACACACACACACACACACCCTATCCATCATTCCATTTGTAAAGTCAATACCATCTTGGATAATTTCTTAAGGCATGTGTATACTGTGACCAGAGAGAAACAAATGAGGCATCACATTAAAACCCAAAGCACATGTACTACAGAAAATCAGCCATCATTCCCACTTATCCTCAGGAGTGCAGTCTACTCTGCAGTTTTTGGAACCTCCACGACACAGTGATCAAGGGCAGGATGGCTAATGATACTGTCAGGCAGACATACCTGTCTGAAAACCATTCCTCAATGAGTGTTTATTAATTGTATTCACCAAACTGAAGAGAGGACTTGAGTGAGTTTCCACAGAGCTTTACCCTGGGCCTTCTACATCTCAGCCGTTTGATCAATGACTCAAGATGAAAGAATGGAGGCCTTTTTACCAGCATTACAGATGGCACAGACTTGGGAGGGTTAGATAAGACTCCGAAATTAACACAGTAAATAAAATTCAATAGAAGCAAATGGCATTCTCTGCATTAGGCAAATCATCAAGGGCATAATTACTGTATAGGATCATGGATGCTATATATGTGAAATATATATATGTATATTTCACATATACTGTATGTGAATATATATGTGAATGTATATGTGAAAAAACTTCGCAGGGTAGTAGCCAATGACAACTGAACCTAAGTTGGAAGGGAAATGTGAATAATGAAAGTTTGAAACAAAATGGATATGTTTAATCTGGAGACGAGAAAACTGAGGTGGAAGTTGATGGACCTCAAATGTTTTATCATACACAAGAAGACAATCTCTAGTTTTTTGTTACTTTAGAGGGAAGGACTAGATCCATAACAGACAGATTCTGATTGAACATTAGAAGAAACTTCCTAACAGTATGGATAGTTCATGGTCAGCGCATATTACTAGGGGCTAGAGGATTCACCTATCTTCAGTCCACTATTACTTAAAATGTCATGCCTTTTCTTTTTTTTTAATAGTAATTTTATTAAAAATTACAATTGCAATTTTTTAAAAATCATATGGCATAGCAGTTTGGTGTTCATGCTGCTTTTTCTTGCTGGGAAATCCTTGTAAGGTCCAGCAGCCAGATGGGTAGACTATTTAGCCGTAACAAGTCACGTTGCCTGGGGTGCACCACGAGGAGGCTAGAAAGCCGGCTGGGTGACCTTGAGCCAGTCACTTTCTCTCAGCCCAACTCGGTACAATTGCAATGATAAAAACTAATAAAAACTAAAAAAAGAATAAAAAGAAAAAATAGGTGTAGAAAAGAAAAAATAGAAAGAAAAATAGAAAAGAAAGAAAAAATAAGAATATAGTAAAGGAAAAGAAAATATATAAAGAAATAACTTCCCCCTTCATCACAAGTATAAACAATTTTAGTGACTTATCACCTTCTCTTAAAATACAACAAATGATCTCTTCTTCCCATAGCTCATCTCTTATCTATAAACAAATCCTTAAAAATTCATAATTTCAGTCCTGATCAGCAAAAGTCCATTAAGGGTTACCAGAGAACAACATGTCTATTTTAACACTGATCAAATAAACCAACTTTATATTCCTTCCTTTTACTTTTAACAATCTTGATCTTTAGTCCCTTCAGATAATGTCCTAGAACTTGATTTCTTTTCATTTTTACTTTGTCCCTTCTGACAAAATTCTTCAAAGCTTTAACAAGTCTCTTTTGTTAATCCAATATAGGAAAATTATCCAGGTCACTCTCTTGGTTTGTTATTTGTATAACTCAGCCGATCTCTTTTGTATGTTCAGTGCAGCACCTTTTTCCATATCATACTTGTAGCCTGTCATTTTTAAATCCACTGTCTGATCAGTCTCAGCCTTGCCCAGTAAAACTTGTTCCTCTTCCATAACACCTTTTAAACAAAGTCTATTTATAGAGGCAGACTCTCTTAAAAGTAACTTCTGGGTCCATTGTTCAAAAATATCCTTCAATATGTCCAACATTAAACTATTTTGTTCCATTCTGTATTAGTAAGTAAAATCCAAGTGTTCTTCTCCTTTAATTGTAATCTTTAGTTCCCTCTAGTGTCCAACCTTCAAAGTCCCATCCTATGTTTTTTTTAAAAATTCAAAACAAAAGCATTTTCCCACAGGAAGGATTCTTATAATTAATTCCAAAACCTTATTTCAAATCCATCTGGACCCTTAGTCCATTTAGAACTTAGATTTTGGAAAGTTACACTCACTTTTTTGCCGTTTATTCCAGAAAAAAAAAAGTTTAAGTCCTTAAACTTGTATTTAAAACTTCACTAAGGATTGAATGAAACTCAAGTCTGATGTTTTCAGACTTGTCAATCCAAAGGTTCCTAATAGCTGAAAAGCAGTTAACAAGCAATTTCTGAAAGTGATTAAAAAAGGAAATATGTGAACCTAGTGCCCTTTTGAAGGCACAGATTGTGGTTTGAGCAAGGTGGCTATTCCCTCACCTCCCAGAGCTCTAAATCCACCAGAAACTGTCTTGTGGTCTCCTCATGAGGAGCAACTGTCTGGAGCACTTGTGCACAACCTCAAGTCCTCTCTTTGTCAGGAGAGGAATTACAAAGAGCCGGTCTACTTGCCAGGTCTTCATTCCAATGTGGTTGTTGGCTCTGCTTTTAGTGGAGTCATCTTCAGTTAACCATTTCTTCCCCAGCTGGGAATAACTTCATCTTTCCTACCCCTAAGAACCCAGTTGTCTGGACCAAAGCTTCCAAGATCATACACGACATTCAGATGTGACATCACAGCAGCTGAGCCAATTGTTGCTATGCTAGGCAGTGGTCCTACATTGGGTTCTCTGGTGTAAAAAAAGAAAAAAAAGCATGGTTTGCAAGTGACTTGTTGTAATAATAGAACTGATTAAATACTTGCAGCAAGCAATATCTGATAGCTTCAAAACTAGCCAATAAGGCATCTAAACAGACCAATGTGGACAAAGAGCTTTCTAAAGTGCTGAAAAGAAAAAGGGACATATATAGGCAATGGATGAAGGCATGTACAGCCAAAAAATGATACAAGACAGTTGCCAGAAATTGTAAGGATTGTGTCAGGAAGGTTACAGTACAAATGTACATCCTAGGAGACTGAAGAAACTAGCAGAGGTGATTACAGAACTGCTAAACAAAGATTTGTTTAATCTCTTGAGAATTCCTGGAGATCTGGTAAAGTTCCAGAAGTCTGGAGGAGTACAAATGTTGTCCCATCTTCAAACAAGGGAAAAGGAGGTCCTGAAAAATTACAGACATATGAGCTTGACATTCATACTGGCAAGGTCCTCAAGCAGAC
Source organism: Candoia aspera (assembly GCF_035149785.1). Classification (NCBI taxonomy): domain Eukaryota; kingdom Metazoa; phylum Chordata; class Lepidosauria; order Squamata; family Candoiidae; genus Candoia; species Candoia aspera. The sequence goes on along the minus strand of NC_086153.1, from coordinate 236,299,180 downwards.
TTTTAAATAGCATAGTTGTGAGCACTAGGATATGAGTATAACAGTTAAAAAGAGCCAGCATGGGTTTGTCACATATAAGTCATGCTAATTAACCTTATCTTCCTTTTTTACAGAGTACTTGCTTAGTAGATCCAGGGTATGCTGCTGTGAACATAGTGTACTTTGGCTTCAGCAAAGCATTTGACAAAGTTTTACACAATATTCTCATTAATAAAATGGTAAATTATAGGCTAGATGATTCAACTGTTACATGGATTCACAATTGGCTGAATGATCACACTCAAGCTAAACTCGTAAATGGGTTCACATCAGACTGGAGAGTACAATCAAGGAGCTTTTTCCTGAGCCTTATGCTGTTCTACATATTTATTAATGACCTGGATAAAAGGGTTGAGGGGACAATTACCAAATTTGCAGATGGTACAAACAAGGAAAAGTGACTAACAGTTTAGAAAGAGTTCATTTTAAAAGATCTAGACAGGCTTGAATGTTGGGTCAAAATGGACAGGAAGAAATTTAACGGGGAGAAATGTAAAGTTGCAAATTTGGGCAGAAAAAAAATGATTTGTATTGGTATAGCATGGGAGAGACCTGATTTGACAGTTGTTGTTTGTTTAGTCGCTTCCGACTCTTCGTGACTTCATGGACCAGCCCATGCCAGAGCTTCCTGTCGGTCGTCAACACCCCCAGCTCCCCCAGGGACGAGTCCGTCACCTCTAGAATATCATCCATCCATCTTGCCCTTGGTCGGCCCCTCTTCCTTTTGCCTTCCACTCTCCCTAGCATCAGCATCTTCTCCAGGGTGTCCTGTCTTCTCATTATGTGGCCAAAGTATTTCAGTTTTGCCTTTAATATCATTCCCTCAAGTGAGCAGTCTGGCTTTATTTCTTGGAGTATGGACTGGTTTGATCTTCTTGCAGTCCAAGGCACTCTCAGAATTTTCCTCCAACACCACAGTTCAAAAGCATCTATCTTCCTTCTCTCAGCCTTCCTTATGGTCCAGCTCTCGCAGCCATATGTTACTAGATTTGACAGTAGTACAGGTAAAAAGGATCTGGGTGTTCTAGTAGATCCCCAGTTGAATATAAGCCAACAGTGTGATGCAGCTGCTAAAAAAACAAATGCTATTTTAGGATGTATTAATGGGAACACAGAATACAGGTCACAGATTGTAATTTTTTTGTTTTGTTTTATTTTGTTTATGAAATTTAAAGGCTGCCCCCAATCTGTCACAACTCTGGACAGTTTACCAAATAAGAGAATCAAAACAAAAATATAAATAACTTTTTAAAAAACAAAGGAAATTAGGAGAAAGCCATCTAATAGATTCTACTCTGCCTTGATGAGACCCCACTTGGAATATTGTGTCCAGTTCTGGGCATCACAGACTAAAAAGGACATCTCAGTTTAAAAAGGACATCAACAAACTCAAGGGAATTCAGAGGAGAACTACTTACAGGATCATGAGGGACTAGAAATCAATTTGCAGAACTGCCTTCCCAGTTACATCCACCCAGCCCACCAGAGCGGGGAGACAGGGAATGTTGAGGGTCCCTTCAGTTAGGGAGGTACATCTAGTGGGATCAAGGAAAAGGGCTTTCTCTGTAGTGGCCCCCTCTCTTTGGAACATCATTCCCCCAGATATAACTTTGGCCCCTTCCTCACTCCTGTTCTGGAAGGCCCTGAAGACTGTGGTTCTGTCAACGGGCCTGGGGACCCCAAGCTTCGGAGCCAATCAAGTGGCTGGTATGAATATGTTTGCTGCTGCCAGGGGGTGTCTATTGTGTTTTTATGGTTTTTAATTCTGTAAGCTGCCCAGAGTGACCATGTGTGAGTTGGGCGGCCTTATAAATCTGTTTAATAAATAAATAATAAAGTTCCAGTGTAAAATGGTTAAAGGAACTGGGTATGTTTAGCCTGCAGAAGAAAAGACTGTGGAGAGATATAATAGCAGCAAATATATTAAAGGGAGCAGACTTATTCTGTCACTGGGAGGGCAGGACCAGAAGCAGTGTGTTGAAATTACAAGGAAGTAGATTCAGATGAGAAATTAGGAACAGCTGTTCACCAATAAGCTGCCTCATGAAGTGGAATGTTTCCCTTCATGGGAGGTCTTCAAATAGAGGCTGGATAGCCATCTGTCCAAAATACATTAGCAAATCCTGCACCATGCAGAATGCTGGATCAGATAGTCTCAGAGGTACTTTCCAACTCTGTGATTCTGTGGCGCAAGCATGAGCTTACAATGAAGCAGTTAGTGACAGACAATTTTGGCAAAATGACATCCCACAAGGAAGCAACTGAACAACAAATACTTGTAGCTTGGCCAAAAGCACAGTAGGTGGTGCTGTAAGATAATTCAGTCCCAAATACATCCACACTATTAACCTGCATACCATAGTCTCCGCTTCTGGACAACCTGCATAATTATTATGGATATTTCCTAATTCCTATCTATTCCTCTACTTTTCTACTATTCATAGCGTACCTATGAATCAGGTCCAAGTTCACATATCCTAAGCCATGTTTTGTTTAAGGCCTGGACTGTTGAATAAGCAACGAAGCTGGGTCCACAGTTCACATTAAGATAAAACCAATCCCCCTATTCTGGTTTAAGAGTAATGTGTGAACCCAGGCTGCAGGAAACTTCTTAGCAAACTTTCCAACAACCTTTATAGATACAAGGAGCTCCTTCTACAACGGACTGGTGCTTATTTGCATATATATTCTATGTTTGTATATTTGCTTAGGCAATACTAATAATAGGACCAAGCAATACATCATTATCTGCTAGTCATACCATCTTCTACTGTTTATGAAGAACTTATTTAATTTATGTAAATAGCCTTTCATCCATGAATGTGCCTAGTCATTTTATTTTAAAAAAGCCATATGAGTTAGAAACTTTAGCAAGAAACTAATGGCACGTGCAGAGAAGATCAACGTGTACCCCATTTTTCTGTAGCCTCTGTAGTCCACACATCCCACCCAGGGGTGGCACACAAGGGGTGTATCATAATTCTATGGGAAATCATCATTTGCACTTTAAATTTAGATAATCTAATCTAGTGTCAAATTCATTGGATGTCTGATTTTTAAGACTGAAAGATGCCAAGAAAGTGTATATGTCTACTTCATAATAATTTTATAGATAAGTTTAATGGAGAATGCTGAATTCTAATAAAATAAAACTGGAAGAAGATGCATCCCCCATCAGTTTTCTGCACTCTGTTCACTGATGTACTCTATCTATCTATCTATCTATCTATCTATCTATCTATCTATCTATCTGTAATATTCCTCTCTCAATAATCTTTAATATTAAACTAAAGAGCCCTGTAGTACCATTATGCTTTCTCTATAAAATTCATCTTTCAGGACAGATTGAGTCTGGAACATCTGTATTTTTTTTAAGTGTTTAGCTCTTTTAAGCAGAGCTGAGCTGGTTGTATTGTTACCTTTATAGACTGGGTATCGTTTAGAATGGATGACTGAAAAGAATACGGATTTAAGTTATAGTTCAAGTTCAATACTTTATTCAATAAATACTGACTATAGTTATATAAAATATTGCATACATGTAATTAAACCACCACATAAATGAGTAATCTTTATTAGATGACAAACCTACTAATAACATTCACATTACTTCACTAATGGTCCTGATGCTATATTTACTGGAGCGTTCAACCCACAAAGTGGGAAAGCAAGATGTCCTAGAATTTTGAAAATCATGAGCATAGCTTTCAGAAGCCTCTGATGATGAGTGAATGGATCAGGATGGACCAAGACCACAGGTTTTTATTGGGTATTTTATAAACTTTCTGCCCAAGTTGACCTGTTAGATATTCCTGGCAGTTCAAATGATAAGAAGTTGTAGATCCATAGAATGGGATTCTGTGGGAAGCAGCCATGCAGGTTGAGACCAACCTCCTGATCAGTGCAAGGAACCTAATGAAACCATCCCTGACAGATGGTTTAGTGTTCATTTGAAAAATTATATGTCACTTAAGACAATGGTGAGTTCATATGTAAGACTGTCAAAACCTAGTTTATGGGAGTTAGAAAGAAAGCAGAATTGCTTAGCTCTTCCTTTATATCTTTTTTTTTTTCATCCCAAGGCTATATTGGCCCTGACCCTATTGGCTTTGTGCAAGGCCCTGAAAACGTGGTTTTGCCAATGGGAATGGGGACCCAGGAGTAGGGTAGAGCTTGTGCAGTGGTTGTACTACAATTATGGATGGATGTACATATTTACCTTGGCTATGTATTTTGTTATACAGGTTTTATATAGCTTTATGTGGTTTTTACCATTTCTTAAATTGTTGTACTGTTTTGTTGTTTTTACATTGTTTTAACTGCTTGTGAATGCCCAGAATCAAGTACTGAGATGGGTGGCTATATAAATTTGATTAATAATAGACAGGTTGGACTTGGAAGTTGGAAAGGTCTTGGAAGGCAATGGCAAACCACTTCCATATTGTTCTCATGAAACCAACATAGACATGTCCATCAATTTAGCAATACTTAAGCTCAACCTGAAGAAGATTTTACTTTTATTCTCTCAAAAGAGGGAGGGAGAGCTTCCAGCTATGATCAAGTAAGTAAGGAGGCACAGCTTAGGACTGATAAAGGTAGAATTTGCTGCCTGAAATAAATTCAAGTCCCTGGGGCCAGTCAAAGTACATTGCAGGGTGCTGAAGGTGCTGGGAAAAATGATTTCAGCAGCACCAACTGTATTCTTTGAAAGCTCCCAGAGAACTAACGAGATGTTAGAACACTGAAGAAAAGAAAACATAGTTCCAATATTCAGAATTGGGAAAATGGAAGACCTGGGAAACTACACACCATGTAAATATTTGCATCAGACAAGGTGCCAGAAGATACTGTCAAACCTGCGAGTGCTTAAAAAATTATGCTATTATCAGGAGTTAGTAAGGGTTTGCCAAAAAGAAGTCATGCGAGAACCTTTATTTTTTTCATGATAGTATGACCAGTTTGATAGATCAAGGGAATGCTGCTGTGGACGTAATGTGCCTGGATTTCACTAAAGTATCTGATAGTCTTTCATTATATCCTTGTAAAAAGATTGATATAAATGGGTTAGAAGATACTACAGCCCAGTAGATTTGCAACTGCTTGAATAAAAACACCTAAATGGTGCTCATAAAGAGTTCTATGTCAACAGAAGGGAAGTGTCAGTTGGAGTCCTATAGTCTCTCCTTGCCTCAGTGCTATTCAACAGTTTTATAAGTGATTAGGAAGACAGAATCACAATTCAAAATGAGCTTGACAGGGCAGAAAATGGAGCCAAAACCAGTACTGTAGGATTATGATATATGGTAGCAAGTGTGATGTCCTGCACTTTGATAGGAAAAATCAAATGCACAGAAAGAGGATTGGGGATTGGTGACTGTATAAGAAGTATACAGAAATATTACTGATCATCAGCTAAACAAGCAGTGTGATGCAACAGCAAAAAGACCAATGCAATCTTACAGTGCACTTCAAAGTAGGATGGAGAAGCTGGAGCAGGTTCAGATGAAAACTAGCAGAATGGCAAGAGACTTGGAAACTAAGTCATATGAGGAATAGTGAAAGCTTAGCTTGCAAAAGAGAAGACTGAAGGAAAGTTATGATTGCTGTCTTCAAATATCTGAAGGATTGTTACACATAAGTGGACATTCTGTATTGCCCCAGAGAACCAGAACAATTGGGTTGAAATTTAAAAAAGGAGATTCAGTCTGACTATGAGAAGGAATTTTCTGACTGCAAACTTCTTAAACTGTGGAACAGTCTGTTGAGAAAAATGATGGCTTCCTTCTCAGTGGAAATTTTCAGATGGGAGCTAGCTAGCCATCTGTTGGGGAGGGTTTAGTGAACTTCGTCACTAAATGGAGAGTTGGACAAGATAACCTCTAAGTTCCTTCCATGTCATATATACTATGGTTCTATGAACCTTGATTAATAGAATCAGGTTATGTAGGCTGAATTTTGTACACTTGGACCAGTTTACAAGAATAATGCAATGTGTTTGATTCTAGTTCAGCATAATTTGTTAATATAGCCCCTGTAACTTGTAAATCAGGGTGTCAGAACCCACAATTAAAGAGTTGTTAGATCTGTTGATTGTGTTCTCTGTCACTGAAGCAACAAATCTCAAGCTCCGGATTGGGGGGGGGGTTGTTGAGAGTGAGAAGAAATCCAAAGTCGTACCAGCCAGCCAGGAGTGGAATGCTGGACTGTTAAGGGAAAGGGGGGGGGGAGCGTGGAGGAGGTTTTGACATGCCTATGTGTCTTTTATCAGGTAGCTGTGTGAGAACATGTTTAGTCGTGGCTTTTTGCTTAACATCTGTACACATCATCAATAAATCTGAAATCTGCATTTCATCTGGATGCATGAGTCAGAATTTTACTGAGTCAACTGTGTCAGAACTTTACATAAAGCCACAACTAAAAATCATACAGCTTTACCCAGAGAATTCATCTCTGAGGAAAGCCAACGTTTCCCTGTTCCATTTGGCTGAAATGGAAGAAACCGAGCGGGCCAAGTCGGAGAGGCCAATGGCAGAGGAGGAAGCAGTGGCTGGGACCTCGATAACTACAAGAGCTTGAGGGAAAGTCAAGGAGAAGGGGACCAAGCTGAAGGCTCGAAAGCTCCCAGCTGGCCAACCTCCCTCCCCAGATTCTGAGGAGCACGAGGGAAAGGAGCTCTTGTGTAAATCCAAGCCTGGCTGGACATTTGGGGTAGGAGATGGAATGGAGCGAACACCAGCGAGATGGAGGTCTACTCAACAGGAAGTAAGGAGCCGAGACCTAATGACCGACTGGAGGCTAATGAGACTGGAGCATGAAATGCAGTCCGTGGCAACTACAATAGCCAGCTTGAAAGTTTTGGTGGACAGCCTAGTGAGTCATCTAACCCGATCAACACCAACCCCAGAGACCGGTCTGTCAGCAGCTGGGTTGGGGGATGAATCGGGAGAGTCAGAGCCTTCCCAAGAGGAGGGAGAGGAAGCAGCAGGGCCAACTCCACCAACAGGTCAGCAGGCAAGGAGGCGAGTTCAGATCCAGCCAGCACCAAGACAAAGGTGACATTCCAGGAGCCCGAAAGCATTCCATGACCTGAAGGTGAAGTTTGGAGGGGACCCAAATGAGTTGGCATGCTTCCTGGTGCATGTGAGTGGGTTTATGGAGGAATTTGGGGACAGTTTTCGTTCTGAGGGAGCAAAAGTTAGATACGTGTCCATGCATCTGGAAGCAGAAGCCTCCAAATGGTTGGTAGCTTTGCATGACACCAGGGCCCCAGAGCTGCGGAATTTTGATGACTTTATGATGGCTCTAAGAGACCAGTTTGAAGACCCTTTCACCCGGATAAAAGGTAAAGCCAGTTTACAGTTCCTGAGGCAAGGGAATCGGTCAGTGACAAAGTATGCTATGGAATTTAGAAGCCTAGCAGGGAATCTAATTGACTGGCCAGAGTTGCTTAAGGTGGAATTTTTCCAGAATGGATTACAGCCTGACATCCTAGACCGATGCCTGGCCAGAGGCGAACCAGAGACCTTAAAAGAATGGATTTGTCTGGCTGGGATGGTGGAGGCTCAGCAAATACACTTAAAGAAGCAACAACAGATTCAAGTGCCTATCAAGAAACCAGCCCCATGGGGGGGCATAGCCCGAAGGGCGTCATTGAGAAGAACTTGGGATGAGGAAAAGGAACATCAATTGAAGAAAGGATTATGTTTTAAATGTGGGCAAAGAGGCCATTGAGCTGTGGATTGTTCCAGCTGACCCCCCACCCCATCGCCAAAGTCAAAGCCCAAGCCAACCAAGACTCCTGTCACTAAGGGACAAGCAGCAGTGGCCAGTGAAGTGCTGCAGTTGGTCATCAGTTCAGAGGCCTCTGAGGTGGATTCCTCAGATGAAACCCAGTCGCCGGTGGGAAATGACTAAGGCCTGTCTTCATGGGCGCCAGCAGCCAGGCTGGACAGAAGGGGTGTGACAGAACAGTGGTGAGTGGAGATAATGGCATGGTGGTGGTGGGGGGTGCAGTTAAGGAAAAAAATAAGAGCGCAGATTTAAATGTGCTGGTGGACTTGGGGTGTGCTAAATGTTTGATTCACCCTGCAATAGTAAATGGGCTGGGGTTGAAAGTCCAGAAATTGAAGGAGCCTATAGTGTTAACCAACTGGATGGCTCTGAGGCTACTGGGGGCCCTGCAATGCTCTGTACTGAGGAAGTGGAAATGAGAGTGGGCACTCACTGAGAGATTCTCTGATTTATAATCGTAGCCATAGCTAATTATTCAATAATATTGGGAGTGCCTTGGCTGAAGGCTCACAACCCCCAAGTAGATTGGGTGGCCAGAAGCATTCAATTTAAAGATGGACTGTACATGGGAGAATTGGAGGAAGAAGCAAGGGAGGCCATCGGGAAATTGGCTGCTGTGTCAACAGAGGTGGAGAGGGTTGCAACAATTGACGAGGAATTAATTCCCGAACCCTACCGGGATTTAAAGGAGGTGTTTGGAGAGGCTGAATGTGATCAACTACCCCCCCATCGAAAGACAGACTGTGCGATAGAAATTGAATCAGGAGCGAAGCTCCCCAAACCCAAAATGTACGCTATGTCTTTGAAAGAACAGAAAGTGCTATGGAAGTTCATAGACAAGAATATGGCAAGGGGATTTATTTGCCCAGCCAATTCTCCCTTGGCTGCACCGGTGCTTTTCAGAACAAAGAAAGATGGGTCTTTGAGATTATGCACCGATTACAGAGGCCTGAATGGCCTTTGCAGTTCAAACCAGTATCCTTTGCCCCTAATGAAGGACTTATTGTCTCATTTGTCAAAGGGGAAGATCTTCACAAAGTTGGACCTAAGGGATGTGTATTTCAGAGTGTGAATTCGAGAAGGGGATGAGTGGAAGACTGCTTTTAATTGCCCTTTGGGGAGCTATGAGTACCTGGTTCTCCCATTTGGGTTGAAGGTGGGTCCTGAAGTATTCATGCAGTTGATAAATGAGGTGTTACATGAACATTTGTACAAAGGTTGTTTGGTGTATCTCGATGACATTTTAATCTATACAGAAAGTGAACAAGAGCACATACAGCTGGTGCTCAAGGTGCTGGAAAAATTGAGGGATGCTAAGTTGTATGCTAAACTGTCTAAGTGTGAATTCCATAAGAACCAGCTGGATTATTTGGGGTATAGTGTGCCTGAAAAGGGCATCGAGATGGATCCCACTTAAGTCACAGATGTGTTAGAATGGGCGGCCCCTAAAACTAGGAGACAATTACAAAGTTTCCTAGGGTTCGCAAATTTCTACCCTTAGTTCATCCCACGATTTGCGCAAATTGCATTACCACTGACTGAGTTATTAAAGATGAAAGGGATCAGAGAAGCAAAAAGGACTAAAAGCCCCGGGGCATTGCTAAAGTGGACTCCCGAATGCCAGGCAGCATTTGACAATTTAAAGCAGTTGTTCACTGCTGAACCAATCCTGTGTCATCCCAATCCCACTAAACCCTTTGTCATTCAGGCCAATGCATTGGAAGTTGCAATTGGAGCAGTGTTGTTGCAGGAAAATGTAAAGGGGGAGTTGCAGCCACATGCCTATTTGTCAAAAAAGTTTAGTGAAATAGAACGCAGGTGGCATGTTTGGGAAAAGGAAGCATTTGCTGTGCGCTGGGCTCTGTTAACTTGGAGACACCTATTGGAGGGGGCTGCACAACCTTTTGAAGTGTGGACTGATCATAAGAATTTGGAAGCTTTAAAAACAAGGGGGTGACTAACTGCCAAGCAAATACGGTGGGCACAGTTTTTCAGCAGATTCAATTTCATTTTTAAGTATCTCCCTGGGGGAAAATTTTTTTGGCAGATGCACTGTTGCGCCTTCCCCAACATAATAGCCAAAAGAAAGAGGTAGCAGACACTGTATTTCCTAAGCAACAACTGGACCATGTGCAGGTATGCCAACTGCAGAACAGCTAGCAAAGCTCTTTATTCAGCATGTGTACTGCCTACATGGCATACCCAATAGGATTGTGAGTGATCGGGGGCCCCAGTATACTTCCCAATTTTGGAGATCATTTATCAGAGAGGTGGAGTCTACCCAAGCCTTATCATCTTCGCATCATCCGGAATTGGCCGGAGCTTGTGAATGATTGAACTCTACTTTAGAGCAATTCTTAAGATGTTACATAAGTTATCAACAAGATAACTGGGTGGATTTATTGCCCTTTGCTGAGGTTGCTTACAACAATTCTATTCACCAAAGTACAGGACTGTCTCCTTTCCAAGTACTACATGGCCAAGACTTTGTACCCACCCCTGAACTACCACAGCAACCATCTGTATCCCATGCTGTTAGCGAGTGGATGAAACAGATATGTGCCCAATAGCCAGTAATTCAAACAACGCTTGAAAAGGCCAAGGAAAGTTACAGAAAATACGCTGACAACAAAAGGTCTCCAGAATGGAAATTTAAGGTGGGAAAGAAAATATATTTGTCTAGAAAAATTTAACATCATTGCAGCAGTCTCAAAAACTAGGCCCGAAGTTTGTGGGACCCTTTGAAATTGAACAAATCATCTACCTAGTAACTGTGAGGCTAAAACTCCCCCCAAATCTGAAAAGGATCCATCCTGTCTTTCATTGCAGCCTTCTGAAACGTCTGCATGAAGCTCCTCAACTGCATCCTGAAACCCCAGCACCAGCTCCCCTCATGATCAATGGAGAACAGCATTTTGAGGTGAAAGAAATTTTAGACTCCAGAAAACATCGGGGCAAACTTCAATATCTAATCCAGTGGAAACATTTTCAGGACCATGAGTGGGTGGATAGCTGTCATGTGAGGGCTCCAGATCTTGTAAATGAGTTTCATGCAAAGTATTCTAGCAAGTCTAAACCTTAATTGTTTTGCTTGATAATTTCTTTGTATTAATCATATTAGATATCCTTCTTTTTCAGGAGACGCAGTATGTCAGAACCCACAATCAAAGAATTGTTAGATCTGTTGATTGTGTTCTCTGCCATTGAAGCAACAAATCTCAAGCTCTGGATGGGGGGGAGAAAGTTGTTGAGAGTGAGAAGAAATCCAAGGTCGTACCAGCCAGCCAGGAGTGGAATGCTGTACTGTTAAGGGAAAAGAGGGGGGGGGAGTGTGGAGGAGGTTTTGACGTGCCTATGTGTCTTTTATCAGGTAGCTGTGTGAGAACTTTTTTAGTCGTGGCTTTTTGCTTAACATCTGTACACATCAATAAATCTGAAATCTGCATTTCATCTGGATGCCTGAGTCAGAATTTTATTGAGTCAACTGTGTCAGAATTTTACACAGGGTTTATGATTTAGGGTATTGTGTGACTCAGCCTTGTGATTTATAAAAACAATTATGGTTAAGGAAATTATAGCTTAGGACATGCGACTCTTTTTGGCATAATTTGATTGAGGTTTGATTGATGGGTAATTGTAATCAAGGATTAGGCAATGAAGCCGTTGCTTTTTCTTAGGCAAGAGTAACAGATGTTCAGGCGTGGGAACTCTCTTCACCCAAGGCTGTCTGCCTACCCATGGCTGATATAGAAAGGAAAAGGTCTATTCATGACTAGTATATGTTTTTCTAGCCCTGAAAATACCTTCATTTTGCAATCTGTCCTGACAAGCAGGAACCACGCAGAGACGAGGAATAAGTCTCCAGTGTTTTATTACTGCTACAGTAGACAGAAAATCCTACCAAACTGAAGAAGCGTGAGAAAACCCATACAGATAAACCCCAAAAGTCAAGGCGGGTCTGTTCGGTGTCTCTTTGAATGACTGCTCAATTCCTCGCTACTATGCATGCTTTTTCTCCCCTGGATAGGGGCCCCCTCCTGCTCACCATCAGTGCTCATGACATCACCCTCCCCTCCAGATTTACATTCCATTTCAGCCCCCTCCTCTTCAGAGTTCCTTCTTTCCTCCAAAGTCTCATGAGAGTCCATCTCCCCCTCCAAGCTCCCATGGGAACTGGGCAACAATGGAAATTCTTCAAAGGAAAACTCCTCCAAGGACGAATCACTGCTGCTCTCCAGTTCTGATAATGCTTCTGGCCCAGGTGGCTGCTGCTGGAAAATAGCTAGATAATTAGAAGATTCTTCCCCCCTCCCCCTTGGGAAATGCAAGCTGGAGGTGGAGGGCTGCAGCTCCCCCTCCTCCTCTCGCTCTGGCCTCAGAGCCTCTGGTGGGGGTGGAGGTTGCCCACTTACGAACTCCTCTGCTTGGGATTCCTCTGCTTGCTCAGCCAAGTGAGGAATCTCTGGTAGAGTGTGAGGCTTGGGTTTGTGAGGGAAAAGCTGATGGAATCGTTGAACCAGCGCTGGTGCATGCACATCTCTGGCATTTTCGCACTTGCGCTCTTCCTCAGGGTACCCTTTCCAGTGTATTAAATATTGGATGCCCCTTCCCCTCCTCCTAGAGTCCAGAATTTCCTCAACTTCATATTCCTCCTCCCCATCCACAATTACTGGAGGTGGGGGGGGGCATTTGTAATCGTAAGGCACTTGCGGGAGGGTCTTTGGCTAGCAAGGCTCTGTGAAACACTGGATGGACTTTCATGGATGCTGGCAGCTGTAAACGATAAGCCACTGAATTTATCTGCTGCACCACAGTGAAAGGGCCCATAAACTTAGAGTCCAACTTCTTGGAAGGCCTGGTAGAGGTCAAAAACTTGGTAGAGAGCCACACTTTGTCTCCTACCACAATCGCTGGCCCCTCTTGTCTGTGAGCATCTGCAGCTCTCTTGTAAGCACTCTTTGCCCTGTTCAGCTGCTCCTTTAACAACTCCTGTGCGGCTTGTTGCTCTTTAAGAAAATCAGCCGTGGCTGGAACAGTTCCCTGCTGGGAGGAGGTGGGCAACACCCGAGGGCTAACCCCATAGAGTGCTTGGAAAGGAGACATCTTGGTAACTGACTGCACAGAGTTGTTATAAGTAAATTCTGCCATGGGGAGCAGGGCTGGCCAATTGTCTTGCTGATAAGTGGTGTAACACCTGAGATACTGCTATAACCATTGGTTAATTTTCTCAGCTTGCCCATTACTAGCAGGATGATGCGATGATGATAGGTGGATCTGGACCCCTAATGACTGGAAAAGGGCCCTCCAGAACCTGGAAGTGAACTGAGGGCCTCTGTCACTCACCAAGTGATTTATCATGCCTCTATACCTAAAAACATGGTCTATAAACAACTGTGCTGTGGCTTGTGCAGATGGGAGGCCCTTGCAAGGAATAAAATGCGCCAATTTAGTGAAAAGGTCCACCACCACTAGTATGGAAGTCAGCCCCTGGACCGGGAGTAAATCAGTGACAAAATCCATGGAAACTGTATCCCAAGACCCACTGGGGGTGGGTAGGGGTTGCAAGAGTCCTGTGGGCTTCCCTGGGAGAGGCTTGGCTCGTCTACAGGTATGACAAGAAGCAACGTAACCCTTTATGTCTACAGTCATCTTAGGCCACCAGTAGTCTCTCAGAGCTCTATGGAGAGTTTTGAAAACACCTCCGTGGCCTGCCGTTTGATGGTCATGGCGAAGTCTCAGTACTTCTTCCCTCAATGAGGGGGGAATGTATAATCACCCACTATGCCAGAGGATTCCTGCTTCCACATTAAATGGGTATGCGGTGACTTGTAGACCCCTCTGGAGGTCATCCATCCTGGCCCTGGCATACGGGTCCTGTTGCTGCTGAGCTTTGACCCTTGCAAATAGGTCCTCTGCTTGTCTGCCTGCTGCTAAAATCTCTGTCTGGTTCCCCCTCATAGATTGATCAAAGTTGTGAGGTTTTAATATAGTAGCCTGGACCTCCTGGTGAGTAGCGGGGGTTGCCTGAATGGATTGAGACAAGGCATCTGCCAAACGGTTCTGAGCCCTGGGAATATAAGAAATAACAAAATTGAAACAGGAGAAAAACTGGCTCCATCTGATTTGGCGTGGGGTGAGGGATCTGGCGTTTTGTAGAAGCTGTAAATTCTTGTGATCGGTGCAAACTTTCACAGGAAAGGCTGCACCTTCTAGCCAGTGCCTCCATTCTTGAAATGCTGCTTTAATTGCCAGCAACTCCTTGTTAAAAACATCATAGTTTCTCTCTGCTGGTGAGAGCGTGCGAGAGAAAAAGGCACAAGGAAGCAATGTCTTCCCTGCTTTGTCAGTATATTGCAATAAAACAGCAGCAATAGCAAAATCTGAAGCATCTGAATGCATTATGAATTGCTTCGTGGGACCAGGATGCTTTAAAAGCAGCTGGGATGCAAAGAGTTGCTTAAATTCTTGGAAGGCTGCTTGCTCCCTCTCCCCCCAAAGGAATTTGGATCCTTTCTTCAAAAGCTGTGTGAGAGGCTTGGCCCTGTCACTAAATTTATGTATACATTTTCTATAAAAATTGGCGAATCCTAGGAATTTTTGTACATCTTTCACATTGCAGGGGGGCTGCCAAGAGAGAATTGCCTGGACCTTTGAAGGATCCATGGATATGCCTTCTGTTGATATTCTATAGCCCAGGAAATGTAATTCCGTTAAATTGAAGGCACACTTCTCTAGCTTGGCAAACAGCTTGTTCTCTCAGTCTTTGTAAGACATTACGTACATGAGTTACATGAATTGTAGCATCCTCAGAGAATATTAATAAGTCATCTAGATAAATGACCAGATATTTATCTAGTAAATCAGAGAAAATTTGATTCATAAATCAGGAAAATATGCTGCCGCATTCACCAACCCAAAAGGGACCACAAGGTACTCAAATTTACCATACTTGCTATCGAAGGCAGTCAGATATTCATGCCCCTCTTTCATCCAGATCAGATTGTATGCATTCCTGAGGTCCAACCTAGTAAAAATACGTGCTTTCTGTAAGCAATCCAGCAGGTCAGCTATTAAGGGGAGTGGGTAATTTTCTTTGACTGTGACCTTATTGAGGAAGCTGAAATCATGAACAACTCTCAAGGGTGCCTCCTGAGCTGCAGGTGCCAACGGGTCAGGCTTTTTTGTATGAAGAATGTAGGAGCAGATCTGTCCTAACAGTCAGGAATCACGCTGAGACGAGGAGTAGGTCTCTAGTGTTTATTACTGCTACATAAGACACAATTCTAACAAACTGAAGAAGCATGGGAAAACCCAGACAGATAAACCCCAAACGTTAAGGCGGGTCTGATCTGTGTCTCTTTGAATGGCTGCTTAATTCCTCAGTACTACATATGCGTTTTCCCCCCTGGATAGAGGCCCCCTCCTGCTCGCCATCAGTACTCATGACAGATGCTGGGGAAGTAGAAGGTCAGATGAAACCCTTTTGGAGATTAGAATCCAAGTAATCTTTCAAGGTGGCTAGTTCCTTGGGGGACATGGGATATTGTTTCCTTGCTGGAATCTTGGCTACTGGTATCAACTCAATAGTGCAATCACAGTCCCCATGGGGGGGTAGTGCTGTGGCCTCTTGTTCGTTGAAAACATCTGCGAAATCTGCAGAGTTGGCTGGCAACTGGACCCCCCCTGCTTCTGTGAGCGTGTTGGTTGCTGAAGAGAGAAGAGCGGCTTGAATCTTGTGGTGCTGGCATTCCTTAGCTGGGAAGGAGACTGCTCCTGTAGTCCAGTCCAACAATGGGTTGTGGATCTTCAGCCAAGGTGTGCCCAGGATTATAGGCACATTAAGTGATGCAGTAACATAAAGTTGGATCCACTCAGTGTGGTCTCCCGTTGTTAGTTGCAAAGGTTCTGTGAAACTTCGAATCAGTCCTGCCTTGAGGGGCTGGCCGTCAATGGTCTCAACTTCTATGGGACGTGGCAATTCCATGGTCGGGATGTTCAGGTCTTGTACTGTCTGTACATCAATAAAATTGGTGGAAGCTCCGGAATCCACGAGAGCCTCTAACTTGACAAGGTGCTCTGGGTTTATGTGCATTATGACTGGTAAGTAGAAAAAGGATTGCCTGGAATCCTTGGAATGAGCCCTTCTTAATCGATTGATGGTCTCCCTGCTGAGCTCTGTGGAAGGAGACCAATGGAGTTTCCCTGGTTGGAAGTAGAGGTGGAGGTGGCTCTTGGTTCTGCTGCTTGCCCTGGGGCTCTTACAGAATTTGCTTGGTTTCTTGCTGGGCAAGCTCTCACCATATGCCCCGGGGCTCCGCAGTAGAAACAGAGGGCTCTCTCTCCTTCTCTGCCTCTCAGCCACGGAAGTAAGCCTTCTGCTCGCCCTGATCTGCATTGGCTCCTCTGGTCCTGAGTAGAGAGATGCTGCAGAGAGAGCTGGAAACCCTGGAAGCGCTCTGAAACCCCTGCCTCTCCCCAGCTGCATCTGTCTGAGCTCTTCTAGCCTGGCGTCTATGACCACAGACAGCTGATATAAACCTTCTAAAGTAGCTGGTGTTCCCTGGCGCACTAATTCATTTTTTATTTCCTCATCCAGCCCGTTTGAATTGGTCTTTCAAAGCACTCTCATTCCAGTCCATATCTCCTGCTAACAGCTTGAAATCAGCAATGTAGATTCCCACCCTCTTGTTGCCTTGCTTGAGCTTCCGAATTTCCCGGCTGGCAGTGACCTCTCTGATCGGGTCGTCAAAGTGTGCTCGGAACCCTGCCAGAAAATTCTGGTAGTCATTGAGAATTGGGTCGTTGTTCTCCACCATGGGAATAGCCCATTTGGCTGCTGGGCCCTTTAGCAGCCTTAAAATAAAAGTGACTCTGGTTCAGTCTGTTGGGAACTCTGCCGGTCTGCTGTCGAAAAACATTGTGCACTGTGTGAGAAAGGTTCTCAACTGTCCTGCTTCTCCTCCAAACCTCTCTGGTAAACTGCCCTGGGATCTCAAGACTACTGGCGGAGCTGCTGCTGCTGCTGTTGGTGCCGGTTGTGGGTTAATCGGAGCTGGTTGTTGTAACTGCTGTAGCACAGCTGCTTGTAATGTGTTGATCTGGAGATCTACTTGTTGCTGGTGTTGTTGCAAGGCTGCTGCCAGTTGTTGAATGTCTTGCCAAATTTCCTGGTTTTCTGAAGACATTTCCCCCCCCCCAATTTTTTTTTCTTTCCTCCCTCTTTCAGTGGGAGTAGTGGAGTTTGTTAGGATTGATGTCCTAACAGTCAGGAACCACGCTGAGATGAGGAATAAGTCTCTAGTGTTTTATTACTGCTATATTAGATAGAAAATCCTAACAAACTGAAGAAGCGTGAGAAAACCCATACAGATAAACCCCAAAAGTCAAGGCAGGTCTGTTCTGTGTCTCTTTGAATGACTGCTCAATTCCTCGCTACTACGCATGCATTTCCCCCCCTGGATAGGGGCCCCCTCCTGCTCACCATCAGTGCTCATGACACAATCCATGTCTATCCTACTAGTACTACTACTCATTATACTACTAGTAGTAGTGCATTCATTAATGTATTACAAAGAAAGCAAATATCATTATAGATCAAATAATTCATTACAGGTCAACATTTGCAATATACCAAACTCAGTGCAGTTTCTGCTATCTGTTCTACCTTTTCATCATGAGCTGTTGGGCAGAAAGCACTAAGGATTTTTCAGTACGGAACATATAATAAAAAGGTCAAGGAATACTGTGGGCCTTTATAATTAGCACAGCATTTCTAATGCCTTGGAGCTTCGATTGGTGCTCCAAAGCTAAGCAAGTTCAGGCCTGGTTAATACTTAAGATAGGAATCACCAGGAAATTCCAGTTCTGTAGAGTAGAAAACATCCTACAAGATGATAGTAGCAAACTCCTTCCCTATTGTTAACAAGAAAACTGCATGGATGTGTCCCTCTAGTGACCAGGAATTGAATTAACTCAAGAATGTCTGTCTTTATTATTTTTATTGGAATTCTAATCTGTCAATCTTGAGCACATTAGGAGAGTTGCCTGAAAGCTCTGAAAGGCATCAGTGTTACCCAGCACTTGGTGAGCAACTCATTTGCACAACTCATTGAACTGCCAGCTTTTCAAGCAGCTACAGTAGACCTGGTTCAAAATAGCTAGTCATCCTTGCTGAACAATAATTATCACACTAAACAAAAACCAAGCAAAGCACAAAGAGGCTTAGTTCACACATAGCACTATACACTGTTTATGGGAGGGTGTATGTATATGGAGGGGTGGTTTATTCACTATGCCACAATAAAACAACTGTGATTTATTATAATGAATTAACCTAGTCGAAAGGTATCCTATACACCAACTATTTCCCATTTTCTTTCACTATACCTAATGAGAGAGAGAGAAAGCACACACCAATGAAGTGTAATGATTACTGTAAGATATTGGACTAGCACTGGAGATACTCTGATTTAAGTCTACTCTGGCTTAAGTCCACATGGACATTTCTTGGGTGGCTTCTAGCAAACTCTCTCAGCCCAACTTATCACACAGGATTGTTGGGAATAAAATGAGGGGAGAACCCCACTTGAGCAACTCTAGAAAAGATGGGTCATAAAGCCAGAAATGAAATATATATGCACACACACAATAAAGAGTGCCTAGAAGCATATACAAAAATGGCCTATTAAGCGTTCCCTTTCTCCCTGAAATGAGAAACATTGCTTGTTGTTGTTTATTCGTTTAGTCGCTTCCGACTCTTCGTGACTTCATGGACCAGCCCACGCCAGAGCTTCCTGTTGGTCGTCAACACCCCCAGCTCCCCCAGGGACGAGTCCGTCACCTCTAGAATATCATCCATCCACCTTGCCCTTGGTCGGCCCCAATTTCTTTTGCCTTCCACTCTCCCTAGCATCAGCATCTTCTCCAGGGTGTCCTGTCTTCTCATTATGTGGCCAAAGTATTTCAGTTTTGCCTTCAATATCATTCCCTCAAGTGAGCAGTCTGGCTTTATTTCCTGGAGGATGGACTGGTTTGATCTTCTTGCAGTCCAAGGCACTCTCAGAATTTTCCTCCAACACCACAGTTCAAAAGCATCGATCTTCCTTCGCTCAGCCTTCCTTATGGTCCAGCTCTCGCAGCCATATGTTACTACAGGGAACACCATTGCTTTAACTATGCGGGCCTTTGTTGTCAGTGTGATGTCTCTGCTCTTAACTATTTTATCGAGATTTGTCATTGCTCTTCTTCCAAGGATTAAGCGTCTTCTGATTTCCTGACTGCAGTCAGCATCTGCAGTAATCTTTGCACCTAGGAATACAAAGTCTTTCACTGCTTCTACGTTTTCTCCCTCTATTTGCCAGTTATCAATCAAGCTGGTTGCCATAATCTTGGTTTTTTTGAGGTTTAGCTGCAAACCAGCTTTTGCACTTTCTTCTTTCACCTTCATCATAAGGCTCCTCAGTTCCTCTTCACTTTCAGCCATCAAAGTGGTATCATCTGCATATCTGAGATTGTTAATGTTTCTTCCAGAGATTTTAACTCCAGCCTTGGATTCCTCAAGGCCAGCTTGTCGCATGATGTGTTCTGCATACAAGTTGAATAGGCAGGGTGAGAGTATACAGCCCTGCCGTACTCCTTTCCCAATCTTAAACCATTCTGTTGTTCCGTGGTCTGTTCTTACTGTTGCTACTTGGTCGTTATACAGATTCTTCAGGAGGCATACAAGATGACTTGGTATCCCCATACCACTAAGAACTTGCCACAATTTGTTATGGTCCACACAGTCAAAGGCTTTAGAATAGTCAATAAAACAGAAATAGATGTTTTTCTGAAACTCCCTGGCTTTTTCCATTATCCAGCGGATATTGGCAATTTGGTCTCTAGTTCCTCTGCCTTTTCTAAACCCAGCTTGTACGTCTGGCAATTCTCGCTCCATGAACTGCTGAAGTCTACCTTGCAGGATCTTGAGCATTACCTTACTGGCATGTGAAATGAGTGCCACTGTTCGATAGTTTGAACATTCTTTAGTGTTTCCCTTTTTTGGTATGGGGATATAAGTTGATTTTTTCCAGTCTGATGGCCATTCTTGTGTTTTCCAAATTTGCTGGCATATAGCATGCATTACCTTGACAGCATCATCTTGCAAGATTTTGAACAGTTCAGCTGGGATGCCGTCGTCTCCTGTTGCCTTGTTATTAGCAATGCTTCTTAAGGCCCACTCAACCTCACTCTTTAGGATGTCTGGCTCTAGCTCACCGACCACACTGTCAAAGCTATCCCCGATATTGTTATCCTTCCTATACAGGTTTTCTGTATATTCTTGCCACCTTTTCTTGATCTCTTCTTCTTCTGTTAGGTCCTTGCCATCTTTGTTTTTGATCATACCCATTTTTGCCTGGAATTTACCTCCAATGTTTCTAATTTTCTGGAAGAGGTCTCTTGTCCTTCCTGTTCTATTGTCTTCTTCCACTTCCGCGCATTGCTTGTTTAAAAATAATTCCTTCTCTCTTCTGGCTAACCTCTGGAATTTTGCATTTAATTGGGCATATCTCCCCCTATCACTGTTGCCTTTTGCTTTCCTTCTTTCTTGGGCTACTTCTAGTGTCTCAGCAGACAGCCATTTTGCCTTCTTGGTTTTCTCTTTCTTTGGGATGTATTTTGTTGCCGCCTCCTGAACAATGCTGCCAACTTCTGTCCAGAGTTCTTCCGGGACCCTATCTACTAAGTCCAGTCCCTTAAATCTATTCTTCACCTCCACTGCATATTCCTTAGGAATATTAGTGAGCTCATATCTAGCTGATCTATGGGTCTTCCCTAATCTCTTTAGTCTGATCCTAAATTGTGCAAGAAGAAGTTCGTGATCTGAACTACAGTCAGCTCCAGGCCTTGTTTTTACCGACTGTACAGATGTCCGCCACCTTTGGCTGCAAAGGATGTAGTCCATCTGATTTCGGTGTTGTCCATCTGGTGAAGTCCATGTATAAAGCCGTCTCTTAGGTTGTTGGAAGAGAGTGTTTGTTATGCAGAGTGAATTGTCTTGGCAAAATTCTATCAGCCTGTGTCCTGCTTCGTTTTGTTCTCCCAGGCCATACTTACCTGTAATTCGAGGTGTCATTTGACTGCCCACCTTAGCATTCCAGTCTCCTGTGATAAAAATAACATCTCTTTTAGGCGTGTTGTCCAGTAGGTGCTGCAGATCCTCATAGAACTGCTCTACTTCAGCTTCTTCAGCATTTGTGGTTGGGCGTATATTTAGATCACTGTGATGTTAGATGGCTTGCCCTGAATTCGAATTGAGATCATTCTATCATTTTTTGGGTTGTATCCAAGCACTGCTTTAGCCACTTTACTATTAATTATGAAGGCTACTCCATTTCTTCTGTGGTCCTCTTGTCCGCAGTAGTAGATCTGGTGGTCATTTGATGTGAAGTGGCCCATTCCAGTCCATTTCAGTTCACTGACGCCCAGAATGTCTATCTTTAATCTTGACATCTCACCAATAACCACATCCAATTTGCCCTGGCTCATAGATCTTACATTCCAGGTTCCGATGGTGTGTTGATCCTTAGAACATCGGATTCGCCGTTCACCACCAGCACCGTCGGCCGCTAGCTGTCCTTTCGGCTTTGAGCTAGCTGCGTCATCACGTCTGGGGCTAGTTGAGCTCATCCTCTGTTCCTCCCCAGTAGCATTTTGACCATCTTCCGACCTGGGGGTCTCATCTTCCGATGGTATACCGACATATCTCTGGTTGTACTGATCCATTTAGTTTTCACGGCAAGAATACTGAGGTGGGTTGCCATTACCTTCCCCAGGGATCGCATTTAGTCTGACCTCTCTGTCATGACCTTCCCGTCTTGGGTGGCCCTTCACGGTTTAGCTCATGGCATCATTGAGGTGCTCAAGCTCCAGCACCACGACAAGGTAATGATCCTTTGCTGAAGGAAACATTGCTTACCTGGGAGTAAATAAATTGCATAATGAGGAGATATAGATAAGATTGTACTGCAATTTATACTGCATCCATGAACCTTCTTATACATTTCCAGCACTCTCTCTCTCCCAGTAAAAGACTGGATTCATAGTGTGCTAGGCCCTTGTTTAATCATGGTTTACTGAATGATTGGGTACATAATCACACTATGGTGTACAAACCACAATAGCTGGCTTCACTGAACCTAAACCTAACATGCCACTTCAGGACTAGTTTAAGGAACTTTGGGGTCCAGGCAATACCAGGTTTGGAGATCCTGCAGATTAACATTTCAGATGGATTCCTGCAAAACAAGGAAGAGGAAAAGACAGGGAAAAGAAAAGAGGAAATATCCCTTTCTTTTGACAAAAATTATATGAGAAAAGAAGAGCATCCGTCACACTTTAGGAAGAAAACTGTCACGCTTTAGTCAGCAACGAAAGGAAGCGCAGCGCAAACACCCACCTCTGAGAAAGATCGCAAAGGGCTTGGCTCGCCCCGCCCCTGCCGGCTCCTTCTTCGTACCCGAGTTAAGCCTGGGAGGGCGGGAAGTTTAGGGAAGTTCTCTCTCTGCCTCCGGCAACAGCGGCAGGTGGTGGTTCTGTTGCCGGGAGGCGCATCGCAGCTAACCTGCCGCACGCGGAAGTTCAGCCGCCTCGAGCACCCAGGCTGGAATCAGAACTAGAGACCGCGGGGTCTGAAAGGGCGCCTCAGAACAGTATTTGGCGGAGCGGCTCCCTCCGGCACAGACCCTGAAGTTTGGTTAGCCGGCGAGGGCGCCTCAGATCCGAGCTAGGAGCGCTCGTCTCCTCAGCCTGTTGCACGAGAGGAGCGCCGACCTCTCTCCGCCATGCCGGTAAGGGCAGAACTAAACGTCGCGTGTGCGCAAAACCAACCGGAGAGGCAGTGCTAACTGGCTGAGCCACTTCGGGGACACTCCGGCCGAGTTGCCCCTTCACTCCCTGGGGATTGGGGCCCAGGGACCGTACAGTTTGAAGTGGGCGGTGAGGTGCCAAACACTGACGATTTTAGGTTTTGTTGAATGTTTGGCGCGGGCGGAAGTGGCGAATGGGATAAATAGGGAACTCCCGCAGCTAGAATGAACTGCGTTCCTTGATTCGGCTCTTCAGCTATATACATCCAGGTATCTTAGTTTGTTGCGTGCCAGAAGGGAACTGCAAGACCGGAATTAAGCTGCGGACCTATATTCAGCTCCCTGGAAATAAATCCCACTGAACTGGGTCGGAATTACTTCTGAGACACATTTCTTGAGCCTTCTCAGTCTTCCTGTGCATCGGATCGAGTCCATCACTCATTTTGCAAGAATTTCTTTTCTATGTACTTATAAGCAGAACAAAATATTTGTTACAGATATTTTGGTATGAGGCATCTTTAGGATCAGGTTTGTTTCCTGTTGAAAGTTTTTTTCCCCCGAAGATCGTGTTATAGCTGGAAATATGATCAATGTTTCACTTTTACTTACAAAATTCTTTACTGTACTTAGATTTGATACTACAACAACCGGAAGGTTTTATAGAAAGGTACTGTTGTTTTAGAAAGTAAAACTGTGGAATCGATTTATCATTCCCTGGAGAAAAACTATTAATTATTCTTACGAAGACAATACCATTCTTAACAGCTTAGAGGTTAGATTTCATTTGAATTGAATAGCTGTGTAGCCCAATCCTGTGCATGTTTATTCAGAACTGAGCGAGTGTTACGGACATTTATTAGCTGTTTCACTATTTGATTAGCTAACTAAATACCCTAATTTTAGGGAGGGTGACAGTTGGTAAATGGGAACTAAAAGATGGTTATCCACCCATGCAATTAAAGTTTCTCAAGAGTTTCATACCTCTTTAGGCTAGGCTCATGGTTTACAACACAGGTAGGTTCCTGAGGCTAAAGCTGGCCTCTTTATTCTGAGCTCTCTAATCCTGATTTGACACAGAGCTGCATGAGCAGTATGAAATAAAAAAACTAAAGTTTATATAACTAGAAACCAGAATACAAAACTCAGTCTTAGTAGCTAGTACGTTTTCTCTGAACCATCTTTCTATTAGCAGCATTAGAAATCAAATAGCATTACTGTAAGCTGTGTCCATACACCATACTACGCTATAGTTTCTCTTAAACATAGTTTATGGAATAAGCCAAAATGGCTGGGCTCACAAGGCCATAAACCAGGCGGTCTCGTGTGCCCTCCTCACCACCACTAGGGCTACCATATCTGCACTGCAAAAATCCAGATGCTCACTAGATGGCAAGAGAGTTAAGCAGATAGCTCCTTGAAGGCAGCAACCCAATTACCAACAAAATGACTGGATTTTAGTGGCATGATTTCAGACTTTTTTTAATGGAGGATTTTAAAGGTAGGAATGGAAGCGGCTTGTTTTCTACTTCCATTTCTACTCTTAATCTCCCTCCAAATGAGCTGATTTGGGGCCATTGGGGGTGGGGGAGTGATATTAAAGCATAGGGAAGGTACAGTGCCTTCCATCAGCTTCCCATTCCAGTACTTACAATTGAATGCCAAAAAAATCCTCTCCAAACCCAACTCTACCCCTTCTAGCAATATGACTTAAAAGTATCTTCTAGAACTGCGTTTCTTAAATTTTTTCTCTCAGGACCCTTTCTCACTTTTTAAAATTATGGAGGACCCCAAAAGAGATTTTGTTTGTATGGGTTATATTTATCAATATTGACTGTATTAAAAATTAAAATTGGTGCATTCATTGCCGCTACTGCTTCTCATGAGTGCTTAATGGGATTTTAATATTGTATTATTTTTTAACATAGGCTGGCAAATAATTTTGATTTTGCAGATCCCTATAAGAAACACTGCTCTAGAAGGTTGGGAAGCTGAGTTGTAATCTTCAACCTCTCAGAAGCTTCCTAGTTCTACCATAAGCCCCAGTTTACAAATCATAGTGGCTGAGCTCACACAATAGCTTAAAACCAAACAAATCACATGACTTAGGGCACAACCAGATGCCTACAATAAAGTGTTCTTCTTTATGGTTTACAAACTACAACAGCTAAGTTCTCGTAATATGGTAATCCATAGGGTAAATATGCACTTTGACTCAACCATTTTGCCTTTTATCTACAGGATGGATTATAAATCATAATATCTGATCAGATTACAGTGGTTTATAGAACAGTATAATAAAAAAAAATACCATGTATTTTCCATTTTCAGTTTCTCTTTTTATTGTTTTAACCATCTCTGATCCACCCTGCATATAAACTATGGGCTGTGTTTTGAATCTGAATTAATTTAACACATTTTAGCAGTTCTTGGTCATTTGAGACTCAAACAGAAGAAATATATTTAGTCTTAAATAGAAATTGGGTTCAGATGACAAGCTGAAATGGTGAAAAGTTTTCAAGGTGATAATGATTCACAAAGTAACCTTTTAAATTACAATTATTAACGGAGACTGATGAACAATCACCAAGTAAAAACTCCAGGCAACCAAAACACCTACTGTATTTTGCATTTTAGAGACAAAGTAGGCAAAAAATTGAGTTGCCAAAAATCATATTATGTTATGGTTGGTGCTACAATCTAACAAATTGCTCTTAGAGATTGTAAAATGGCACCTGGGCGACTGCATGTTGTTCACTGTTCCTCCTAAATTCTCTTGCTAATACTTCCAAATTCTTTTGGAGCAGAACAGCTTCTCTAAGAATCAGTAAGGTGGTATTCAGACTCCTGGCTCAAACCTGGAAACATAGCCAAGTACATTTGTGAAGGATTGTCTGATGCAGATGTCTGTGCTGAAAGCATAAATGTCAATAGTAGAAAAAAGACATCGCTGGAGTGATGTTGGCAGGGGGCAGGGGTTATAGGAAATATTCATATGTTGAGTGGTCTGTATTCATAATGCCTGAATGGGATTAGAATGGTTCCTCACTCCAGAAATCAGGAGGATCTGCCTCTCCTTGAAGGGACTGCACTTATGATGCTAGTGGACAGGTAGTAGCTGATTCAAAGAAAACCAAAGATGAAAAGAATATACTCAAATTCTGTACAGTACTGAGGTCAACATCCAAAATACATTAGAAGACATTCCATAACTGTAAGAACCTCTATTATTAGAAGATGAAGTTAGATGAGTACTTCATTTTTTACCAAGTCAGAAGGATACAGGAATTGAAGGAGTATATACAGAAATGCAGCACAGAACAGAAGAGGAATCTATGAAGGTTCTAACCAAACTATGCCCACAAATCTGGAGAATGACACTGTGGCCAACAGCTTGAAAGAGGTCCTTCTGCATACTATACGGGGTGTGCAAACCATCATAAAAATAGCCTTAATTTCACATGCTAGCAAAATAATACTTCAGATCATCCAATGTAGATTTGAGCCCTAAATGGAAAGAGGGATGACAGATGTTCAAGCTGGTTTTAGAAAAAGTCAAGGAGCAAAGAGATATTATTGCTGATGCTTGTTGAACAATTGAAAAAGGCAAAGAATACTAAAGAGAAGTCTATATGTATTTCATTGACTATAGAAAGGCCTTTGATTGTGTTAACCATGTCAAGCCATGGAATTTCCTTCGGAAAATGGGAATCCCAGAATATCTAATTGTCCTCATTCGAAACCTACACACAGGACAGGAAGCTACAGTCCAGATAGAACATGGCTCCTGGTCAGTAAAGGAGTGAGGCAAGGTTGTGTACTCTATCCTTATTATTAAATTTACTAGACAACCTGTGACCGGTTGGGTCATTTTCTTCTACATATAATATAGGCCCATGATGATCACATGACCTCAGCTGACTGCAGTGGCATGGCAGTGAAGTAGTGCTGAAGCCACAACTTTCCCAAATTTCAATCCCACGGGAGTCATGGGTCCTGGATTTTGGACACATTCTGTAAGTTAGCCATTTGGGGTACCTTGGTTGAAAAAGTTTTGCCCTATGATGCATTATTTTCCTGAATTGAAGTTTACAGACTATCAAACAGATGCATGAGTCTTTCTGAATGAGACTCAAGATCAGCCCTCCCAGAACACTGTAATATCAGTTACCGCTAGAGATGGGCAAAACTGAAGGACAAAGCAGTTTGAGGTCATTTGATAGTGGCTCAAAGACTATTTCGGCTTCTCGATGATAAAGTTGTAGAATGTGGTTCTGGGTGGGATGAACATATTTTTCCTAGCCCGTGGATTGTGGGTCATGCTATGTTGACTTGGAAGGAAGCCTCTACATAAGAGATCTTGCATGCGGAGAATAGTGTGACTGTGCTTGGGGTAAAAGTGGACTTAGTTGCACTTGTGGCATTCTGGCCAAAATGAATGCTAAAACAGTGTTGTGTGATTTGCCATATGCTGGAGGTTATATTCATAGCTTCCAATTTATGTAATGGGATTTATAATGTAACATCTTATGTGGGCAGATATTTTAATCCAATACATTTCATGTCGCTTCTAAGAGAATTTTAGAAATGCTATTTTGGTGTTCAGAAATGCCATTGTTACTTTGGAGATGGTATTGCCTGTCTTTTGCTTTGTAATTTCTGCTCAGTTGTACATCTGCCCCAAAAATAATTGTAAACCAGAGGACCCAGTCCTTTCCAAGGGAAAATTATTTTTCAAAGATGCAGTTTCCTGCTTCATAAGAAAGTGAAGATCACAAAACATTCTCTAAGTAAGAAAAACATATAAGATACTATTTCAAGACTGTTGCTGGGTTCCCATGGCTTACAAAACTGAAGACTCAACTTGACTCAAAACTCAAGTTCATGTAATAAGCTCAAACTGCACTACAGTCAGCAGGATATGTGAATCCAGTGTGTAGCATTTGCAAAATGGCAATCACAAAAGCAGAGCTTTGGCTTTCTTCAAGTGGACCATGAGGCCACTGGCCACACTTTCTGGCAATTCTGAGAGTACTAGTCTCAAAACCCTTAAAGCATGCCAGATTGGAGAATGTTCAGTAAAGTCTGTTTACTGAATTATACTGGAATGGTGGTTGGGCTACGCAAATTTCAACAAACAGCAGTAAACCATACCTTTTTGCTAACATCAAGTGGTTTTCTGGATTTTTGCTGTTCCGATCTGGTACCATTAGCCTTAGTAGATATAGCTACCAGCTTGTCTTGTAAAGTGCTTCCAAGCCTTCCTAAACTAGGCTTGTTACATTTTTCTTAAGATTATGAAGGTTTTCGTGGGGGATGTGCTAAGGCTGTAGAAATACTTGTATAGATTTAGATCTAGGCTGCCAAAGTCCTTGTGTAGCTTAAGTTGCTTATGTGTAATGACTTGGCTTTCATCTACAAGATACACAAGAAATACTTCCAAGAAGCAGATCTATTAAACTGGATACATTTTTTCCCTTTGATTACAAAAGGGGTTTATAAAATATTGTTAATAAGCGTATTTATATGTATGTGATAGCGAATATAATATTGTCTCCATATCCATTTGATTACTCTTTAATTTTATCATCTTGTGAATATGATACCAGTGCACTAATAACACCTGATGATCCTGTATTTGGGCAAAGCAATATATCAAGCTATAGTTGCCAACATACATTATAAAATCATTTTAGTTTTTTGTTGATAACTTTTCTTCCTTAAAATATATTTGGTTACTATCCTTATTTTTGCTGTGATAACAATTGAGGGTGATTTAAAAGAAGTTACGTTCAAGTTGTGCGCATACATATTTCTTTTGTTCTCGTATCATGTGTGATATGAAATAAATAGGTTTTTGAAACATTGCAAAAGTGGGGTAATAGTGCAGGGTGATCTCACTTTCAAACAACATTCAATTTTTGAAAATAAATTGCTTATGCATTGAACCCAGTTTTTATGGTCATGCAAAAACATTCCAAAGGACTCATCCCAAAGCTTTTTAGCCCAAGGAAAATAACCCCTTTGAAACATTAAAGTGGTCATTTCTTCTGGAAGACTCTTGCAGCTGTTTCAAAGACTGTCCTGTGATGTATAGACAGCTAGGGACAGTTGTGTCTGCTACTTCGTTTTTTTATTAGAAGTGTTCTCCCTTTAGCAAGCAGATCTCCTTGATGCAATCCAGTAGGCTGAGTTCATACAACATGCTATTAAAACACAGTGTGGTTTGTCTGGTTTGGTTTAGGTCTTGGTTTGTAGTATGAACAAAACTGCTATGGTTGTAAATCAAGGTTTATGGCATAGTACATTATATGAACCCAAATGATTGAGTGCAATGTGTAAATCAGGCCATTGTAATGAAAAGAATTAATAACCCAGCCAAGACAAAATGAAGTACCCAGGAGTAAAGCTTGGTGAGGAAAAAAGTGGGTAATTTTGGTTGGAAACTACATCAAAACAAAACTGTGAACTGGATAATTATATATTGTTAGCATAAAATAAAAACATCTTTGACCATTACCATCTTTTTCTCTAGGATGAAATTCCACTGATACCTCTATCCCCTTTGGAAGGTTATGAAGGACTGATACCAGTAAGTTATATATAAGCTACTTTGGTGTAGGAACCTTTAAAACTAGTTTAATACAAAGTGGATCTAAGGCAGATTTTCACTCTATTCTTAAACAGAGATGTGTGCATATCGAAGATTGCACATTTTTTTAAAAAAAACTTTGCAGTCATAATAGGGTTCAATCCAAAATTTTCTAATATAATTATTTTGGCCTTAAAGTAATTTCTATTCAAAGCCCACTATTAGAATGCCTGTATCATTTAATTCAATTAATAAAAATATTCATTTTTATTGCTGCAATTAAAATCCTTTATATGTATATGCATATATATAAAACAAATGCACACAAACATACACAAATACTTACAAACAGAAAACATATTGGTAACATCTCCTGCAGAGATCGTCTCGGATCCACTTGCTCCTTCAATGGGCTCACACCTGCAGAGCCTTGCACGGTGCCTCTAATTGCTGGAACCCTTACCTTGCAGGGTTCTCTCAAAATGAAAAACTTCCCTGGCCAAATTAAAATTCCCCCAAGTGGGAATGGGTTCAGGATCAGAGAGGAAGGAGGGAGGTGGCAGACACCACAAGCCTGCAAAATGGCAGGAACACACTACAAGTGATTGACTGCCTCCCTCTCATCCCAATCCAAGTCGCGGAACCAAACTATAGTGGCCAAAACCTGGCTCACCTAAAGCAACCAAATCACTTTGAAGATATAATTTTATTTTCATGCATACAAACAACAATACAGTATATACTGGACCCCCAGCAAAGCTGTGATACCTTGCTGAGCGGCCATGAGTGACAGCAGAACCCGGGCTTCTATGCCTTTGGCTCACTACAGTGCAAGGCAAAGAAAGGCAAAGGCAAAACAAAGGAAAAGGCAGACACAGTGGAAATTACAACATGACATTGGAATATTTTAGATAAACCCATCCATGTGACCGTATTATTATTTGACCCTTCCTACTAGGTCAACATGCTAGCCATGCTCTCTCCAAGATATGGTCAGTGAATAGAAACAATCTGGTTTATTGGGTCACTGGTCCCTCACCGAGTCTTCCCCCTGTCACCTCTCAGGGCCAACTCCACTTGCGTGAATATTTTCTTACAAGGCCACTTTAAGGGGTTCATATGTATGAGGGGGCATCTCATAGGCTTGGTAGTGAATGCAGCTTACATGCGCATGGGGGGGTAGTATCTTTTACCACCACGGGCTGTACATTTGTGTGTATGTGTGAGCTGGGAAGCACAGGGCAGATTGCCTATGCTCCACTTTGGGACAGCTAAATAGAAGAGACAAGGGATGGGGGCTTAGAATGGAACAATCGCCAACATTCTGGGCCACTGCAACTGCCTCTCCCATGCAGTTGCACTGAGGACATTTTTCAGGATTTTTTCCTCTGTAGCCGCTGGCCTGATCGGGCATATTTTCAAAGTCATTCTTCATTTCGCCATCTTTTTCCGCCACGCTAATCTTGGTTGTATTGTGTCCTGGTTTTGGAGAGCTACTGCACTGACCAGCAGAGTCTAGACTGCCTTTACATGATATATTTCCAACATTCTGTTGGATGGGAAAGAATAAAAATGCACAGAGCTAAGAGAATCCCTCTGGATTTGTTAATGATTAGCATGTTCAGGCATTATTGTCTGCTACAACAGTTGTGTTAGGGAAGTTGGAATTCTCAGCAGTCTGAACATCATCTTCACCTGGACCTTGAATGGCAATACACTCCATCCTGAAGGTAGGTGTCAATGCAGTCAGAAATCATGATGGTCATAGCTTGAGGCAGTGAGAAATTCTTTCTCAAGTTTCTGCCGTATTGAAATTAAAGCTTCTCAGCTCCTCACTGGATGTTGTCTCTGCTGTGTAAATATCTTGATTGAAGAACCACTTTTATGGGCTTCTCCATAGTTTTTTTTACCTCCATTATTCCAAGGGTCCTTTGCTGTATCGTTACTTAGCTGCCACAAAGCCACAATAATATTCCCTATTTGAGAATTGCCATTATTTTGTAGTAATTAAACACAACAATATAGGGACGCGGTGGCGCTGCGGGTTAAACCGCTGAGCTGTCGATCGGAAGGTCGGCGGTTCGAAACCGCGCGGCGGGGTGAGCTCCCGTTGCTCGTCCCAGCTTCTGCACACCAAGCAGTTCGAAAACATGCAAATGTGAGTAGATTAATTGGTACCGCTTCGGCGGGAAGGTAACGGCGTTCCGTGAGTCATGCTGGCCACATGACCCGGAAGTGTCCTATGGACAACGCCGGCTCCAAGGCTTTGAAACGGAGATGAGCACCGCCCCCTAGAGTCGGACACGACTGGACTTTACGTCAAGGGAAACCTTTACCTTTACCTTTAAACACAACAATATTGTGCCTTTGAACCTACATTGACCTAGTTCACATTTTGTGCTAAACTGTAACGGGATTTCCTGGGTTTGGCTTACTATACAGTGTTATTATGCAAAGCTAGTCATTTATAGTTTATTTAATTAATCATGGCAAAGCCCATCAAGGTTAACCACAATGTATGAATTCAGTCCTTACAGAACCTGTTACTTCTTCATGAGTTAGGATGTATAGTATTTCTAAAAATTTTGTCATCTTTTGAAAACATGATCTTTATAATTTTATAGCTGTCACTGTCACCAAGAATAGAATAGTTACTTTTCTGTCATGAAAAATATTTTACAATACCGTTAACATTGGACAGGGTTCCAGAATCATTCACAGAATTTTACAGAGAACTGATATATTACCATCCAGCTGGAACATACTCTTATTTTGTCATCAATATTTCAATTTTTTCCTTACCAGGAAAAAACCCTTAAGATATTAAGAAGGGAAAGGAAGCAATATCCATATAATGCATTTGATTGGTAGCACTGGTAATTCCTTGGGTCGTTTTTAGTTCTATCTAGGTTCATTGCTGCATCTTTTGGAATTACCTTTTTAAAAACACATTTTCATTCATTTCTTTTTCTGAAGTGAATTAGCTCAAAATGCCACCAAGACCCAGGGGAAAAAATTAAAGAAAAAATATATTCCCCCAATCTTTCCTTTTTAAAAATCCCTAAATAACCCTCACAGCATAAACCTTCTAAGTGTCAAGATATTCCTTAAAATAATCATCTTCAGTATGGAAGAAACTGGCAAAACATTTTTATAGCGTTGTTATGAAAATTACCCAAATGTAGTAGTCTTTAGGAATCAAGCTTGGCTCAAGGGAGTCTTTACTTTTTAGCCTCATAGTCTTTATAGCCTCCACCGAATGGCTGAAAAACATCAGAATCAATGTAACAAATCTAACCTTTCCCCAAGGAGTATTTTGTCATCAAATAAAGGAAATTCTAAGAGCTGGTTTTAAACTATTAAATTTCAAAGGTTTTCTATTTACTTGTACGCTGTAACAATATCCTAGCTGATAATACCTAAACACACTAATCCTTATAAAAATCAAGGTAATTTTCACTTTTTGACAGTTTGCAAAGTAATCCTGTGTAGCAAGAAATATATTATGGTTTAAGTTCACAAAAAGGATAGCTGAAAGACAAAGATTTTACCCTTATGTGCAATTCTTAGATCATTCAATGCTATGCATCATCCATAATATATTCATTTCTTCTTTAGCAGTTCATCTATCAAAATGAGAGCATTATTACCCTTTTTGATAAATGAGAAAATCCACTGAATGTTAATAAAAATTATGGTACACTAAATTTTCTGGGTCAATAAATATTATAGCACCATTGTCCAAGAAATCAATTTGTTTTGAATGAAGAATTATTTTTAGGATTTTTTAAAAATAAAACAGTATCAGAGTGATTTTTAGGATTTGGTCAGGGCTATCTATGTATTGGCTGTTCAGATGAAAAAAGGTTATGTAGCAGAACACGCAGAGGTTCAACTAAACCATGTTAGAGGTCTAACCATCTCAGCAGGTGTTGTTAATTAGAACTTCAAAAGCTCCTTCCTCATGCCCTTGTCAGACAAAAAGTGCAAAAATTACCTGTTGGAGATGGATCTATTCAATATTTCATTAAATATCATGCTGGCTCAGTTTACCTGACATTATCATGTTGCATTGATATGTTATTTTGCATTGAGGAAGAGGAACTAATTGTTAGGAATGGATGGTAAACAGTATCTACGGGCAGTGGTTCAAGATCTGCAAGATGGCAGGTGCACAAAGGAAGCCTTGCCCCTTTTGTATATGTGTATGGTGTTATTCTGCCCACCATCTTGCAGATTTTGACTTCCCCCCTTTCTACCACTCCCCCCACCCAAGTAGGAATTCTTAGTGAAAAAAGTGAGTGGGGAGAGTGTAAAACTCACAGTTGGGAAGCAACATTACGGAGCTGTTCAGAACATTCATTGACTTTCTGAAAGGAGCTAGGATTGCTCCTATGAAGGAAGAAATGTAGCAATAAAGTAATACAAGACCAATGGAAGGATGGATTATTTAAATAAACTGGTGGAGGAGAAACTGTGTGGCTTTCCAGCCATCTTTTCCAGCAGCCTCTTTTGAAGGGAAAAAAGTGAAGAGAGGAAAAGCAAAAGAGAAAAAGCTTTAATAAAGGAAATGTGTTTGAAAATATTTTGCAGCTGAAGAATAAGAAAGAGGAAAGAATAACAAAGCTGACAGTTAGAAACCATTGATAAGTTAGTTGTTCAGATTTGGAGACCAGCAATAGAGATACTTGGGAGAAATGAAAATATTTCAGGGGAAATCTCTTGACAGAAATGACTTTTCTGACAGGAGAAAGGGACTTATTTAAGAGTGGTGCAACCTCTACATGCTCCTTTGCGAGTTAGCCCATGTAAATTCTAGGATTTGAATGAGAATGCATATTGTAGTGAAGTGTTTATGTATTTTCCCCTCTTCCCAGAGATGGCACTAGAGAATGTAATCAGATATGGATGTGTGTATTCAAAATTGTTTGATTAGATATTACCTTCTTCTAGAATAATTCCATTGTACTTTCACTTTATTTTTAGTTTCTTCCTTGTATTAATCACCATTCTTTGCCTATTTAGTGTGTTCAATCTTGGCAGGTGTTTTTGTACATCACCCCAAAAGTTTTTGTTTTGGTTGATAAACTTTATTTATTTATTTATTTGGAGTTTGGAATCAGCCAAGCCCTGAGATTTCCGAACTACACCCTTCTGATTATGGGTGGTGCTCTTTTGGCTGCATATGGATTTGCATTCACACTTGTTTATTAGAAAAAAGGAAAATAATCATCACTCTATAAAGACTCAAAAGATTTTAAAAAATGGTGAAATGTTTTTATTTCTTTAAAAAATTAAAGATGTTTGAAAGATCATTGTCCATGTAAAATTTTGATAGTGATGGAAACAGTTCTAACTATATGGTAAAGGGAAGCAGAAGGAAATATTACAGTATATAAATCCCCATTTAAAAAGAGGGAGAAAAAAATCTGTAAATATAATTTAGTAAATGATAAGCAAAAGTGTTTAATAAGCTCAACAGGTACAAATAATATGAGAAAGCAGAGGTGAGTAAAAGCATAAGAAAAAAAATACCTTAAAACTGTAGAAATCAACAGTATTATGGATTGTTGATGAAGCATATTGTGTTCCTTCTTTACAGAAATGTAAAAAATAAAGATCCATAGCCCTTCAGATTGTCAATAAGTCACATAAAAATGCAGTTTATATTTGAAAGAAAGTGCTTTTCCAAAGAAACATTAAATTGGCACACTTGCTAAATAGCTTGAATTCAGTGTAGTCTTCTCCCTGTTGAGTATGCCTGTAGGGGCAAATAATGGATTTTCTGCTGCAAAATATGAGTGAAATATCTCTCATAACTAAATCTCAGTGGCTGACAGTGGCTAGGTTCATGCATCATGCTAAGCCACAGAGTAATTTGCTTTTGCTTTGGCACAGACAGATGAAATTTCCAGATATTTTGAAGCCAATTTGGGAAAAAATTAAATATATGCAATACTCTTTTTATGCCATCCTTTATTCTTACTATTTAAGAATATACAGTGCAGCATATATATACCTTATGTAATGATCATACTTGTTATGTTTATTAAAGTATCATTTAGTGAGACAGTACATACCTTTACTAATTTGATTTGCTTTAACATATTTTAAAATCTTAAGTGTTTCTTCTTTCCTTGGGGCTTAGTCAAAAGCAGATCCACCAACATCTAGATCAAAAGTCAGTAATAAGCTCACCAGTAAATCAGGCCCTGTGCTGCCTCCTTCCTTCATTGGTGAAAACAGCAATGGCCCAGGGCAAGGCAGACAGGCATCTTGCCCTGACATTTGGGAGTTAATGTATACCTCATTGCTTGTCCTCTGCGTAGCATTCTGATACTCTAGAGAAAAGTCTTCCCATTTTAAGTGAATAGAAAACATTTTATCATAGCATAATATGTGATCAAAGAGAGCACAAATGATTAAGATTAAAAAAGGCAGAGAAATTCCAAGTGATTTTGATAAAAATAAAATAAATGTCCTGGAAGTAGGAAGAAAGCTATACCAGAAGCCTCCCCTGAATAAATTGAACTAAAAATAAAAAGCAATGAAATTATTTGAGATGAAGCTTCAAATAAGGGAATGCAGGATAAGTACTTTAGAAATTTCCACGGGAATGATAGCAATATGTCAAAAAGTAGAATTAAAACAAATGCCACAAAAGAAAAATAGATGAAAAAGAAATAATAAATGGTGTGAGAATGTTGAAAATGGTTAAACTTTAAGAACTAGATATGGTAATGGTAGAAATGTTAGAATATGAATGTGGCTTGCTTATGGAGTAGCTATGTGACTTGTTTAATGTTTGGGTAAATGCTGTATCTGTGGCTGAAGATGGGAAGAATGCTGCTATTGCTCCCCAACACAAAAGGAAAGGTTGCAGGAGTGAATGCAAAAATTACAGATGATAATATGTTAACTGCACTTGGGAAGATGTTGGAAGAATTCTGATTCAAAGAGTATGAGAGGTGACAATGAACAAAAATTGTGAGTGCAGCGCAGCTTTATGCCAGGGAGTGGGTGCACAGATTAGAATTTTGGTCTTCAGCAGGCATTGAGAATGTGCAATAAATGTTCTTTCACACATTCCTTGATTTTGAGAATATATACTTATACAGTATATAAGTCACAGAATGCTTTGCACAAATATGGAATCAAAGATTGGTTCCTGAATGTGATAAGAGTAGTATAGGATGGAAGAAAAACATCTATGTGAATAAATGGAATGCTTAGTTAATAATTCAACACTGAGTAGTGAATTAGACACGGATGTGTGCTGTCCCCTTGGTTGTATAATATATTTATGGATCAGTATATAGGGACATAGTCATAGAAACTTTATTTCGGTCATTGGCCAATAAAATACATTCTATAAAACAAGCAAAATTGTCTTCTAATATCAATAACTTTGGCAACCATTTGTGGGTAAAGGTTACACATAATGTAGCAGAATTTGGGGCATAGGGAATGCTTGTGGTGACATCAGAGGTGTATAGATTAGGGACATCAGTGTACATGTACTTTTATGTGCAGATGTTGGCTGAGCATTCAAATGATTTTCAGTGAATATTAGCTCAATTGTATAATTTGATGAGGAATATGAATCTGAAAATTAAGGAATCAAAGACCAGCATAGTTGTGTCCGACAAGGAAAAGGGAGTGAATGATTGCAAGTTATAAATAAATGGCAAATAGTAGAACAGATAGATGAATTTGGGCAAGAAGCTGGTAGAATGTTTATTAAAGATGGAAAAATGGATGGAGCAGTTTTTAAAAAATGGAAATGCTGGTAGAAAAGCATTGAATAGTATGTGGTCTGCTGCAAGAAATGAATGTTTTTCCAAATAAAAAGTGAAAAAAACTGCATAAGAATTTGTTTCTGTCTGATGAATCAATGTATGAAACTGATGGATGAAAAGATGGTTTGCAAGAAGAGAAGGGGTTATAATAAATGGTAATTTTTTTTATTCCTTTTCTGTGATTTCCATTACCTTGCTTATCCTTATATAAGATAGTATGATGGGTATGCGTGTATGCTTGTATGTGGAAAACATTTGGGGGGAATGAAGAATAGCAATATATGAGTACCTTGTCTTACGGCATTCATTATTCTGAAAGAAAATATTTCACTGGAGGTTTTTTCTTTACCCTTTCCACTTTTTAGTAGAAAAGGGCAAAAAAAAAAAGATGGGGGGAGCTGGCAAAAATTGGGGAAGAAATCCATATATTCCAGTTGTTTTCAAACTCTTTACATCTCTGTCCTAGGGTGATGTCTGAATGGGGCCAGTGAATAAATCATGCTTTGTTTTCAGGCACTAAATCACAGTTTGGAACTGCAATTTATTATTGTCTTACTGATTGGAATTGTAACTTATTAGGTTTGTATTAACTTTGTTCATCAAGGAGTAAGGAAGACAAGCCATACTTAGCATGATATGTGAATGAATATACATGTCTCTTGGAGATAAAATGAGTTGTAGATTTTTTTTACATGTGGAATTGATGAATGGAATCATGGGAGCAGAAATACAGAACAAAAGTATTAGGAAAGTATATTGGACTGGATTCAAAGAGGAAGATGCTTTCCAGTGTTATTTAAAAGGGGAAAAATAAGATTATTGTATATAATATAATATTATATATTATATATGTATAATATATTTCATTGGAGGTTTTTTCTTTACCCGTTCCATTTTTACCTTTTACCCTGTCCATTTTTGTGACAAAGCATTGTCACAACACTTCTGCAATGATTTTCATGGGAAATTCATGAGTATAATATATTATACATACATAATAAGTTGCTGGGGGTCAAGGGTCTTATACATTTAATATATTATTATTTGTTTTCTTCTGTGAGACAAGGAAAACCTGTTACTGACTTTCTGCTAGTTGATTCAATTGATTATTTTTTTCTGACCAGTTCCCTAGGAAATGGGATTTTGTCCTAGTCTGTGATGATCACAGCCCGTACAGTGAGAAAGATTGCAAGAAAAAGAAGTTTCTGGAAGAACTGCACAAGAAAGGGTTCATTATCAAGGTAAGACTGACTCCCCTCCCCTCCCCTCCTCTTCCCAAAGCTGATACCACTTTCCTGACTATCAAGCTGACATGCTGGTTTGAAGCTCTTATTGACAAGAGGTCCACAGCTTTCCTTGCTCAGGATGGAGCTGATGTCAGGTAGCTCACTCAAGCAACAGAACAAGCTCATGCTTTAGATTCAGTGGAATCTACAGGCCTTTTCTCTATCATTGTCACAATGCTTTTGCAACAATCTTCATGGGAAATTCATGAGAATTGAGGATTCTGCCTAGACTGATGTCTCATAAGCCTTCATGTCATTTATTTTTCTGTCTGATTCTTAGATGATTAAGGACCAAAAGCTCTTTTATGGAGTTCATGCACCAAGTGGAATCTTCCGAAAATACCAGTGGCTTCTGAGTAATCCTGATAATGAATCGGGGCTTCTGCTTCCACAGCAACTAGATTACCAAGAGACAGCACTCACTTCAGCAAGGTAAAGTGGCCATCCATCCATCCATCCGTCCATCCCGTCCATCTCAACTTTCTGGTTCTCTACAGAATCTGCCACCATGTGGCAGCAACTGGTTCATATCATTTGTACTCAAATGAAGCTGCTGTCCACACAATCAGAAAGATTTTTGCCACTTGTGACATTATTAAAGAAAATGTTTGCATTGGCATGGAGAATATTGCTTTAACTGAAGGCTTCTGGTTGTAGTTGAAGGGTGAAGGTTGGTTGGGAGTGACTTTCTGAGCAACCTCAAAACTGCAGAAGCATCAACGCTAATCATTTAAAGATAATTTTAACATACAGAGATTTTTCTTAGGGCTTTTGCACTTACTAGATAGTACATGGAAACTAAGATAAATTATACTGCCTACTGAGCAGCTGTGTAGAAGACAGAGAATTGGACACTTTTAAAAACAAAAACAAAGAAACCAAAAGTAGAAAATTCAGGGAAGACCTGAAGTTGGGAGGTCAATTTTTACAGCTTCTTCACTGGCAATGCCCCAAGTGAGCTTTGCCTCCTTTTCTTAATTCTGCAGAAAGTGGATCTACTGTATTTGGTCTTGTTTCTCTAAACTGCACTGGCAGGATGAAGTAGGATTGCAGCCTTTTCAAGGATAAAAGTTATATACTTTAACAGCTCCATTCCAGGAAGAAATACTTTTCTATCATGGATAATGATGGTTGTATTTATTCCTACCTCTGAGCAGTTTACTCTAGCATTGCTATTTCTCAGTTCTTGTGTGTTTTAGGATACGTATTGTGAGCTTTATCCTGCAAAACACAGAACTTCAGGGTACCGAAGGTATGAAAAGATCTTTCTCTTTATTAGTGTAAATGCAATCTGTTTGTATTTCATTTTCACTTTGCAATGTCCTTTTTACCAATGCAGCGATGATCACAGTCAGTTTTATTACTCACGCAGAGGCACTCCCCAGTTCTAGTTCATGTAACCATATCTTCAAGCTGAACCATGCTTTCTGATGAGTAGTAATGACATGATGAACTGAAAAAAATGCTTTGTTTTTTAACAGTGTCACTTCAAACAAAGCAATCTGATGCCCTTAGGGTCCAATGTTTCATTTGTAATGCCAGTGTGATGCATTGGATGCAGTGTGATGATGTTTCTAGGAAGACCAATGT
The DNA here is from genome assembly GCF_035149785.1 of Candoia aspera. NCBI lineage: Eukaryota > Metazoa > Chordata > Lepidosauria > Squamata > Candoiidae > Candoia > Candoia aspera. Next base: position 236,259,240 of record NC_086153.1, on the reverse strand, counting down.
TCAAATTCCACTCAGATGTACCCAGTTCAGGCTTTACTTTTATAACCTGGGTATGAAAGGTGTCTACAATTAAGCAGCAGAGTACATGGAAGAGGGCTCTACAGGAAATGTCCTTTTCCAATTCTTTCCAGGCATGCTTCAAGACCTGTGTAATGGATTATGTAGGAGAACCTTTCCAGCACAACACAAAACAGGGGAAAGCTTAAAGCAAAAGAGCATAATTGGGGTTCTCTGGGTCCCAAGGCAAACTTCCCAGGTGGGTCCCCCAGTTGTGAGAGAGCTCAGAGGCTGAATTCCCCTCCAGCTCAGCTGTGGCAATTGAAGGCCAGGAGGAGAAAGGGATATAAAACTCTTGGGCTTTCATCTAGTGACTGTCCAAATCTTTGTGCAGTGCAGATCTGGTAGCCCTATCAGTCCATATCTTTCTCCTGTGTCATTCCTTTGCTGCAGCTCCTATGGAGGGGAGCATGCTCAGTCTTGCTTCTGGTGGAGGGGGACACACACACTCAGATTTGCTTGTTGTTTGGTTCATTTTAACTGAAGTTCTGGGGCAAGGAATGGGGATCAGGGAGAGACTCCAAGGTGGCCACCGACCTAGAGAGCTAGTGTGATGTAATGGTTAAGGTGTTAGACTAGGCACACGGAGACCCAGGTTGTAGTCCTCCCTCAGCAATGGAAGCTCACAGGATGATTTTGGGCCAGTTCACTCTCTTTCGGTTCTACCTACCTCTGTGGAGGCAAATAGGAGGAGGGTACACTATATATGTGTGATGGAATGTGAGGGTGACTTTGGAAGATGGGAGGAAGAGATGCCACCTAGGGAACAATCGGATAAAAGAGAAAGGAGCCCACAACAGAGTAATGGCCAGAAAAGGAAACTTAGGAAGGATCCACCCTAATTACTCAGGCAGCAAATAGGAAGGGTAGAAGATTTGTACTTTCAGACTAGCAAGATTCTGTTAATGTAGCCTTACAATAAAGAAGAATTAGCTCATCTCATGTTTCCTGTCTGCTTTACCTGAGAGGGTTGACAGTATGCCACCTTGAGTACAAAAGTGTCCTAACAGTCAGGAATCACGCTGAGATGAGGAGTAGGTCTCTAGTGTTTATTACTGCTACATAAGACAGAAAATCCTAACAAACTGAAGAAGCGTGGGAAAACCCAGACAGATAAACCCCAAAGGTTAAGGCGGGTCTGATCTGTGTCTCTTTGAATGGCTGCTTAATTCCTCAGTACTACGCATGCGTTTTCCCCCCTGGATAGAGGCCCCTTCCTGCTCGCCATCAGTACTCATGACAAAAAGGTGGGATATAAATCAAGTAAATAAATCCCTGCCTTCGTTGTTAAAGCCACGTTCCCCTACCTGACGTCTCCTGTTTTTGGGGACCACAACTCTCCTCATTCCCTCCCAGTCAGCATAGCTAATGATCAAGGGCAACAGGAGTGAGTCATCATCTGTGGACTGCAGGTTCTCCATCCTCTGGTTTAGAGCTTTAGCACTTGAAGACTGGTAAATTACACCTGAGAATATTCAGGCAATGAGTGGAGCTAGAATACAGATCATATTAATCTGTTTTCAAAGCTGGTGCTAATTGTCTTTTAAATCATCCGAAATTTCCAAACTCTTTTCAAGGGCAGATTTACATGATATGCCCTGCAGTAATCCAGTTTCTCTCCCTAAGGCAGGTGTCACATAATCCAGTCTGCTTTTTCCAGACATACTGTATGTGCAGCTGACTCATCACCTGTAGCTGGGCAAAAGTAGTTACTTCTGTAACATCACCTGAGAATTGACAAATAATGCAAACCTGGTTTTTCAGCAGGATTATTACACCCTTCCAAGCAAACTGAATCATTACCATGGAATTAGCTGTCAAATGACCAGGAGCAAATATTTTATTTCAAGCTGTTTATGTCCAAAATTAAGAATAAATTAAAGCAATCTATAAATGGTTTGATACCCATGAAGTCTTATAGATGGCCCTAGAAAAGGACAGTGAGCTGTTCCTCAATTTAACCTATTTTGTGGGCTGTTTATTTAGCCAAAATGCTATTCTAGTCCTTGGAGGAAGGATGTTTATCAAATGAATGAGTAACAGAGCATAGCACAGATGCATGAGCCTTAATTGACATGCACATTCTAATACATATGCATGGTGCTCTGAGATATATGTACATGCTTCAAGGAGACATTTACTTGCATGGCTTTATTTTAGGATAGTCACTTGAGTGTCCACTTGAAAGAAATATCCTGGCAGAACTGCACTTTTTTGTGGGGGGGTCTTGATCTTGTTTCTCTTCTGCTGTTAGAGAAGCTTCATGACCTGATGAAGAAGAAAGTGTTCGAAACTGCATTCCCTTTACATGAGGTGAGGAAGTCTGAAGGCCAAGCTAAAGGTGATGAATACAGATGTTAAATAGCAGTTGTGGGCTTAGTTGAGGAATGAAGTTGAGTCTTTTGTCCTGAGTCCTGGATCCAGAAAGATACTTCATTACAAGTTGTTCTGTGTACCTGGGGGTGGTGGTGGTGGTGAGGGGAGCTTTATTGTGCTTACTTAGAGGAAGAGGCTAAACTAAATGTGTCTGAAATAATCAGAAGAAAAGCCTTGTTGGACAACTGCGTTGATATGTATCTATTCAGCATCTTGCAGGTGTTTCTTGCTCAGGACTGAAGAAATTGTTTATAGAATACGTAATCCAAATTGTTTATAGAATTCATAATTTTAACATGTTTAATCACATCATTTCATCTAGAGAGGAAATCTGGGTAGTTTTCTGGAACTGAATTGGGCTCGATGGAGACAAATCCTCTGTAGGCAACCAATTGAAGAAATCAGGTAAGGGACAGAGGATTTGGAAACATTGATGAGGATGCTTGGAAATGCACAAACTACTATAATAATAATAATATATTAGTTTAGATAAGTTTTTGTGTTCTATTTCCTCATCTAAAGGAAAAGAACATGTATAGATTATAATAAGATTTAAATTATATTCCTATTTTGATTCTGAATTGAAATCATGCAGTCAAAAGTGGAAAACTCATCTATGGTGTCATTCATTTCAGATAACAATCTATTTCTCCTGAAAAAGGGATGGTTCTTTGGTATTTAACTGATCTGATCTGAAGATTAAACCTTGCAACAGCTCTTGTCAGTGTTACTCAACTTTTGAACATACTTTAGCATTCCAGTATTTGGAAACTGAAATACTGGATTGCACCAACGTTCAGTGCAATCTGCTATTTTTTGCCCCTGGGAATAGCTTCCATTGGCTGCCTTTGGAAAATAAGGTATCAGCTTGGAAACTGCCTCAGTAGAAGTTCTTTCAGATCCAGAGCTAGAGGGTTTGTGTTCATGTTAAGGCAAGCAATGCTGTTTTGAGAATCCTTTCAAGGTATACTCTTTCCTTTTCAGAATATATTTTGGGGAGAAAATTGCCCTTTATTATGCTTGGCTGGGCTGGTATACACACATCCTGTTAGCAGCTACTGTGGCAGGTATTATGCCGTTCATCTATGGCTTCATCACTTTCAGTTCCAATCAAGTCAGGTGAGTTACCCTTTTTGCTTGTGAGAATATGGCAGGATGATGATGATGATGAAGAAGAATGTAGCCACTTTTGAAAGTTTAGAAAGAGAAACCACTCTCTTGGTCTTTTGGCATTGCGTCCTGTAATTTACAGGCATTTCTGAGCTGAGGCTGGAGAAGGGAACAATGATTTTGAGCAGGCTGCAACTTTCTCCTCTTTAAGTTTCCTCTTCATTTCCTGGTGGACCCTCCAATTTGTGAAGCCAATCTTGCACCTGCACTGGACCTCTCAGGCAGCTGTTGAAACAATCCCAAGTCTTCTTCAACCCTCCAACTGCCCAGTTACTTTTGCCTTGTTCCTTACCCCTCATGCAACCCTTCTCTTTGTTATGGACTGGAACCAATTCAAGAGTAACACTGGGACTGAGAGGCCAGTACATGTGTAATCCAGGAGGAATGTTTCCCAGGTGTTGCCTTCCTGTGTGGATAGAAGCAGTTGGGAAAGATGCAGAATCATTTGTCCGATTTTTCTTTGCTCTACATGGATACATTCAAGTATGCCGTGGAAATCTGGCATATGGGAACCAACAAAAGGCCTACCAAACAATATGGGGAGCAGATGGGAGAGAACAGTTATTAAGATGGAAGGACAGCTTCAAGTGGATATTTAGAAGAGCATGCACTTTAAAAAGGGACGTTACATGCAGTGCACTAAGTAAAGAAACATGATAAAAATACTATATTAATTTAGAGTAATTATTTCCTAACATCTATCCATTAAAGCAACATCCTGGGGGTTTACTAATGCCTTCCCACTCTGGATGAACCTATAGAAAGTCAAGTCTGGTTCTTTAAATATTGCCTGCAATCCTGCATCACTTTTGCAAGGGGAGAGTGCAGCCAATCAAATAAAGAAACTATCTGATGGTAGCTAGCTTTTCCTGGCATATCAATGACTAAAGCTTCCATAGATCATACGAAAGGCTTTCAGAATAAAATGGTGCATTCTTTGCTCAACGAAAGAAGCTATGGGGATAGCATGGAGATAATGTTCAAGGATCCAACATCAAATAATAAGAACTACCCTGCCTGTTAATCTGCATTATGTCATAGATGATGTCTCTGTCAGCCATCAGAAGTTGGAGTGTTATTTAGTTGGGTGTGACATCTTTTTTGCTAAGGAAGATGATTGCCAGTTTGCCATAGAATGGCATATGGCATAGTTTGACATTGTAATCATGTTTTTGAATGTTTTTTTCAATAGAAAACATGCAGACACATTTCCTTAGACATTTAATCATGAAGAGACTTGTTATGGGAATGTGCTCTGGAATTTAACCATGAACAAACTTGTTATGGGAAGGTGCTCTGGAATTTCTTCTGGGCTTCCAGGTTGGCCCATCAGTTGGTGACAAATCCCACCACTTCATCTGACCAGTACTCATTTGTCAACGGAGTCAAGGAGAGAGCTGTGATTCTAAATAAAAATATTTAGTCTCAAAAGGCTAAGCAAGGCCAGACCTGGATAATACTTGGGTAGGAGACACACAGGAAATCCTAGGGCTGAATGCTGACCTGGGAAGTTGAAAAAACACCCTGAAAGAAGATGGCAAGCCACTCCTGTATTATTGACAAAAAATTACATACATGGACCTGTTTATGAAGTCACCAGGAGTCAAGCTTGGCTTGAAAGAGTCTTTACCTTTTTACCTGGCATTACATGGTTGCACAGATCCTATCTAATGTGGGATTGTGGATCTTGACAGTATCACTTGGGCAATCATTGCCCTTAAGGAGGGCCAACAGTTAGACCCATTGTCAAAGTATTCTAGTTCTGGAAAACTTTCCCCATTTAGCGCTTGATAGGAATCTGGGATATTTATGAACTTGACATCTTGTTATTTATGTGACGAGGGCACAAAGGGACAAGAAGATTTGACCTCTGAATCACATGTCTGTATATGTATGATCTTATTCCCCAGAGTCCCCTGAAGGGAGGAGATGGGCGGGGACAAATTGGATAAATAAATGAATAAATCCCATGCATCTATAGAGATCATAATGCCCTCTGTTCTCTTAAGATTGCTACAATCTAATGATTACATGCATTTTTGTTAGATCTTACTGATTTATCTAACAACCCACTTTTTCCCCCCTAGGATTGGTTTCACACCACATTATGGCTTAAAAGATAAACAAATCATTGCAGTTTGTCATGCTTTGGTTGTAATTACACTTTGATTTTTTTTTGTTTTTATAATTATAGTATTTTCTTCAAATACTCTTTTATAACTAATAAAAGTTATAATATTTTCTGATGTTCTTGTGTTTCAGATGGTTTCTAATAATAGTATGAGTGAATTTTATATTTTTAACATATTGTGAACTCTGAGCTACTTTGGGAGAGTTCATTCCTGAACAGAAGCCAATAAATATGCTTAAACAGTACTCGTCCAAACTGACCAAGAATGATAACTTATAATTCCTGCCCATATATTGACATACAGGTAGTCCTCGCTTAATGACCACAGTTGGGCCCAGAATTTCAGTTGCTAAGCAAAGTGGTCATTAAGTGAATCTGATCCAATTTTACAAGCTTTTTTGTGGTGGTCGTTAAGCAAATCACTGTAGGTATTAAGCGAACCACATGGTTGTTAAGCAAATCACATGGTTCCTCACTGATTTTACTTGCCAGAAGCCAGACAGGAAGGTAGAAAATGGCGATCATATGACCACGGAATTGTAATGGTTGCCTAATCCCAAATACTCAGTCTCACAAGCCTGGGCTTAAAGATAACTGATTTATTAAAGGAATAGTATGCAAATACAGAGAAAGCTGAGAATGACCAAAAGCGCGCCAAATACAAACTTAAAAGCCTTGCTTCCAACCCAGTCCCGCCCCGAGCGCTCGTTAGCAACCACCCCCTCCCAGGTGCTAGCAACTGTTACATCTGCCTGGGAAAGTAACCTTGAACAGAGTTGCAAACCCAAACATACATTCCAAAGTAGCAAAATAAAGAAGACAGCAATAATGGAAAATACCAGGAAACGTTCAAGCATATAATACACGGATTAAAGGTTTTGACATGTGAAACGTTACGATGTTAACAGAACATTGAAATGGTGAACATGACATATCGCCCCCCTAAAAAAAAAATGCTAAGGACCCGGCTTATCCGGATAGGCAGAGTGAAAACGAGCAACAAGGTTGGGAGAGCGAACATCGTGACCAGAAACCCATTCAGGATGAGGAAAATGTTTCCAACGGATGAGATACTGCAAAGTGGAGTGCTGACGGCGTGAGTCAAGGATTTCCTTGACTTCGAAGTGTTGTTGGTTATCGATCATGATGGGAGGTGGTGGGGTGGGCTGGGGATGCCAGCGGTCCGACTGCAGGTACGGTTTGAGTAAGCTGCAATGGAAAACAGGATGCAAACGTTTAAGATTATGGGGGAGATCAAGTTTGAAAGTTACAGGGTTAATTTGTGCAATAATAGGGAAAGGACCAACAAACTTAGGACCAAGTTTTTTCGAGGGTTGCGGCGATTTGATGAATTTTGTGGATAGATAGACTTTATCCCCCACAGCAAACGTAGGTTGGGGGGAGCGTTTAGCCTCTGCATGTCTTTTATAGGTGGTTTGGGCATGGCAAAGGGCTCGTTGAATGTTTTGCCATGAGTCTGTTAGAGTTTCAGCCCAGTCAGTGAGAGAGGCTGGCAGTGATTGTGGATGTGGGAGTTTGGGTATTGGGACGAACTCACGGCCAAAGACAGCTTTAAAAGGAACTTGTCCAGTGCTTTGATGTACGGCGTTGTTATAGGCAACTTCAGCAAATGGGAGTAGGTCCACCCAGTTGTCCTGTTGATAATTGACAAATGCCCGCAAATATTGTTCTAGCGTGGAATTAACAGCCTCAGTAGATCCATCCGTCTCCGGATGCCACGCAGTGGAGAGGGCTTGTTCGGTGCCAATCAGTTTTAAAAATGCCCGCCAAAACTGTGACGTAAATTGTGAGCCTCTGTCACTCACCAAACAGGCGGGGATTCCGTGAAGGCGGTACACGTGTACGAGGAATAGGCGTGCCAGCTGTTGTGCGGTGGGGATGGAAGCGCATGGGATAAAATGTGCTTATTTTGAGAAAAAGTCCTTTACCACCCAAATGACTGTTTTTCGTTGACTGGGTGGGAGGTCGACAATAAAATCCATGGATATGTCCTGCCATGGGTAGGAAGGGGTTGCCACAGGTTGCAGAAAGCCTTGAGGCTTGCCAGTTTTGCGCTTGGTTGTTGCGCACACAGGGCAAGCAGCCACATAAGCTTTAAGGTCCTTCAGAAGAGTTGGCCACCAGAATTGACATCTGATGAGGTGAAGGGTTTTAAGGTACCCAAAATGTCCAGCCAACTTATCGTCATGGCAGCGCTGGAGGATCGTCTTTCGTAAAGCTTCAGGGACATACAGACGATCGTTTCGCCAGGCAAAGTCGTCAGTAAAAGTTACAGTGTTTAAGTTTGCCTGTAACCAAGTGTCAGATTTCAGGTGGAAAAGCAACTGTTGTGTCAAGTCTGATGGAATTGGCAAACGCGCCGGACGGGAGGGAGGCGGAGCGGTCTGGCGTTGAGCCTGTGGAGCTCGCGTCTGACTGCATGTTACAGCTGCCAAACTCAATTGCTTTTCAGTCCATACAGTACCCTGCACCGTTGGCCCAGGGCCAGCATCTTGGGGTCTGCGTGATAAAGCATCTGCTAAAAAGTTCTTCCTGCCTGGTATAAACTTGAGTGTGAAATCAAAGCGACTGAAAAATTCAGCCCATTGAAATTGTTTGGGGCTGAGTTTTCGACTAGTGCTTAATGCTTCTAGGTTCTTATGATCAGTCCACACTTCGAAAGGGTGGGAAGCCCCTTCTAATAAATGACGCCAGGTTTCCAGGGCTGTTTTGACAGCAAACGCCTCTTTTTCCCAAACATGCCACCTTCTCTCTGTTTCTGTGAACTTGCGAGAGAGGTAGGCACAAGGTTTTAAAGTGTCAAATTGGTCTGCTTGAAGCAGAAGTGCTCCGATGGAGAAATCAGAGGCATCAACCTGCACTACAAAAGGTTTAATTGGGTCAGGATGCTGCAAAATAGGTTCAGTGGTGAAAATCTGTTCGAGCGCATCGAATGCTTGTTGGCAGGCTGGAGTCCATTTAAGGAGTGCTCCTGGGTTCTTTGAACGTCGCGTATCCCCCTGAGCTTTAGTTTTTAATAGTTCAGTAAGGGGAAGGGCAGTTTCAGCAAAATTTTGGGCAAATGCCCTATAGAAGTTGGCGAATCCAAGGAAACTTTGTAATTGCCGCCTGGTACGGGGAGGTTCCCATGCCAAAATGGCTTCGACCTTGGCAGGGTCCATCTCAATGCCCTTTGCTGAAATTCTATATCCCAGGTAATCAATTTGTGATTGATGGAAGGCACACTTGGACAGTTTCGCATACAACTCTGCTTTTCTCAGTTTAGCAAGCACTTGACGCACCAAGTGAATATGTTCTGCCATGGTTTCAGTATAAATTAATACATCATCCAAATACACTAATACCCCTTTAAATAGGTGGTCATGCAAGACCTCATTGATGAGTTGGATAAAAACCCCAGGTGCCCCAGACAAACCAAAAGGCAACACGTATTGGAAAGCCCCGAGAGGACAGTTAAATGCTGTTTTCCACTCATCCTCTTCCCTTATGCGAATGCGAAAATAGGCTTCCCTTAAATCTAATTTTGAGAAGATTTTGCCTCTGGCCAGATGTGATAACATATCTTTGATGAGGGGTAAAGGATATTTATTTAATATTGATACTGCATTGAGCCCGCGGAAATCGGTACATAGTCTCAAAGAACCATCCTTTTTTGGTCTAAAGAGAACAGGTGCCCCCACCGGGGAGTTTGCTGGCTCAATGAAACCCCTAGCTAGGTTTTTGTCAATGAATTCCCTCAGTGTAGCCAGCTCTTTAGGAGACATGGCATAGATTTTTGGGTGAGGTAATTTCGCATTGGGCAGAAATTCAATGGCACTGTCCGTCTTTCGGTGAGGCGGTAAGCGATCTGCTTCCTTCTCTCCAAACACATCTGCAAAATCTTGGTATTGCTTGGGCAGTCCTTCTAGGGGTTCAAGTGTTTGTACAGTGGTGGTAGCCACCCGTCCACCCTCAATGTCCTCCAATAAGTCTTTTTCTGGTGCTTTATAAAATCCATCAGCAAACGTTACAGTTCTATGCAGCCAATTGATAAAAGGGTTTTGTTGTACGAACCAAGGCATTCCCAAAATGACTAAAGGACCCCCCACTGGAGCTATGACAAAAGGTAATTTCTCCCAATGGGTACCCATTTGCAAAGCCACCAGTCCTGTGGAGTGGGTGACCGCTTTTCCCCCAGCCATAGTTCCGTCCAATTGCGTGAAGATCATTGGCCGTTGCAAAGGGAACGTGGGCAGTTCTAAGGCAGCTACAACATCGGGATGCATTAGCGAACGTGAACAACCCGAATCTAGCATAGCCCAGACTTCCACAGTTTTGGTTCTAGATCCCAATTTCAATTTAACAGTCAGTGTAGGAAAATTCCCACTCACCGAATCGTGGTCACGCCCGGTTTCTTCCACCTGCCCAACGGCGCCCTTCAGAGCAGGTGGTAGCCTTTTCCCGCCGGCTGGTCGAACTGTAATTCCTCCTCCTCATCCCCAAATGGGAGGTCTGAAGGGTCGACTTCTGCGCAGGCAGCCCTCATCTTACGTGGTAATGATGGCGATTTTCCCGACGATTTCCCTGGCCGTTCCTCCGGTCTGCGTTTCGGGCACGAAGTGGCACGATGCCCTTCCTTCCTGCATCTCAGGCATTGACCTTTCGCAAATCGTCGTTCTCTTTCTTCCTCCCAACTTTTCGTTTTAGGGTGGGTTGAAAATCCCATGGCACGAGCCCCTTTACTTGCTCTGCCCTGCGTCAGTTCCTTGCTGTGGGCGAACGTTTCTAGAGCATTTTCCACGCTGCCCACCAACTGTATCCACCCATACAACGTTTTGGGATCGTCCCGACACAAAGCCCACCGGAGGACTTCCGTCTCCAGTCCTTGTTTAAACATTTCCACTAAAGTTGACTGGGACCAATCCTCCACCTTCCCCGCCAGGGCTTTAAATTCCAAAGCGTAGTCTGCGACGGAGAGGGTTCCCTGATAAAGTTTTTTCAGTGCCCTTTTCGCTCTCTCTTGGGCCAAGGGGTCTTCAAAATGCTGTTTTAGTGCCCACAGAAACTCATCAAAGTCCTCTATCTCTGTAGCTTCTGTTTGGCATAACTGCACATACCAATCTGCTGCCCGCCCCTTTAGCTTGTTGGCAATAATATTGATTTTACCCTGTTCCGAACAGAAACTTCGCCCCCAATCTTCCATATAATGTCTAGCATTAGTAATGAAAAAAGATAGCTTGGTAGGGTTGCCATCAAACTTTACCCCAAACGGTGGAAGGGTTCTTATCGGCTCCGCCGGCTGTGATGGCTCCGCAAACGTCAACGCACGTCGAGCCCCCAGTGGTGGCCGATCCCTGGTTGCTCTCGACTCCCTTCCCCTCGATTGTCGGGAAGCCCGAGTCCTACTTCTTCCCCTGAGTGATGGGGACCTCTCTCTCGGGTTAGCCAGTTGGGTGGGGTCTTCCTCCCAATCTTCCTGCAGGGACCCCGACCCTCTGGGGATATCCTTCAGGAGGGCTACTATCATGTCCATTTTATCCTCTATTGCTTTCATGCGGGCAGGGGTGACAGGCTCTTCTAAGGGTCTAATGGTCACTACCACCCTCGGTGATAAGGGGATTTCATGTTCCCAGGATGGCTGTGGTGATTCCCTCCCCGTTCTTGCTTCCACCTCGGGTTGGAGTTCACCCCTTGTAGCACCCTGCACCGCCAACAATAGATCATCCAATTGGGCATCCCGCTTATCTCGACGTGCTGCCCTTTGGGCTCGCGAACTCGGAGCCACCAGGGTCTTTGTTGAGTCCGGCTCCTCTTCGCTCCCATCACTCTCGCATAGTTGAGGTTCTGTCATCGCTAGCGCTCCCCTTTACCCAAACTTGGATGGGGCTAGCGGAAGATGATATAAATGATTCTCAGCTTTATGTATTGGTTGCCTAATCCCAAATACTCAGTCTCACAAGCCCGGGCTTAAAGATAACTGATTTATTAAAGGAATAGTATGCAAATACAGAGAAAGCTGAGAATGACCAAAAGCGCGCCAAATACAAACTTAAAAGCCTTGCTTCCAACCCAGTCCCGCCCCGAGCGCTCGTTAGCAACCACCCCCTCCCAGGTGCTAGCAACCATTACATCTGCCTGGGAAAGTAACCTTGAACAGAGTTGCAAACCCAAACATACATTCCAAAGTAGCAAAATAAAGAAGACAGCAATAATGGAAAATACCAGGAAACGTTCAAGCATATAATACACGGATTAAAGGTTTTGACATGTGAAACGTTACGATGTTAACAGAACATTGAAATGGTGAACATGACAGGAATGTTGTGATGGTCAGAAATGCGAACCAGTTGCCAAACACCCAAATCACGATCATGTGACTGCAGGGATGCTGCAACCGTCATAAGTGTGAGGACCAGTCATAAGTTGTTTTTTTCAGCACTGTCAGAAGCCCAAACTGTCACTAAACGAATGGTTGTTAAGTGAGGACTACCTGTACTATGTTTCCAAAAACTGTAATGTGTAGAGCAATTGATCACCATCAATGAAATTTTGCAGGGGTAGAATAGATGAGCATTGTAATCAGGGACAACCAATATCAACCCATTTAGACACTGTTCTGCCTTAGCCCTATTATAGAACAGAGTGAATTGCAGGGTGAAACCAGTAAATGTCCAGTTTTGTTGTCTCTCTGACTTAGTAAAGAAATCTGTGAGGCCAACACTACCATCATGTGTCCACTCTGTGACAAGAAGTGCCCATTTTGGATTTTATCAGATACTTGCACATATGCCAAGGTAAGAACCCTACTTACAAAAAATATTTCAGCATACCTCCCAGCGTCTTTTCCCACCTTATCAGCACACTTTGGCCTTCTAAATGTTTTATGGCTAAGCTGGGAGTTCAGTTTCCCTGGAAAGTGTATATATTTTTATTTATTTATTTATTTTCTATCCCACCTTTATTATTTTTATAAATAACTCAAGGCAGCGAACATACCTAATAGTCTTTCCTCCTCCTATTTGCCCCACAACAACAACCCTGTGAGGTGAGTTGGGCTTAGAGAGAGTGACTGGCCCAAGGTCACCCAGCCAGCTTTCATGCCTAAGGCGGGACTAGAACTCACAGACTCCTGGTTTCTAGCCCAGCACCTTAACCACTAGACCAAACTGGCTCTCTTCGTATTTATGAAGGGGATAGTTGCTTAATTTGAAACCATATATATTCACCAGTGTTTTGTTTTCCCTGGGAAGATGTAGTCTTTAACTTGACCCCCAAATGCTCCTTTAAAAATATCTTGAAGACAAGACCATGATCGTTAAAAGTCAGCATAGCTTTGTCCAGAAAAGATCATATGAGGTAAAACTTGTCTCCTTTGATAAGATGGCTACTTTAGTGGACAAAGTGACTGCTAGGGATAGAATCTACTTCAGTTTCAGCAAAGGTTTTGACAAGATTCCATAAGACATTCACACTGACAAGCTGTTAAAGGGTAGTTTAGATGGCATGGCAGCATGGTGGATCCACAACTGGCTAGTTAACAGCACTCAGACAATAATCATTAAGGACTTTACACTGAATTGGAGTAGTAGCCAGTTGTATACTACTAGTCAGTTGTGCTGGGGTCAGTATTATTCAGCATTTCTATCAATGACCTGGGTAACAGGCTTAATTGGCCGCTTATAATAATTGAGGATGACAGAAAATTGGGAGGTCTAGCTAACACCCAGTATGACAGAATGAGATTTCTATCTGAACTGGACAGATTGGAAAATTAGTCTGAGAGGTCAAGATATCCTTTAAAAGGAGAAATGCAAGGTTTATATTTGGAGAGGAAAAATGTAGGGCACACATACAGGATAGGAAATTCATGGCTTTCAAATGCTACATTGGAGAAAGACTTAGGTGTGGACATTGACAACAAGCTGAACATGAGGCAGCACTGTGAAACAGCTGCTAGAAGGGATTTGAGGATATGCCCTAAAAGGGCAGACTGAAGGAAGGTGGGCTGATTAGTCTGAAAAAATTAAGACTAAGGGGTGACGTGGTATCTGTGTTCATGTACGTAAAAAGGTGCCATGGGGAAGATGAACAGGAACTGTTTTCCACTCCTACAGAAAGTAGGACCAGAAATAATCGGTACCAATTATAGCTACCTAAATTTCACCTAAATATAAGAAAAGACTTCCTGATGAACAGTTGAATAGTTTATCCATCTATGTCCACTGGGGAAGGGGGTGGTGGATATTTTTCAATTGGCCAAAGTTTTAAATGAGATTCTGTGGGCTTTTTTCACATGTTGTGTTGAACCGTACAGTAATGTGGTTTTTGAAAGTTGGGCTTTGTATGTTTTTCTATAAACCAGACAATTATAATTTATTCAATAAACCCATTATTTAAAAAAGCATATGTGAATCCAGTAGTTATACCGCACACTGTTTTCCAAAAAACTCTAGTGACTTGCCTGTTCTTTTTTTTACCATTTAGATCACACATTTGTTTGACAATGAAGGGACAGTTCTGTTTGCAGTGTTCATGGCTGTCTGGGGTAAGCTTGCAATATGGTTGATCTCTTTTGGGTTTAATGAGGAATGCTATTTTTCAATGTAAACTCCTTTCTATCTACAAGATAATCCTCTCTCTCTTCATTGCCAAAATATTTTTAATCTCTTATTCTGCTAACAGAATATGGAGCATCTTATGGGAAACAAATTATCATAGATGTTATATTAAATTCTTAGCATTCCCTTAGAAATTATATTCTTGGTATTCCTTGGACCTTGGCTGATCTTAAAATGCTAAGCAGGATTGGACTTGGGCAGTAGCTGGATAGGAGACTTCTGGGAAATACCAAGGCTGTCACATAGATTGAGAAGTTTAAAAAGAATCCCAGAGGAAAGGAATAGCAAACCACTGCCATATGGCCAAGATGATTATTAAAGATAGGCATCACTAGGAATCATGCTTGACTCAAAGGAAGCATTACCTTTGTATACCCTAACATAATTTTTCAGAGTCATAGCTACTGTTTTGTTTTATGTGTCCTCTGGGGATCTTGGAAACACGTCCTAGGTTACCTTGATTGCAATCAACTCTGTGCAGCATTAGGCACAGGTCTTGGTATAACTCTATAAAACACAGTCATGGTAGGTCTTAAGTGCCTTCTAGATCCCTTTTATAGAAGGGATTGCCCTACACTGTACAGAATGATTGAGTGGAGGATTCATGCAAGAGATTGAAAACGGTTCTTTTGTTCTCTCTCCCCCCCACCCACCCCCCTGCCCCCCATTTTGTCCTTAATGTGCAGCCACTGTATTTTTGGAGCTGTGGAAGAGAAAGAGAGCTACAGTTGTCAGTGGTTGGAATATGTATCAGTGGGATGAAGAAGAGGTGAGGCCAGTTCTTTTCTGCTCTGTAAGGACATTCCTGTTTCTTCTGATGGCAAGAAAAAAACTCTTCTGTAGTAGCACTAGTGTAAGTGCAGCCACTAGCCAGGTGCTGATGTCTAAACTCACATATCACAAAGTAAAAATAAGGAGTTAACACTCCTACTTACATCTTAGACCAAGAGTTAGCCATTTTTTTAGGCAATGGGCCCCAAACCCCAACACAGTCCTATTATGCAATTTTGTGCAACGTTGTGAACCTGCACAGGCCAGTCCCATATAGTCATAATATGCTACTGATGGATTTTATTAGTGCAGCTGAACTGAAATGCATACACCCCCAACTTCACCACTGACTTTTGGGCTGCGGCGTTGGGTGGCGGGCAAAAGTAAGTGGCAAACTAGTCACTCACCGTGTTGCTGCTGAGTATATATATTTTTTAAAATCCAGGATTTGTCCCTGTAATATTGCCCTAACTCAAATACTGGTTTCAAGCATTATCTTAAAGCCAAGCCTCTTTGGCTACAATAGGCCATCATGACATCAAATTGGAATAAGGGAAAAGTTTCCCTCCTCACTTTAATGACCTGAGAATTTTAAAGCCGCTTCAAGTATTTAAGAAAGGTGTGATTACTGTTACTGCTGGGATCACAAAGTTGATGGCATTGGAAAAGCTGAGTCAGAAGATGTAATGTTCATGAAGCCTTCTTCCTCATAGCCTCTTTTTTGAACAGAACAAATAGTGTTGTTTTCTTTCCACTTTTAATACCAATGGAAACCTTAACAAGAGTCTTCAGTATGGCTGTACTTCTTTCTGTAGGAGGAAGTGGCTTTGGAGCTAATCAATAACCCTGAAAATGCCTCCCAGGAGTATCAACATTCATACATCTGCAGTAGTATTGTGCTTATTTTAGTTCTCATTATGGTATGTGGATACTATTTTTCTAATTTATTTTTCATACTCACTTTGGATGTTAATTAATTAATTAATTTATATGGTACATATATAAACAAAAGACGTCACATCATTGGAGTGTGACTGGAAGGGATTCTTGTAAGAGAGGAAGTATTTCAAAAAGTTTCTTGATTTCTATAAAATCATCTTTTTTTCATGGTCTTCACCTTTCTATTGTGAAAAAGTATGCCAGCTGGACAGCAATTGGATAAGTGAATAGGGTACAATCATCTCATGGAAGGACAGCCAGCAGTATCACTTTCAGCAGTTTTAAACCCTCAGTTCATTTTTCTGGCCAGTACTAGGTGGAAGTTTGTCCTACATTCCAGTTCTTGCCCCCATAAATTAAATCTACCATTCAGCTGCCCTGGCACACCAATATGCTTAAACTTTGAACCTGTAGATTTATGAGGGATTGGGCATTTTATTTTATTTTATTTATTTATTTATTTTATTTATCACATTTTTATCACTGCCCATCTCCCCCCTGAGGAGGGACTCTGGGCATTGCAACAGACCATTTAGCATCATCATCAGACTCCAGTTGCCAGAACTGGGATGTTATTTAAAAAAATGATCTGCTTTAGACAAAAATTGCATTCTCAAGGATTCCTAAAGGGACCTTGTGCTGCACCTCCAAAACTCAGACACACATTCAGATCCCATTTTGGGGCAATAATAATAATAATAATAATTATTATTATTATTATTATTATTATTCAGTCAATGACCAGCAACATAAAATTAATAAAAATAGCAAATAAAATCAAAATAAGTCAAATGAGTACAATAATATATAGACCTGTAAATTAAAACAATTATAATATAATCTATAGATCCCTATTACAAAAATGACATATTTATTTACCTAAACATTAGTAGATCCAACATATTAATACTGTATTGTAATGCTATATTGTAAAATATATCCTCAAAATTTATTAAAAGATAACTAAACAAAATATTGATAAAAATAGAAAAGTAAGCAAAAATCCCTACTTCTTTAACCGGTTTTGCCTTATTATCATTGCGGCAGCACAAAATTTAGCTACTGCACATGTGATGGCTGGTTTTAAGTCCTGAAGAAGATGGTTCTCATAAAAACTGTCTGATCTCCCTGTAAATCTTTCTATTAGGGGGTGAATGTATATTGATCTGATATCCCTGTAATATTTATAGCATAATAAAACATGAGAGATGTTTTCAACCTCCTTGTTGCCACATGTACAAATTCTCTCTGCTAAGGGGTTTTTATTATACCTGCCTTGCAGGAGTGCTGATGGAAGGATATTAAATCTAGCTGTAAAAGATGCTATTCTAATCTTGGGAAAGATTAGGTCTAAGAAAGTAGGGAAAAAATCATTCTGGCCATTGTGGTACTCTCTAAGAAGTTCGAAATATTGGAAGCTTTTATGAAAATATAACCCAGACCTTCCCTTCCAGTTGGAACTGGAATTTATCACAAATCACCAGATTATTTGCACTGTTTCACAATTTAGTAGAACAACTTTTCCAAAATGAGCAATTTGGAAATTTTATTTTTTAAAAATTCTTTCCAAAATCTAAATGTAGCATAATTTTCTACTGATAAGTGGCTGAGAGAAAAGATTCGCAAAGGAGTGTCAGGTCACCTTCTGTTCCACCTTCCTATAAAACAAAAACAAACAAGCAAAGTTTTCAGAAAGTTAGTATGAATTAGTCAGCAGCAAAACTATGGAGTTTACAGCACTTTAAAGACTAATAGCTTCATTATTTAAGCAATATTAGATTAATAATCTACAGTTACAATTTTTCTTGGCTGCCATATATATTTATTTTTTTGTATTGTTTCTGTATTTGGTTTTAATTAATTTTATGATTGTTCACCGCCCAGAGTCACTTCTTTGAGATGGGTAGCCATAGAAATTGAATGAATGAATGAATGAATGCCATAAACCATTTCTTCAGGTGGAATTGATTAGATTCATCATGCTTACCTGAAACTGGTGGGCCGCCTGGCCTTCTGAAGCTTGCATTTCTTCTTTTCAGTGCTATCTGTGCTTCTTATCTTTTTTCAGATCTGCGTGCTGATCGGCATTGCCCATGCTTTAGTCATCTACCGGGTTGTGGTAACAGTAATCTTTACTCAGTCCAACTCAGAATTCCTTCAAGAGCAAGCCACTACTGTGGCAGTCCTGACAGGTGCAGTGTTGCACTACTTGAGCATCGTAATTATGAGCAAGGTACAGAGTCATACCTGCCCCTTATTTTGCAACTGTCTGTTTGCAGGCACTCTGCACTTGTGTAATTTACATTTCTATTGCAGGTGAACAGGTATATTGCACGGTTTCTCTGTGACCTAGGTAAGAAGCACCCAACGCTGTGTACGTTCATCCTTCTACTTGAATATATATGTCCTGAATGATTGTAGAGCAGCCTGTCCTAACCTGTGCTGTCCAGCTGTTTTGGAGTGTAACTTCTGTGGCTCAAGACAGCATGGTCAATCATGCAGGATGAGGCAAATTGTACCTCAATACATCTGGAAAATATTAAGTTGAAGAAGATTTCTTCAGGGGAGGAATGAGGATAAAAGGACCCACCACAGAAATGTTCCATGCTGCATGAGAAATGCTTGCCTGAAATGCTTGCCTAAGGCATGCCTGAGACAAGATCAGATATTCGAAGGGCTATAGCTGACTGCAGTTTTGTCCCTTTATTTCCAGAGAAGCCAAGATCATTCAGCGAGCGAGAAAAAAACTATACAATTAAAGTCTTCATCTTCCAGTTTGTCACCTACTTCTCTTCTCTGACCTACGTTGCTTTCTTCCTAGGGAGGTAAACAGTAAGTAGTAAACTAGGGAGAGTTAGCTATTGGGCAACTGCAGGTGTTAGAGCTGAATTTCAAGATCTGAGTTTCCGTTAAAATTTGCTACATTTTTTCTGTAAAATGATTTGTAAAATGGGAATAAAAATGATGACCTTTTCCTAAAGTTTGTTGTGGGGTCAAATATATAGATTGGAGATCTCTTTGCTGTTAGAAACTATTTTCATCCAGTATCCAACCTTCCTTTTTTAGGGAAGGTTGTTGAGAAGGTGATCATGCAACAGCTTCAGGAGATCCTGGATGAAGCAGATTATCTGGGGTCTTTTCAGTCAGGTTTCAGACCTGGGCATGGGACTGAAACAGCATTGGTCATGTCTTTGGGTGACCTCTGGTGGGGGCAGGATGGGTGTAGTGCATCTATCCTTCCTGTACTTGAGTTCTTGGTGGCTTTCATTGCCACCAACCATGATATCTTTCTGGACTGGCTGTGGGAGTTGGGGAACGGCAGCACTGTATTGTGCTTTCTCTTCCTTCCTCTGTGGCCAGTTTTAGTTGGTGTTGATCTGGAATGAGAGGTTCCACCCTTGGCCCTTACTGTGTGGGGTTCCACAAGGTTTGGTACTCTCTCCGCTCCTGTTTAACGTGTATATGAAACCACTGGGTGAGGTCATCTGTTGCCATGGGGTGAGGTACCATCAATATGCTGACTATACCCAGCTGTACATCTCCACCCCTGGTGAATTAAGCAGTGCTGTTGATGTCCTATCTTGGTGTTCGGAGGCTGTGGGGGTTTCTGTGGGGAACAACAGGCTTCAGCTCAACCCTGCCAAGACTGACTGGCTTTGGGTTTTGGGGCGTTCAGGATCCAGGACCTTACCATTTTTGGTGCAGAAAGGGGTGGCATTGTCCCAAACAGATGCTGTGCACAATCTGAAGGTCCTTCTGGAATCACAACTCCTGCTCAAGGAGCAGGTGGCAGTCATAGTTAGGTGTGCACTAGTTGTACCCTTTGTGCAACTTTTGGTTCTGCACTAGTTGTACCCTTTCCTGGATTGGGAGGCTCTACGCTCCGTCACTCATGCTGTGGTCACGTCTCAAATGGATTAACGTAATGAGCTGTACATAGGGCTGCCCCTGAAGAGCATCTGGAAGCTGCAGCTGGTGCAAATGTGGCGGCATAGACAGTTATGTGTGCTTCAAGATCAGCGAATGTTACACCTCTGCTCCATGAGCTGCACTGGTTGCCAGTTTGCTTCCGGGTTCAAATCAAGGTGCTGGTTATGACCTATAAAGCCCCATGGGGCTAGGTTATTTGAGGGACTGTCTCTCCCCAATTATATCTAACGGTCCCATCAGGCCCAGCCGAAGGGGCATAATATAGGTCCCATTTACTAAGGAATTTCATCTGATGGGACCCACGAAAAGAGCCTTTTCTACCATGGCACCTGCCCTCTGGAACATCATCCCCCCTGAAGTTAGATTGGCCCCAACCCTATTGGCCTTTTGGAAGGCCCTGAAGACATGGTTTTGCCATCACGCCTGGCGATTCTGTGGAAGTATGGAGCCTGCGGGATGGTTGTAATGTTTGTAATCTGCTGGTTGGCTCTCTGCCGTATTTATGTTTTATGGTTGTTATTTAGCTTGTTTTAATTTTTTTTGTTATTGTTGTTTTTTGGTTATTTATTATATGTGTTTTATTTTTTGTTATTTTAACTCTGTGACTTTTAACCCAGAGTCACACATGTGGCAGGGACACCTATATAAATTGAATGAATGAATGAACGAAGCAAGTGAGCAAGCAAGGAAGCAAGCAAGCTACATGGATGGTATATATTTCTGCTGGGAAGGTTGAATTAAGTGTAGTGCATTACACACAGTTGTTTATGGTTTAGATCATCACTGATAAAGCTGTCTTCCTGTATTTGGAAAATATAGGATTCCTTCCCTGATTTCTTTGTTTATCTATGCCCTTTGAAGATCTGACTCTAGTTTTTGATATTTGAGGTACTGTTTTTTAACCCTATTAGAATTCTTTACATCTATCATTTTGCACATGATGATTATCAAAACTATCATTAGGACTGGGAACAATTTATATTTTAATTTCCCTTCCTTATTAGGATTAATGGCCGTCCAGGGTCTTATGTACGTGTGTCTGGCAAATGGAGACTGGAAGAAGTAAGTTACTTTACTATAATAATCCCTTTTTCCACTCCTCTCTTGATCTCCAATTAATTTAATCTCTCTGGCCTTTTCATTCATAGCCTAGCACATTGGGGTGGTTTAAATCTTGGTACCAGATGGAGGTTGACTATTCTGTTGCTTAAATCGCACCATAACTTTTGACTTGAACTCTCAAATTTCTATAAAAAGTCACCACAAAGTTGCGAGCGGTATACTAATACAAGTGTTCATGACAGTAATGGGTAAGTGTGGATGCATGATGTATAAGATGAGTTCAAATCACCCACTTAGCTGTGGAACTAATTGGGTTGATCACTGTCTCTCAGTGTAATGTTTTGTCAGATGACTTGGGAGAGAATAAAACGGGTAGTGGAGGAAAAAAGGACCTTGTATGCCACTTTGCGCTCTTGAGGGGGAAAGCCAGATAAAAATGTAAAAAACTGTGCAGACATACACCATTTTCTGGCTCTTTGCACAGATGCCTTTTGCAGAGCAAGAATACCAAAAAATGACATTAGAAGCAGTCTTTAGTTACAAAACATTCCTTTTTCTTTTGCTTTTTTTAGTGCCATCCTAGTGGCTGCATTACAGACCTTTTCATTCAGATGGCTGTAATTATGACATTAAAGCAAACCCTCAGCAACCTTGTGGAGTACCTGCTTCCGTAAGTAGATCAAATAGAGCTCCCCCTTTTTTCCAGATCATTGCATGGTTACAGCTCAAGTGAAACTACTGTATCTGTGCAATAATAATTTCAGTTCTGCAATAAGAAATGAATTGTGCTTCTTCCTTGGCCTCAGGGCAAGGAAGGAGTTTGTCCTTTCAAACCAGGTGGCCTGATATCTAGGAATGTGGGCGGGGCTTCTCTTCTTTTGGAAGATGTGGTGCAGCCCATATGCTTAAATCATCAAACTGGATCGGACGTCCTGCGATGGAATTCTTTTCTTCGGTCTGGCTCTCTGCCTGTGACATATGTTGTCTGCATTTTTAAATGAAACAGTTGGAGAACCATTACATGAAGGATGCTCTCTTGGAGTTGGGGACTGTGGAATAATAACATTCTGTTCTCTCTTTTCCGTTTTACTGCTGTGATTCTGCTCCCATGCACACACATGGCAGCTCTACATAAGCACTTGGAGGCGGGGAGTGAGGGCATGCCTGTGCTTAAGGGCTACTACACATGTTTGCAACAATTTGCTTCATTGTGGGAATCCTATTTAAGGGCATCTTGATCTTATAAACTGCAGTCATCATCATATCACAGATATTCCTGGCATTATATCAGGCAGCTTCTGCACTTTTTAAAAAACTTTTTTTTTCAGCAGCCAGAGGGCAGCACAATGACATAATGGTGATGTACAGGGCTGCTGCTTTCTGCAGGCTTTGGATTACTTTGAGGGAGTAGGCCTAGTCTTTGTTTGCTTTGCAGTGTAAAGGTGCATTAAGCCTATCTGGAACTTAATCCATCTGATTTCTTTATTCTTCCAATGCAGTTTGATTGGAAGTATGTTGTCAGATTTCAGCTGGCAACTGAAATTTCTCTGGGACGTTGAGGACCACAAGTGGTTCATGGTCTGGTGATTGCCCACCTCATATATAGAGAAGCAGGTTTCTAGAAATAGCCTCACTTCTTAGTTGGAACACAGCCAGTTGTTTCCCAAGAGTTCCTACCTTATACAGAAGAGGCATGTTGCGGGTCCCGTCTACAAAGGAGTTCCATCTGATGGGACCCAGGAGGGGAGTTTTTTCTGCTGTGGCACCCACTCTCCGGAATATCACCCCCGGGGTTAAATTGGCTCCAACCTAACTGTGCCATCAAGCCTGGGGATCCTGTGGACATGGGGGGCCTGCAAGATAGCTGTGTTGTCTGTGCACTGTAGGTTGGCACTCTGCCATCCTTTCTTTAATGTTTCTGGTTCATTGTTTTAATTGTTTTAAATTTTATTTATATGAATTTGTTTTTGCTGTTTTAACCTGTGAGCCACCCAGAGCCATGTAAGTGAGATGGGTGGCTATATAAATTAAAATAAATAAATACTAAGGGAACAGAAGTGTTACCTCCAACGTGAATCAAGCCTATGAAGAACTGTTCTCTTTGCAGAAGCATTCAAATGACTATTTGGAGACAGATCTATGAAGTGTTCAGAGTGCAGATGTTCTAAGCCTTTATGAAAAAATACTAACTATCAAAGAAATGTGAAAAGGAAAGGCAACTTCATTAGCTGAGCATTTTGGAAGATGGGAGAGTTGTGGTCCCACATTTGGGGAAGGCATCAGGTTGCGGGAAGGGTGTATTATGCCTGCTGTTTGCATCTTTAAGAGTGGATATTCATGAGCGTGTTGACAGTCCACAGGTGTCTTCTTTTGAATTCACCTTCCTTAATGTTACATGTTTGCCCCTTCAGCTGGATAACCTACAAGTACCGTCTGCTGTGCAGAAAGCCCCAAAGGATTAATATGGAGCAGACGTCCCAGGACCTGTGCAAGGAGGAATGGCTATGGAACTATCAGCTCAATGAAGTCGATGTCTTCACTTTGTGTGATGAATATATGGATATGAGTAAGTGAAGTTCAGTGGAAAGGCTCACAGGATGCTGAACTATAAGGCTCAGCAAAGAGGGAATTCAGCAACCTGCCATGGTGGTCCCACCAGGGTTAGAGTGCTGGCTGTTTTGTCAGTCCAGACTACATGATAGTTTTGAGAAACATTGAGAATGGAATACTATAGCTATATTGTTGCATTGCCTTCAATTCCTCTTACCACCAGTTCTTTCAAAGAAATATGGTCTTGATCACAGTGAGAATGTTAATTTCTGAACCCAATTTGTGTATGCCCAGAGCAGTTAAGAAAAGCAATGGAAACTTTCCAACAGTTTTGGATTCTAATTTCCCAACTCTTTTGCCATGGGGCAAACTTAGCTGAGGCTGACAGAACCTGAAATGCTAAATTTCTGAATGGCACAGATTACTGTTATTTCAAGAAGAGCTAAATTCTGACAAATTCTCCTGATTTGCCAATTGCATGTAATATTCTATTCATGCCTGCCAATTCTGGTAACTGTGTTTAGCCGCTTTACAGTTCTTTTGTGTAATTGACACCCACTTCTGGTTAATTTGAATCTTCATGTAAAGTCTTTTATCTCCTCATTATTTTTGAGATTTTTCTTAAAGTGCTTTCAGGTTACTATGCTCACTTCCTCATTTTAGGCAATTATAGCAATTGTTATATCCTGAAGGTTGATTTTGTAGATTTTTTACACTAGGAAACAGTTCCATCTACTGTTCATTTTGTGACATTTTTTAACAGCATGTTGAATATTGATGAACATTCTCTGAGTTGAGTTGTTGTGGTTAAAGACATGGAAGTTCAACCTTCCAGGATGCTAATCCTTATGCACAGGGCCACTTTGGACCCTTCTGTGCAATACCCTTCCAGAACTGCAGAAGCCACACAGCCACTGCAACAACAGCAGTTCTTGCCTTGGGTCTCTCTCTCTTGCATTGTCATTCATAAAGCTCCAGCATTCTGAACTAGAGCTCCCATAAGGTTTTTTTGATGACAGATAACGTTTTCTTTGGAAAAGGAGTGGACATCACTGTGCTGTCACCTGCAAGCTCTTGGACTAGGATATACATGTCCCTTCTTGCCCAGCAAATTTAGTAATTGAAAGCTTATGTTCTTTAATTTGCTGCCTTTTTTCTACCTCTTGTTTATATCCTTAGTGATCCAGTACAGTTTCACCACTATTTTTGTGGCCGCTTTCCCCCTTGCACCATTTCTGGCCTTTGTCAATAACCTGATTGAAATTCGGTTGGATGCTATCAAAATGGTGAAACTGAAGAAGCGAATGGTGCCCAAGAAAGCTAACAGCATTGGTAAGATGAGGGTCAAAGAGAATTTTTTTTTTCTCAGCCTACTGGATAGGCCTGTTTGATGTCTCAAAACAGCAATTTTACTGTGATAAGGTTTTACCAAGTGTTCTTTCGATGCAGCTGCTTTTAAGCAAGGTGTTAGAATCTTGGGATTGAGTCAGCTGCTTTGATAGTCTTTGAGGTCAAAAGGAATATATCAACCTCAAGGCTTCTCACTAAAAACACTGAAGCGCAGCCTCCCAAGTCTAGATTTAGGTGGGTTTGGCCATAGCAAGAAGATCCAACAGAGAAAACCAGTTAGATGCTAGTTGGAGAATGAAAGTGGTTATACTGTGTTCCCAATGTTCTCTCTAACACACAGGTCACTGCATTCTTCCACATTTCTTTTTCTCTCAAAGTACTAGAAATCAATCCTTATTACTCCAATTAATACTTTACAGACCATGGTTCATTTATATTCTATATTTTCCACAAACATTCTGTATTCAAAGCAGTTTGCAGGAAAAGGACTATTCTTCCCTGTGAGAGCAGGGATAAAGATTGATTACAGTTATGGAAAAGTCTTCTTCTTCCCCATATTGACTAAGACAATATCTCTTTTGTTTTTCTTTCCTTTTGCAGGTATCTGGTACTATATCCTAGAAGCAATTGGTATACTGGCTGTCATTGGCAATGGCCTAGTTATTGCCATCACCTCAGATTTCATCCCCATGCAGATGTACAAATATACATTCAGCCCATGCAAGCAGAAGAACTATACTGGCATTGAGTTAGTATTATCTGAAATCCTAACATGGCTGTTAAGCATAATGTATAGTTTATTGGTTTTTTTCTTTAAATAGATACATTTTTCTTAACTTTTCACTAAGTTTAAGGCTAGTGGGATAAAATATACGGATCATCATCATCATCATCGGAATATAACTGGGTTTCAAGGACTTTGTGTGTTTGCAAGGATTAGTGACCTTGTATTTGTAGTGGGCCCTGTTGCTTCTCTGGCAATGTTTGCATGACATGTTTATCTATGGTAAATAATTGTGATTAATTCAGTTCAGTGACCTTGATTCACATGATACGTTGAACCACATAGGCTGGATTCCCACTACTCAGCAATCTAAAATGTAGTTGAATAGCTTGTTGTTCAGAGTGTCACATGGATGTGGCCTCTTGGTGTTAGACTCTCTATCAAGTGTCGTCATGTATGGTTATGGAAGGAAGAAATAAAAAGGTAAGTAGATTAAAATGAAGAAAAAAAATTAGAATTAGTCAAATAGGGCAATGCTTGAAAAGCACAGAAAAGGAAATTAAAATGGCCTTTAAAAGAGTGGCACATTTTATGAAATATGTGAGAGAGAATCAATATCTTTCTGACTCTTCCTCACAGGAAAAAATCCAGCACTATCCCATTATTGGTGGCCTTCATTTAATCATACTACATGTATGCCCTGTAACCAAAAGTATTGCATTGAGGAAAAGTATCTCCCATGTTGGAACATCAAAGAACCCAGTAACTTTTAAGTGCTTTCTAACTTAATCCAGAGGCATACACATGAAGTTTCTTCCATGTTTCATATAATAATGAAAATATAGTAACAGGCCAGACATTTTACAGTATTAGGCAAGACATTTTAACTTGCAATTGGAAATCTGAAGCATGGCATATTTATCAGTGTTGCTAATAGGAACTTCAAAAGAATTAAGATAATGAGTAAATCTATCTTGTGATGAATAGGACTATGCATGGAATGGGGTCTTCTTTCAGGACCATTTGAAATCTCATTCCATGGCAGCGGGTACAGAAAAGAGGACTTACTTCTTGGACTCTGTTCTGCACAGAACAGACTGGTGATGCTTTTTGATACTGTGCAGAATCTCCTCTTCAATGATGTGGAGTGGGGGGGGCAGAACACTCAGAGGTTCAATGGGGGCACTTTTTATCATTCTTTGCAGACAGAGTTGATTAGATTTGCCTCAATTTGGACTTCAGTATTGGGGCAGGTAATGGAAGGTTATCTTGGCTACTGCTTGTCAGGTTCATATGGATTGTTTTCAGCTTGGACCTGAGGATATGGACAGAGTGTGAGGTGAGATGAGGGCCACTATGTGCTTGCTCGAGCCTTTCCTTTTCTGGTTGACTAAGATGGCCAGGTTGAGACTGGCCACATGGTTAAGGAAGGTGATAAATATCTCCTTGAGCATAAGATTAATTCCTGCATGGTTAAAGGAAGCAACTATAAGACCTTTACTGACAAAGTCCTTTCTTCACCCAGAAGTTCTTTCTAATTATAGACCAGTATCAAATATTCCATTTTTTGGCAAGGTGATTGAGAAAGTGGTGGATTCACTTTCTGCATCTGAATGAAACTGATTTTCTGGATTAATTTCAATCAAGGTTTCATTTGGGACATGGTACTGAGGCTGTTTTGGTCACCTTGGTATACCACTTAGGTAAATGTAGAGGAGTACCAATATGCTAGTTCTCCTGGACCTCTCAGCAGCTTTTGATACTGTAATCATGGTATGCTTCTGGGACTTCTGGCAGGGTTGGATCTTGGGGCCATTGTTTTGCAATGGATCCAGTCCTTCCTCTTGGGACATGTCCAAAAGATGGTGCTACAAGAATTTTCAACAGCCAAGTCACTGACTTATGGTCTTCTCCAGAGTTCTATGTTGTCTCCTGTTTTATGTAATATCAACATAAAACTGCTGGGGGAGGCCGTTAGAGCTTTGGAGTGAGATGCCATCAGTACACCAATAACACCAAGCTCTATTGCTCCTTCCCTTCTAACACCAAGGAAGCAACCAGTACATTGCCTAAATGTATTAATGGGCTGGATGACGGACAACAAGCTTAATTCAAATCCAGGCAGGAAGTGCTGTTAGTAAAGAAAAATATGGATCCAGGTATTAAAGTGAAACTTCTGGATGGGGTTGCAGTCCCTAGAAACAGCAGGTTTGCAGCTTGGGAATGCACGACAATCATCAACTGGATATGTAGGTGGCAGCTGTAGCAAGCATTAGGTTTGCACAATTAGAGACTCTTCCTGAGCCATATCTTGGTTACAAACTGTCTCAACTGCTACAGTGTGCTATACATGGAGCTACCCTTGAAAAGTGATTGAAATTGCAATTAGAACAAAATACAGCAGGAACAAAATGCTGCTGATCAGTACAAGGTGCAGACATCATATGATGCATGTACTGAAAGATTTGTATGGGCTTCCAGTTGCCTACAGGACACAATTTGAGGTATTGCTGTTGAACTTTAAAGGTCTAAATGGCTTAGGGCCTGATTATCTGCAGGACCGCCTCTCCCACCATAAGCCCATCTGACCAGCTATTTAGATCAGCGGAGAGATCTTTTGGAAGATTTCCTGCTGCCAGAAGCTCAGCTTATCAGCTATGTGGAAAGGGTCTTCTCCTGTGTGGCTCACCAAACTTTTGTTATTTAAATGACAGATTTTGATTTTAATTGTATTAAACTTACTTTGTGACTTTGTATTTTTGATTGTTAAGTTACCTTGAATGTTAGAATGAACAGAAAGGAGGTAGAAATCAATCAATCAATCAATCTCTCTCCTGATCCAAAATTAAGTGTTACAACCTGCAAAACTCTAGTATTATACACTGATAGTTGCTTCATTGTGCTTCCATAGCTGTTTGACAGGTTATATCAACCACAGCCTTTCAGTGTTCAACGTCCAGCACTTTGAACATACTGTGAATCCGGCGGACCTTAAGGACCCAATGGGGAATAAGATAACCCACTGCAGGTACTGGCTAATGCCTATCAGTGTTCCTGTGCTCTCAGCTTCAAAACAGAAACTACACCACCAGGCCAAATAATATTTTTGAACGTATGCCTCCTCCTTTTCTCTAATTTGTGTTCAGCACTCTAAAGGCAGAACTGTTTTTTACAGAAACATATTTTGCACATATACACACCAGGATTTATTTCATGCTACTTCTGTTTTGCCAGTATGCTCAAGGCTCTTTAGAAGTTAAGCAATAAATTACATTAAAATAAACAATATTAAAGCAAACTTTACATTGGCATTCTAAGAGCATTTGTTTTACCCACTGAAGCAAAAATAGCAATTTTAAAGCAGAGAAAAAAATATGTGAAGAAGGCTTAGGGGTGGGGGCAGAATAAATTGCGAAGTTTACCTGTTTCTGTCCACTTCTCCAGGTACCCAAACTACAGGAACAGTGATGACTACAGTCATTCTACTGAGTTTTGGTATATATTTGCTGCACGTTTTGCCTTTCTATTTGTATTTGAGGTAAGTATTTGGCTTGCGAAAGCATGGAGATAGTCTTATTTAGACAGCAAAGCCTACAGGGTTAGTTTCAGGTGAAACCACTTGTGAGCATGAATAACCACTGAAGAATACTGTTGAAGACAGATGTGCAAAACTCTCTTCCAAAAGGCAACCTGTGTCTGTAGGGCTTTCCCATCTGGCCCCCTGGCCTCTCCTCAAGCCCTACCACTTTTCATTATGTGAAAAAGGGTCCCTTCCTTCACAGGCATTGTGCTGTCTTTCCGTGTGTGTGAAAGAGAAGTAGAATGGAGTATGTGTAAGAGTAAGAATGGAGCATGACAGAGAGCAAACGAGAGAGGGGTGAGTTGTGGGGGAAGGGCATCAGCATCTGCATCCAAGCAGTGGATTTGGACTGTGGTCTTACCTGTTGTGGCACACAGCTCCCAGTGTGAACGTCCAGAGCGAGTGCAGCCTGCCTTAATGGTCTGTAGCTCGGCAGGACATACCACACTGAGAGCATTTGTCTCCTTCAGCCAAGTGTGATTGAAGTTCCTGTCCAAATCCAGATCAAGCCAGTTGCCCCATCATAACTGATTATTGGTTGAAATCTATCTACAAATATCCACCTTTTAACAGTTCCATAGCAGGAGGAGATTATCCTCAGGAACTAGGACGTTATACTGCGGCAGACAAATCAGGATGGAATACAGCAGCCTGACCAGAGAAACTGACCTGTCAAAATATTCCGTTGACCAAGTTGCTTATGTCAGAACCTTTGCAATTTCCCCCCACAAAGCTCCAAATCTGTATGCAAATAGGAATCTCTTGTTATCTGCCAGGTATTCAAGAGGCCAGATCTATTTAGCATTAGAGATGAATAATTCTATGATCTTTTTCCAGCATGTGGTTCTTTGCATTAAACTAATTGCAGCATGGCTTGTACCTGATGACCCCAGAAAGGTTAAAAATGGGAATCTGAAAGAAAAACGTAGGAAGCTGTTGCTAAAGCTCAGGTAAGTGTTACTTTATATCAAGTACAAAACTCCCAAAGACAGAGCAAGGGATACCAAGACTGCCAGATGACAACTGGGGACATTTGTATTTTCCAAATGTATATATCTCCTTCTTTGCTCTGCTATTGGAACATCTTGCTTTGCTAAAGATGTGTAAGAGCAGCAAATACTCGATCGTAAAGAAGTTTATTCCCTGAGAATCTTTTCAGAAATACACTGGCAAAGACCAGGATTAGCATTACTACAGTAAAAACTCTGCTGCTTTGGCCCTTGGAGTTCTTGTGAGCCCTGAGTGTTGATGCTGTGCACTGTTGACACCCTTTAGCCATCTGCCCTTTTTGAACAGAACAGATAGAACCATGGAATTTATGGCTGCGGTCTGTCTGTCTCACTGGGCATTGGCAAGTGAGGCAAATGACAAAAGAACCAAGCAAGGAATGGCCTTGATAACGCAAGTAAGCGCTTGAGGAGCCAGTCCTTTCTCTAGATTTTCAAATGCAATCCAACTCAGATCAGAATCCATTTTCATTCTTACTCTGCAATGAAGTTGCACTCCTTTATGATCATTGCCTCTGCTCAATTTCTAGTGGAGCTTTTTCATATGGTTGAATGCCTCCTGGGTACAGTCCTGGGAATACAATATAAACTTCAATAGTTTGAACTGGGAAAATCCCACTGTAAATAGCTTCCTTGCTGTTGTATGAATCAAATCAGTTGTATTCATGCACATTTATGGATGTGATTGCTTCAGTTGTAAAGGCAGATGGGATTAGCATTTCGTCATGCTAGTTAATGGATACTTTTGAGCTTGCATAATGTGAGGCAATGAGCAACTACTTCCAGAATTAAAACCATCACTTGCTTTTTAGATAAGAAGTTCAATTTTTTTCTGGGCTGAGAGCTATACCTGACTTTTGAAAAGCACCTTGGAAGCTACATTCCAAAAAGGAATGGGCAGGGCAAAAATTAATCCTGATTTCATTTTGTTTAGACTTAATTAGAATAGAAATCAATGAAGATGATTTCACCCTGGTTATTATTAAGTAACTTCACTACACTATTCTTACATTTTACAAATGTTGTTCCTGACAGATTTGGAAGGTTTCTGAGGGACTTATCCAAGGTTTTCAAGGGCTGCATGTGATCCCAAGCCCTATGATTGTGCACTTCAGCTTTTAATTATTGTCTGTTCTGTTTTGCAAAACTGAACAGAGTTGAGCTTGTAATGGGACCAAAGAAGTCCCAGTTTTGGTAATGGAGATGATAGCTTGCAACTTTGAGGAAGCAGACTTAGTTGTTGTTGTTTTTTCCTTAAATAGATCTTGGTGTCTATTCATTGTTATTCTGGAAACCACACTGAAAATGTTTTATCTTAGCAGCAGACAATAACGTTTTCAATAAAATCAGTACACTCTCAGCAAGCCTCCCATCTCATAAACGCCATCAGCAACTGCAGCTCTGTCTCTTTATCACAGCTAATTATTAATTTGACCAGCAAATTTCTGGCAGGAGAGTTCAAGTGACAGCAGTTCCTCCTCCTCCTCCTTCTCCTCAAGGGGGAAAGGGAAGGCACGCTTAAAAGCAGAAAGCCATACTAAAGAGAAGGAGGATGAGCCTTAGCAGTTGCCTAGTTATACCAAGCTTTGACAATGGCCCTGAAAGTATTTATGGATAGGAGTAAATCTTGATTTGTGAATTGGACACTCTGTGTGTGTGTGTATCTTGCATTCTCTGATAAGAATAGCAGAAGCTGTTGAATACAAAGGAATGATTAAGAGATACATGTAGCTTCTAGAGATGCAAATGGCTGTAGACCCCATACATCAAAGTCCAGATGTCTTTGAAGATTAGCCAAATGATTAGCTGTTGCTTGGGAGAGTCTGTTTGCCCAGTTAGCCCTTTTCTGTCCCCCTCCACTTTCCCTGCCTTGTTACTTCTTCCTCTTACCTCATCTCTATACAGAGTTCACCTCCCCTCCCTTTCCTCTTCCCTCATCCCTATCCCATGTTTTTTCTCTTTTCTTTTTTGCTGTTTGTGCTGGATAGAGGTAGGGGAGTGTGTGTATACATGCATGAATTTGCCTATGTAAGAAATGATAGGTATATGCAGATGGGAATTAATGAATTATGTAACTGGAATAAATTATTTAACATTGCAATTAATTTTAATTGCTAGTTCTTAATTCAGTTAATATAATGCTATTGTCCTACTCCTATCCCTGGATGGAGTGCAGCTTCTAAGAGGTATATATAACAAACATAATACATACATGAATGTACATACATACACAAGTGTGTCATATGCCAATTTGGTCTAGTGGTTAAAGTGCTGGGCTAGAAACCAGGAGACTGTTCTAGTCCTGCTTTAGGGTGACTTTGGGCCAGTCTCTCTCTCAGCCCAACTCACCTCACAGGGTTGTTGTGGGGAAAACAGTAGGAGGAAGGTGTATTAGGTATGTTCACTGCCTTGAGTTATTTATAAAAATAATAAAGGTGGGATAATAAATAAAATAAAATATGGACACATTCATGAAGAATGTCAGAAGGATGGGGAAAGAGAATTTTCAGGATTGCGGCTAGAATTGGTTATTCTAGATTAATAAAATAAGAAAACTAAGCATTGTACAGGATTTGTGTCTGTTTCTACATATAGAAAAAATATATAATCCTTCCTTCCTTCCTGGGGAGGGATTATGATTTTGGTGTATAACTGGTCTATAACATATCACAGTGTGTCTCACGGAACATATAGGAGGCACCCATTTATTTTCGAATGTATATACTGCCATAATTTCCAAGGTCTCCCAACAGTTAAGTACAACAACAACAGTGCATAATGATATTAGAACATATGTGGTGTACAGGTTAATCTAGCTTCCAGGTGAAGGCTGTTCCACAGAATTGGAGCCACTACGGAAAAACAGCATGTCCTGACCTCAGGCTCCCTCACTTCATGAAAGGGAACCATCAATATTTTTTCCTGGAAAAAGCATATTGGACACGCCATTTCTAATTGGAGAAGGTGGTCCTGTAAGCACCTGGGTGGGTGCCAAGCCATAGAAGACCATGGGAAAACAAGTTGAACCTCATGTACTGTCTGGTAGGGTGATGTCCATATTTCAAACACTATTTTAAATATTTTGAAGTTCCAACTTCCATACCATACTCACATTCATTCAAATATCCTGTAAAAAATCTGAGTGACGTACAAAAGTCTCCTAAGATTTCCTACCCAAGTATAATCATGACCATACCTCCTTAGAGTCTCAATTGTTTTATAGAATTATATGTAATTCAAAGGCTGCTGAATGTAACTGAAGTTATAAAAACTATTTCTCTATATTTCAGAGCAATGGACAATTCCACAGAAGTATAGTAAAAACGGTGGATATATCACAGGAATAGAAACTAGCAAAATGGTGCTATATGCTTTGAAGACGCCAGCAGAAACCTGCAGCCCTGCTTGGTCTATTACTTACACTGTTCTTGGACTTCATACCTCTTCACCGAAATAGCTTTGGGTGGTATGGTTGCTTTGAAATGTCAGTGTTTTTAGGTGAAATTAGACCAGGTAAGGAAAACAATGCCAGGTGACAAAGCAAACAGTACCACATGACATGGTCAATGTAATACTGCATTGCAGAAGGGCTAGAAGCATTTTCAAATGTTCCATATTCTTCTGTAAGAAGCTGCAGTCAGTAAATCATTTGTGACTTCTGCTGTCATGCTAACATCTAAACAAACATGCTGCATACCTCAGTAACTCAGGCCAATAAGCCAGTACTATAGGTAATACCTGAACAGTCTCTCAGTTCATGTAGAATATCAGTAGCTTATATTCTTTATTTGCTGATGCTCCTTGGTTAGGGTAAAAATATACTGTTTGTGTAACAGAGTCCTTAGCCAAAGACACTAATGTGTAGTACAGCCAGTCTTCCCTCCTTACAAATAATCCCAAACTGCTCTTTAAATTTAGGAAAGCTAATAGAGAAACATTTCAACATGTCTCTTGTCTGTACTATAATTGTCATTCCTGGATCATTTTCCCTTTGCATGCAATTTTAATATAGGAACAGGTTTCTTGTATGTCAGTTTTTAAGGGTGATCCAATTTACCATTAAAAATGATGGGGGGATTTATTAAGATCTAATACATACATTATGGGATGCGGTGGCGCTGCGGGTTAAACCGCTGAGCTGCCGAGCTTGCTGATCGGAAGGTCGGCGGTTCGAATCCGCATGATGGGGTGAGCTCCCGTTGCTAGTCCCAGCTCCTGCCAACCTAGCAGTTCGAAAACATGCAAATGTGAGTAGATTAATAGGTACCACTTCGGTGGGCAGGTAATGGCGTTCCGTTTAGTCATGCCGGCCACATGACCACGGAAGTGTCTACGGACAAACGCCGGCTCTTCGGCTTTGAAATGGAGATGTGCACCGCCCCCTAGAGTCGGACACGACTGGACTTAATGTCAAGGGAAACCTTTACCTTTAATACATACATTGTAAGATCTTGTCTAGGTTGTACATAACTCCTGATCCCACTATACATTCCAATGATCTGTTGGGGAGATGCTCTTATTCCAGTTATTTTGTGAGGGTTTTTTTCTATATTATCTACACTTTTTCATTTACAGTTTGGGTCAGTAGAGATTCTTCATGCAAGTGATTTTGGAACCTAATATATAAACAGCAGTTCTGCCTAATCCAGAAATCATGTATATTGTTATAAAGATAAATTAATTTAATTCAGTCATTTTAGAGAATCCTGTTTATCCCAGAAAGGTATATTTACATAAAAGCTGGATATAGCAAAGATAAGAACTCTAGTAACATTAATACGTATAAAAAAGAGGACCTATTAGGAATGTAGCTTGTTGGAACCTGTGTGATGTGTGAGATGAGCTGCAGTTGCTGAACTGATTCTGATTTTTATATCCTCTTATGTTTTCCTTCCAATCAAGTGTCTAATAATGCTGAAAACCAAAAGGTACCCAAACCTTATCATTGTTGTTTATCTTATGGACTTAAATTCCAATTAATTCCTTTGTAGTGTATAGATGAGTAAAACAACTAAATAAACATTGAAGTCAATATGCAGGTAATATCCTGCTACTATAATCCTTTAATCCAGATTGTCTTATGTTTCACTATCTGTGAATTTTATCTGTCTGCATTAAGTTACTTGTATCACAATCAGACTGTAAGCTGTTCGGGTACAGCTTTTTTTTTCCCAGTCTGAGCCAAATTCTCACTCCTTATAAGGAATTTAATTATTGATTTCAGTGATCACAATTATATTCTCTGGCTCCTGAAGTCATTTACAATTTGGACTTTAGGTTCAAAAGATCATACAAAGACCAAATAACAGCCAAGTACTGAACTCTCATGAGTTTAGAACAGATGGCAAGCATCTTGCTCCAAAGTTTAATGTTCTGACAAATTCTAAATCTGATTGCAAATTAAACTTAGGCCTTAATTCTGAAAACATTTTGTTCAAGGATGTTCTTTGAAAAGTTATGAGTCTTAAGGATAAAATGAAGAACATAGCTATGGCTCGGTGGATTATTTGACCAAGAAGTTTAATTCAATTTGAAATTCCTGTTTTTCTGACCTTGTGCTTTGCAACTTGTTTAAAACAAGACTTTTAAGAAGAATAATTAAGATTTTGTGCAATATGTCATTTTGATTAAAATAATATTTTATACAATAAACTTTTAAGAAATAAAAATGAAAACTTTGAAGCTTTCTTTTAGTTGGATAGATTTAACAAGTAATCCTGTATTTTAGAGCTGGGTAAACTTTTTTTGGCCTAGAGGTTGCATTATGACTTTGTGCCCTGCTTGCTGTGATGTTACCACACTAAACAAGGCTAAATATTTTGGAGCCTTTTCTGTATTTGTCTGAGGTGGTGTTCAAGGGAAAAAATGGTTTCTCTAAGCCTTGCAGAAGTTAAGGCACTTACATTAGCTTTTAAACTTCACACAAAACCCCATTATGACCTTATCCCCTCAAAAGGACTAAGAACTTCCATACGCTGCATTTGGAAAGAAAGAAAGGAAGATGCCCACTACAGTCATAAATGAGGAGTGGGAAACCTCTGGCTCTTTACATATGGCTTCCATTTGGAATCTGGATAACCACAGATTTCCAACCCCTCTCAATACAGTTACTGATGAACAGGAAACTTGGCATTTTGCTCTTTTTATTGCATGGATATTTTCTTCAGAGCTTGTGAAATTTAATTTTATTTCTCCCAGTTCCCTCCCTTCAAATGTATCTTATTTTAGGCTAGTAGAAGCTTTTTTAAGAGAATGAAGACGGTTTTAGGTGTACATGTCAGGAAAAACTTAGTAATATTTCCCTGCACAATACTCATAAATACTCATAAATCTTCATATTCTCTGTATGGTAAACACTATACTTGTTGGTTTGGCAGAGTAGCTATGTTGGTTTGGCAGAGTAGCTATGAAGGCCTTGGAAATAATATTCAATGCTGTGATGTGTCTATATGTACAAAGATCAGTGTACAGTGTGATGTGTCTATATGTACAAAGATAATGCAGGCAATGGCATTTCCTGTGACAATATATAGAAGTGAAAATTGGACTTTGAAGAAGCACAATAGAAAAAGTACTGATGCTTTAAAATTTGGTGTTGGAGAAAACTGTGGACAGACAAGAAAACAAACATGGATCATGGAAAAATTAAACCAGAGTTCTCACTTGAAGCACAAATGACCAGGCTCAAATTATCCTACTTTGGACACATTAATACAAAGACCGAGCTCTCTGGAGAAGGTTCTAATGCTGGGAAAGGTGGAAGGAAAGAGAAGAAGAGGACGACCAGGAGCAAGCTGGATGGACTCGGTTACAGTGGTTATGGGTGCACCATTGGAAGACGTAACTGCCAGGCTAGGACAGGTCATCATGGAGGAAATCTATCTATGGTCACTGAAGGTGGATACCAACTTGATGGTACATAATCAGTTTTTAAAAAGGGAACGTTATTAAAGAAATAGTCGCTCATACTATTACTCGTGTTAAACATGTTTGTTTAAAATCAGTGAATTGCATTACATACCAGACTTTATCACTGTATTTTATCACAGTTGGGGTAGTTCTGCTTTTCTAAACAAAACAGGAAGCCCTGAGGAATTTTTGCTAATTGTTCCTAACATTATTATGGATTAAACTCTCATTTATATTTAAACATTAGTGGATTTTCCAATTTAACCTTGCCATTTTAATGAGTATTTTTTTAAAACTAAGTATAAATTTGAACACCCGTTAAGATTTTAAACTTTAAATATTTTAAAATCAGAAGCCAGTGTAAAAAAACCCCTCTAAGATTGTCAGTTGTCAAATGTCACATACCTGTTACATATTAAAGGAGGTAAGATAAAATTATGTGCCAACCAAATACAATATTTCTGGAAGTTTTCAAACAATCTTCCAGGATATATTTTTTTTTAAAAAGGATACTCACTAAAGATTACTTAGATAGCTTTTCAGTCTTCAAGACTCTTATAATAATTTACATGTTTTACCCTGCCTTCAGATTTAAAGTTGAAAGGGGGAATCTATGCAAAACTGTTTCCAGTCTTTGATTTAAATGCTAGTGTTGACTGTTTAATGCCATATCAGTATACTTGGGGACCAGAGTAAGTAATGATTTGCACACCTCCACATAAGTTTTTAAATGGCAAAGTCACTGCTGAGATACAGTGGGTAGTGACAGAAGCTTTTTGAAAGAATGCTGTATCAGTAGAGACTTGCCTAATGCCCATATTGCTGTCCTCAGGTATTAGGCAAAACCCTTTTAATTTTCAACAAGATCCTGAAACATCGTTTTAAGATTCTTAGATCTGAATTCTTTCTGTAGCTATTATCTGCAGCATTCTTGTATGTTTAATATATTTGCATGGAATGTCAGAAATCATGCTGGAAATGTTAACTTGAAGAATAGGATATATATTTGGTAATCCATACCATTATTGTTTTATTATCTTAAAATATTCATAGCAATATTCTCTGTAATACATAGCTATAGAAGGATGTTCAGTGCTTGGACCAGTTCCAGTACTGGTTCTAGTTTGTACTAAATGTGCTAAAATGTGTCCCTGTGTCCTCTGTGAAGGTAGCAGAGATGCTGAGATTCCTTGGCACCTAAGTGGAAAGTGATCACAAAAAAATAGAATATTATATCAGCTTTGGAAAGCTAAATATCTTTGAATTACAACTACAAGACAATGTACAATATCACGATGGGGAGTTATCACATAGCTATTCAAATGTTCAAAATTTCTAGAGGATAATTTCTAAGGGGAGTATAGATAATATGAATGAATTAAAGCCTGCTCACCCAAATTCATTTGACTTAAGATGTGATGTCATTTAATATGTAAAGTCACATGCCTTGCATTTATCTAAAGGATGTTGATCTTGTAAAAAATATTTTAGTTTGGAAAAGCTATAAAACAGTAATTGATTGACTTCTAAGTCTTAATTGAAAGACTTCTAAGTGCTTGGATATCACACAAAATGGCTAATAACTATGAAAACCAACCACAGAATAGAATACTCCACCAAAATACAGTTAAATAAAAGCTTGAGACAAGTATTGCAGATAATAAATTCAGTGCTATCTTTTGTTTGATTTGATAAAAGCCTACACAAAAGGAAGGTTTTGTGTTCCCATAACAGAAGAAGCCAAGTTTAATCTCATGCTTTCTTCTCTGTTATTTCAGAGTTCACTAACCATAGTTTTAGAAGAATAGTCCTGTATTTATAGCTCTGGCAATGGTTTGCAAAGGGCCAAGTACCCTGCCTAATTGTAGGGCCAGTCCAGGGAGAAATGGGAATTGTACAGAAAATTCAAAATTGGCCATAAGACACACCTTTTTTGAGGATTTTTTGACCAGAGAGCAGCAGTGAACCTGTTCTGAATTTCACAACCCATAGCACATGTAGAATATGCTCCTAGATCAAATGCAGCAATGTTTCTCTCTGAAATTCTGAAAAAGACAAGGCTTATTTATTATTAACGTCAAATAATAACTGAACTGCGCTAATAACTTCTGAATCTCATCCCTGTCTTTTTTATATACAGTATATAGTTTGTTTTTTATTGGGTGCTTAAAATTAGCACCTCAAACAGCAAAAGAGGTAGACTTAAAACTATAAAATAAAAAGTTATAAACAGTAATTCCTCAATCTACCATTGTGACTAAGTATATATAGTATAAATTATAAAAAGTCAAATCTTCCAAGAGGTGAGGTATTCCCCCTTGAAAATGGGTTAATAATTACAAAACAATATGTCAAAATGTGTTCTTTTCTAACCTACTGTAGTAGACCTCAGTACTCTGGCTTTCACACCACTTACCTTCCTTCTCAATTTTATATTGAGGGGGTGACAGCCGGCATTAGCAGTATAGTACTTAATATTCAGAGTCTGAATTCCAGTCTGTATTGAATGAATGGAACGGAGGTTCAACCTAATCACGTCTACTTTAGTATGGCAACTTCTATTAAAGGGTCCATCTAATACAGATAGAATTTTTATTAGTGCACATTTAGCAGAAGGAACATCCTGGCACCTGCAACTGAATTGCCATGCAAGAACAGTCACTACTTTGTGCTTCCTCATGTTTTATGTGTGCTGGCAACGTACCCAAAAACAAGTGGTTTATTTTGGAGGACGTTTTTACTATTGCGCTAAATTTTCCTTGTATTTAGGATTAGTTTGACGGACTCATTAGCATAAACTACATTAATTTATGTTTGGACTGTAGAAGCAGAAAAATGAAATTACAGACATCGTTAATACTGATTCTGAAGCTTGTCTAATATGTCCTATTCCATTTTTTACTTGAATACTTTCAGCGCTTTCTGTCTCAAAGTAGCTATCACTGTCATGATTCTCTAAAAGCCAGAAGTAACAGTTTGCTTATCTCTCATTAGTTATTTGAGGTATGGTCTCCAGTACATTTAATTTGTATATGATTGTCAGTGTCAAATAGCTTAACACTTCAGCATTTTAGAATGTTTAACAAATTAACACCCAAAGATGCCTATAATGCTATAGATAGGTTTTGCACACCGTTGTTCCTTGAGCAAAACCTCCCAGGGCAGTTTTCCAATCTTAATTTCTTTTGAAAATAAGGTAAGGTAAGATGCTGAATATATTTCTAAATAAACTGAATATTCAGGTAAAATGGATGGCAATCCTGAGCCCACTTCTAACTTTCCTTCCCTCCCAAGCAAGACCTCCTCTCTCTTTGGAGATTGCCATAAATTCAATTTGTCCCCAAAACAAGGTAGTCTAAATATTCCTCCTTGGCCAAAGTTGGCAACTTCCATTCTGACAGTACTTCTGGCATACAAAGCTGTAATACAAAAAGCTTGCTTTGGTCAATTTTTATTTCTCACAATGAGTTTAAGAGGCATGTTAGCATTCTCATCTGGAAGCAATATATTGGGGAAGGCTAGACTGTTTCTACAGTGAATTCTGCCCTTGCTGTGGGCATTCTACTGACAGGCCATTTAGTGGTCTGGTTTTAATAAAACATGTTCAGGAGGGCTCGTGCCAAGGTTATACAGTAACTAGATTATGGAAGTGCACCTCATGAAGCTCCAATATATTTCTGTCCCAGCTCTAACAGCATCTTCCATTATTTCAAAGTTCAATTTACATCAAAACCTACAACAAAAAGGAGAAGGCCAGGTCCTATTCACCCGCTCCCCATATTTCTTTTGAAGAGATAAAAGTACCAGAGACCCAAACGATATGAAAATGTTCTTACAATGTTGGGCAGTTTTCCTTACTCTATAGGTTGTTAAATATTTAAGCAGGAACATTTCCTTTACTATTAAACTAGTATTGATTGGCAATGTTAATGCAAGGACATTTCAAAGCACATGCTTCCATCTAGTAGCACATGGCTGTTACTGACAATTATAGAAATTAGAAATGGTCCTTGCATCCCTAGGACTGGAGTCCCAGAATAAATGGTAGTCAAATCTTGCCCTTCACACGTGCTGAGAGGGAACAGCGCAAACGGATCCTTCAATAAAACTATTCTATGTATCTGCTCTAAATGAATCTTTCTAAGCTCACTCCCGTTGCTTTAATTTAACCCCATATATATTTACTCTGAAAAAAGTCACACTGAATTAAATCTTACTCTCGGGAAACCAAGCAAAGGATTAAAACTCGAACGAGCAACAATTTAGACTGATACCAGGTTCTCGCTATCACTTCTGTCGCCTGTGTGATACAGTCTAAGTAAATACAGAACATTTACCTTATTCAGGTGTGCATGACCAGCGCATGCTAGGAGCCGTAGCTCTTCCTGGCAAAGAATTTCTACCTCTGTGAAACAGCCGAACTACATTACCCAGAAAGCTTTGTCAAGAAAGGTGTGAGGAACCGCCCCATGACCTACCTGACTGCAGGGCAGGGTTTCCCCTGGCAACCGAGAAGATAATGAAGACTCCTCCCTGAATCAGCAACTCATAGTATTGGCTTCGGAGAGCAAGAGGTTACCTTTGGTACATGGTAGAATAAACTGCTTGAAAGAGGTTGGTGTTCCCTTCCATGAATTGAAGTATCATGTCTGATGCTTTTTCTCTGGCCCATGCTTTTTCTCTGGCCCAGTAGGCACGGCTCAACCATTTGTTGCTTTGCAAGACAAAAATGTAGGATTTCAGGAGTGGGGATTAGGCAATCCCTTTGGGAGAAGGAAAGAGAGCCCCACTCTTTTGTGTGGGCCTCAGCAGAACAAAATAAATCTGGCAAACTGAGTGATATTGAAATTGCTGTCTCCAATAAAGATTAATCTGTTTTTGTAGTAGGAAAAAATCCCCAGCAAAACAATTTAGATGGAGGATAATCTGTGTCTAGTTATATACTAATGATGATCATACTATATACTGGAATCTATCTCCTCATATATAAGCATCACTTCTCAGCCTGTTATCCAGTGAAGTTAAGTGGAGGAGATTTGTCTTTTCTTTAATCTGGGTTTGAGTCA
This sequence comes from Candoia aspera, assembly GCF_035149785.1. Taxonomy (NCBI): domain Eukaryota; kingdom Metazoa; phylum Chordata; class Lepidosauria; order Squamata; family Candoiidae; genus Candoia; species Candoia aspera. The sequence continues at coordinate 236,217,000 of NC_086153.1, read as the reverse complement.
GTAATCTGCTTTAATTTGAAGGAGTTCCTAACCAAGGCATAATTTCCTAAAATGCTTGGAAATTGTTCCCACTCAGTTCATTGAGGCTTGCTCCTAAATCAGTATATATAGGATTATAGTTGTTAGCTGCAATCTTAAAAACACTTATTCCAAAGTATGTTTTACTGGCAAAAGGTAGTTTATTTTTAATGTGAATAGGATTGTGGTCATATTTACCAATGAAGAATTCAAATTATTGGTGGGGTGGGAGAGAAGGAAAGTGCATTACATCCTTATGCCACCTATATAAAAGCAGGTTAAACAGATTACAGTGATACTTCCTTACAAACAGTTTTTTAAAGAAGACTTTATAGACTTTGTGCTTACATTCTTTAACAGCATACTGCAATGCATAAGATTGAACTCTTAAGTATATGTGTTTAAGATTACAACAAAACTCTTAATTTCTTATTGAAATAAACAGCACTTAAGTACTGTTAACTTAGATTGGTGTGTTCTCAATTTTTGTTAAACAACTGCACTACTGCTTTTGAGGGTTTTTTTAAATTATGTATGTAATCAATTTATATGGCTGCCCATCTCACAACAGTGACTCTGGAAGTCTAACATAGGATTAAAAATCCAAATACAACCAAAAAATAATAAATGTACATTGTGGCAATTGAGTTCTAAAGCTTTCGAAAATAAAAAGGAATTGTTCAGTGATCATATCAGATACCTGGCATTTTATGTGGGAATTGTCCTGTTACATTTGAATTTAGTTCATTATCAAGTGAGTATTCCAAATGAAGCCGTAATATCTGAATGATGCTTCATCACTAGGAAAACCAACTAAATGATGCAAGTAAGATTCTACCTATTTTCTTTGGGATATCTTGGAAATTGAATGCTTAATTATACAAAAATTGATCTAAAATTATAGTTAATAATCTATATGTGATTTTTAAAAAAACCTCTTTGGGCCTACTTTCTCCATAATATGCATTCAACTACACTCAGTTTGGTTTCTCTTAAAATCAATAACTTTGGCATTTTGATATTGTTCACTGATTTAGTCTGTTTGTAATTATACTTTTTGAGGAATTCCCATCATTCATAAGCTCTTTCCCATTAGCTTCTCTCATTATAGAATCATATTTATTATTGTTCTAAATTTAGTAAAATCTACTTTCTCCATAATATGCATTCAACTGCACTCAGTTTGGTTTCTCTTAAAATCAATAGCTGGTGATCCTGCTACTTCCATTTTGTCTAACTAAAGAAGATGCTTTTTCTTCTGTATTGGTTAGGATCAAATGAAGGATATTTTTCTCCATCCAGTGAGGGAGAAAGTTGTCAGCAAAAAAAGTTAAGATATTTCCTGGAAAGACATCTTGGCAGAGTTTGCCTTCCAGCAGATATCAAGGTAATTAAAATCTACAATTCCTATTTGCTTCTGAAAGATCTACAATCTACAGTTCATTTCCCTGGTTGAACAGATGATAGGACACTTTAACAGCAGTGTTGGTTTTATGTATTCCTCTGGGGAAGGCAATGGCAAACCACCCCGCTATAGTCTGCCAAGAAAACCTCGCAAAAGGAGCGTCCCCCCAAAGGGTCAGACATGACTCGGTGCTTGCACAGGGGACCTTTCACCTTTCACCTTTTCACCTGCTTAATACTGTATTTGATTTTAGCCAGAAGGTCTAGAAGCTAATTTACCTCCTCAATTAACAACAGTGCATTTCTTACTAAATTATCAATATTCTGCAGTTTCCAGAAAAGCAGCCAAATTTTGTGCTATGGCTATTGCTGTTAGAAGTTGCTATAGCTAAACAAAATTCAGTTTTGTTTCAAAGTGGGTCTTATGTTGGATGCTTTGTTATTTTAACTGTATATGTTTTTGGTCTATGACCATACATAAATAAAAGTAATTCTGCTTTTTTTAGCCTAGATGTTCTCTACAATATTGTCATGTTAATTTATTTGGATTTTTGTTGGTTACTTTTACCTGTAGTGCAATTGCCTTTCTATTCTTTTTTTATTCTGTTCGAATGAACTGTCTATTACTATATTCCAGTCATGGGAGATACCCTCTCGGGTCTCCGTTATTCCTATTAAATCTTAGTAGGTAGTACTGTAGTAAGAGTTCAGACTCATTTATTTTTAATATTTTGAATTATTTCTTGATAAAAAGAATAATAAAAGGGCTTCTGAATATTTGCACTTCAGAATTTTTTTCCCTTTCTATTCAGCCATTGGTAGTGTGTTCAATCCATAGAGCAAAGGATAGCAGGGCTTAGGAATGGAGAAAGGATACAGAGGTGAGGACACACAGAAGGAAGAAAGGTTGTAAATAACTGATGGAGGAAAAGGGGAAGTTTGGAATTGCATTTTATTTTCTCCCATCCAGCTGAGTCAGACATTTGTAGGAGAAACCACTAGCTGTTCATTTTTAACATCTGTAATTTTATGTATTTATTTGATTTGTACCTGCCATAATCACCCAGACTCTTAGCAGTTCACAACAAATATATGTACTAATAATACACTAAAATAACCATGGTGAAATCATATACCAAGATAGAATACTAATGGAAATCATCAATTGTTCATCAGCATCAGCTCAGTCATCCACAGGCCCTCCAAAGCAGTTCAGTTTTTAGAAGCTCATAGAAGAAGAAAATGTGGTGCTCCACTAAGAGCCGGTTCTATTGTGTGTATAGCCAGCCTAAAACAGTGTCCACAAGCCTTGATCCCCCTCATTTGGCTGTAGTGGGGAACCATGAGCAGTTTTCTCCTGAAGGTACTCACAGATATGTTGAAGTCAAGCCATGTAGGGCTGTATAGACTAAAACCAGCACTTTGAATTGTACTTGGAAGCCAGTAGAAAGCTAGTGCAGGAGCTGAAGCACTGGTGTGATATGTATAATTAAATGAAATGTCTTTTCAACTGGAAGGCTATTCTGAAAAAAGATTGTTCTGAAGATAGAAAACACAAGACTGTGACTTGGGTCATACTAAACCAAAATATAGTTTCCTTATTTGTGGTTTAGCATATCATTTGAACCCAACCTTTGTGGTTTGTAAATAATGGGCTTAGTTAGTATGGTGTATAATTCTGCCCATTGTTGGTTTATTCCATAGAGCATACTTAATAAACCATGGATTAGCACACTATGGGAACACAATCTGTACAGGTTTGCTTACAAAGTTTTGGACAAGGAGAAGGAGAGAGGTAGGCAGAACGTTGAGGTCAGAGCGAGACTGAAAATGCGGAACTGCAGCTAGCCCCTCCCCTTAGTTTAACAATCAGAATTACAGTATTATCAGGAAGGAAAAGGAAAGAACAATAAACACTTTGTAACTGCTATTCGCCATTAGAGTACAAAGTGTTCCAAAAAGCTATTGTAGTTTTTTGTGACATTATTGATTGGTTGGCCTGTTACCAAGTGGATTTGTTGAAATATAATCTTGGTGCAACTGAGACTTGCACGATCTACCTTCACCTGAGGATCAGGATCTTCAGTCTTTTAGGGCTCGTTTTGCATAGCTGGAATTTTGACAGCATATCATAGTTACTCTAACAAAATGGCTAGTGGGAAAACTTGTCCCATTACAAAATGGCTCCCATGAGAATGCAGCTTGTTTCAAAGCACCATTTAACCAAAATGCTTCCTCTACTTTCCCCTCCCCGAAGATGCACTCTGCTCACCTTAACCCTTGTTTTGAGCAGATGGGCACATTCTCAGATACAGCACTGGATTAGTATTTTTGGATTTTCAGTTGGAAATGAAAATGCCATCAGTTTTTTCTGGCTCTCTAACATATCATTTAGCATAGAAAAGGTATTCCTTAATACAGTAAACAGTTTATTGTTATTTACATGTAGTGACTAAGGAGTGATGGCTGTCTTTTGTGTATGCTTAGATAATGTGGCAATTTTAACCAGGTAACAATCTGAATACAAGACAACAGAGTCTATTGGTTTTTCCAAAATTGTATTTGAAATGTAAAAGCTTCTGTGTGAGAGAATTTCACTTTCGTACTAGTTTTCTTCCAAAACTGAGCTGCTGCTCATACAGCCCTCTTTCTCAGGGCTCTGAATTTACAGATGTGCTTATTATAGTACGTGCAAAAGAGAGGGGAGAAGAAGTTTGAATAGACTGAATAATTCAGCCTGTACTATTACTGTTGGACACAATAATATTATTTACTAATTGTAACATAACAATGCAGTTGTGGTCTTATTTTGCAAAGTTTTCTCTTACATAGAAGCAAATCTCAGTGTCTTTGTTTGTTAATTGCTTGGGGTTTTCTAGTTTATTCCCTGGGATTATTTTTTTTTTATGTTAACATTTCAGAATAATCCTTGCCAGGGTTCAGGAAAACTGGCTGGCTTAGTGCTACAAAGCTGCAGTCTTCACAGCTGCAGAGCTCTTGAGAAACCTGCTTCATGGCTATTGAGTAAACTTCTAGCTAAATGCTTGGCTGCTGCCAACAGGTTGGGTAGCTTTTATTGTTTTTTGAAAAAAATAGGTTTCATTTTCCAATCGTATGCGGGTGGAAATATGGGAGGAGCAATGATAACAGGTAGGAGGTACTGACTCTCTGAAGTGCAGGCTTGGAGGATTGTGATTGGGGGCAGAGAAAGAGAACAAATCGTTAAAGAAGGATATGAGGTCATAAAAAGAGGGGAATACTTAACTGGCGAAGCCGGTCTGTTGGCCAATCATGTGATTAAAGTTGTTACAATAAAGGAGTGTACAGCAAGGGCACATAAGAATTCTTGGCCTTTTGAAGATGCCTGTCTGCCTCTAGAAGTGGAGGGGAAGCTCTGAAAAGGTAATGCTTCTCACTCTGATCTCCAATTTGCAGGGTGCTCTTCATGAATAAGCTAAAATGACTGTGAAATTGCTCTCAGTTTGGTCCTTGCCATTTGTCCTCTTGACTTTCTGCCTTGCCAGAGGGAGTGGACAGGAAAGAATGGCAATTTCTCAAGGTAAGGTGGCAGCTGCTGGCGGTGGTGCTTGTGGTGGTGGTGGGGAGAGGAATCCTTATATTTGTGTTTTAAGGATAAATAACCTGGATTTTAATAATAAAGCAATGCCATCGGATTAATTTTTGCCCCCTCTCCTTGTTACTTGCCCTGATTGGGATTCCTTTTCTTACATTTCTTATTATTTGACCCAGTTGTCTCTCCTTTATGAACACATAGTAGATATCTCCTTTTGGAAAAGAAAACTATGCTTTCCTTTATGAACACATAGTAGATATCTCGTTTGGAAAAGAAAACGATATTTTGGAAAAATTATCATTAGTACTCGCAGCCATATTTTGAACTTTGTTTTGACAGGCCTATTTCTATCATTAGTTCTCATAGCTAAGAATAGTGGTCTCCCAGCTTCCTACTAGGGGATTTTTCTTTTTTTTTTTTCTGTTACTGTTCTTGATCTCTGAGACATTTTGTTCGAAGTGATTTTTTATTATGAGTTGCCTAATTTATAAGGGACATTGTTATTCATTTGCTGTTGAGGTTTTCTGAAATGTTGCTGTCCCCTGGCAGATATTACCAGTTTCCTGCAAAGTTCCTCATACTGACTGGACTGATGCTTAATGTGGCTGACTTCTCTCTACTTTTGCTTGCCTGGGAAGACTCGTCTTTTTCCTATCTTCTTCTATGAAGTTTCTTTTATTGGGTGCAGAGAAAGACAGGGACCGAACTTGACCGAATACAAGCTAGAGCTGCTGTTAAGGCCTACCTTGTGGCTGTAAGAGCAGCGAAATGTCAGCATTTCTCCGCTCTTACTGCATCTGCAGAATGCCGCCTGACGACCCTGTTCAAGATCACCTGATCTCGTTTAGGGAGGGTGCATCTAGAAATCCATCTACAGGGCCGTGCTGAGGAGTTTTCTTGGCATCTGGAGGATAAAATTGCTCGGATTCGTTCCAAGTTGGACGCTAGGCATGGTGCAGGGTCTGGGGAGATGACTGGGGATCATACTTGCTCAGTTATCTGGGAACAGTTTGATCCTGTTGGGCCCGAGGAAGTGGACAGTGTTCTCGGATCTGTAAACACCATCACTTGCCAACTAGATCCCTGTCCCTCCTGGCTGGTGAAGGCAGCTCAGGAGGTGACAGGTGGGTGGGTCCAGGCGATGGTGAATTCATCCTTGGGGGAGGGAGTGTTTCCAGTGGCCTTTAAAGAGGCACTGGTGTGCCCCCTCCTCAAGAAACCATCAATGGACCCTACCATTCTGGACAATTTTCATCTAGTTTCCCACCTCCCCTTTTTAGGGAAGGTGGTTGAGAAAGTGGTGGCGCTGCAGCTACAGGGGATCCTGGATGAAACAGATTTTCTGGACCCTTTTCAGTCGGGTTTCAGGCACGGATAAGGGATGGAAACAGCATTGGTTGCGCTTATGGATGATCTCTGGTCAGAGCAGGATGGTGGCAGTGCATCCATCCTGGCTCTTCTTGACCTCTCAGCGGCTTTTGATACCATTGACCGTGGTATCCTTTTGGGTCAGCTCAGGGAGTTGGGGGTGGGTGGTGTAGTGTTGCGCTGGTTCACCTCCTTACTCCAGGGCCAGTCCCAATCAGTGTTGATAGGGAGCGAGAGATCTGACCCGTGGCCCCTCCTTTGTGGGGTGCCGCAGGGTTCGGTGCTCTCTCCGCTCCTTTTTAACATATACATGAAACTGCTGTGTGAGATCATCCACCACCATGGGGTGAGGTATCATCAATATGCTGATGATATTCAACTATACATCTCCATCCCAGGTGACATAGGTGATGCTGTTGCCACCCTTTTGTGGTGCTTGGGGACTGTAAGGGTTTGGATAGGAAACAACAGGCTTCAGCTGAACCCTGGCAAGATGGAGTGGCTGCGGATTGGGGGCTTCCAGGTATCCGGGAAATTACCATCTTTGGTTCTGGATGGGGTTGCACTGCCCCAGACAGACCCGGTGTGGAACCTGTGGGTTCTCCTGGACTCACGACTCCTGCTGAAAGAGCAGGTGGCAGTCGTGGCCTGGGAGCCTTTGCACAACTTCATGTTGTGCACCAGCTACGCCCTTTCCTGGATCGGGAGTCCCTTCGAACGGTCATTCATGCCCTGCTCATCTCCCACATAGACTACTGCAATGTGCTCTACATGGCAAGTTGATGTACCCTTGAAGAGTATCCGGAAGCTACAGCTGGTGCAAAATGCGGCCGTGTGAGCAGATTTGGGAGCCCCTAGAAGGGCACATATAACACCATTGCTGCGGGAGCTGCATTGGGTGCCGGTTTGCTTCCAGGTCCAATTTAAGGTGTTGGTTATCACCTTTAAAGCCCTACATGGCATGGGTCCAGGCTACCTGAGGGACCATCTCACCCTAGTTACATCAACTTGTCCCACCCGGTCAGGCAGAGAGGGCATGTTAAAGACCCTGTCCATGAGGGATTCCTGATTGGCAGGGTCCAGGAAGAGGACCTTCTCTGCCATAGTACCCGCCCTTTGGAACAAACTACCCCTGGGGGTAAGACAGGCCCCCACTCTCCTGGCCTTTTGGAAGGAAGTAAAAACATGGCTATGCCATCTGGCCTGATATGGGAGAGGGGACAGCTATTCATGGGGGTGGGTGGCCCCACAAGGGTGCCAAGGTTAAGATCTTCTCATCTTGAATCTTAGATTTTATATTTTGTACTTGTATTTATAATTTTATGTATTTGTATTGAATTGCCACAATTTTTATTATTTGTAAGCCGCCCAGAATCGTGCACAAGATGGGCGGCAGAGAAATTTAATAAATAAATAAATAAAAGTTTTAGCTCAACTGTTATTATTTTAATAAGCAGATTTGAACATATATACATTGGCCATGCTGGGATTGGAATCTAGTCTGCCACTAAATGACCCGAAAACAGAGATGATGATGATGATGATGATGATGATGATGATGATGATGATGATGATGATGATAGAAGCAAGATTCCTAGCATTAGCATCTTCACCAACATAGCTATGCTATGCTCTACAGAGGCAAAGATGGATGTATTTAAAATATGTTACTATTTTATACAAAAATATCCTTTTTTGCTTATTCTCAAGCAAAAAGCTAGTTATGTGCTTTGCAAATGGAAGTAATATAGGTGGCTATGTGAAGTAAGTTCATTATATGCAAGGCCTAACACGAACTAACTGCATTATTAGAATCAGGTACTTTTTACAATGAATTTAGGCAGGCCACTTATTTTATTTGGTGGTCATCTAGAAAAACCTTATCAAGCAAACCCACACAATGTATTACAGAACTGCTGGGATTTTGCAGCGCACATAAATTATATTTAATACAAAAATACTGACTCAGTTTTGGTTGCTTTTCTTCTAATATGTTCATCAGCTGGGAAATGCATGGTAGCATGAAATAGTAGAAGAGCGCAATTGCTTTCTACTCTCCATTTTTCAGAGCAACCTTTCTCAGCTTAGGTATCTTTCAGACATGTGGGCCATGTTGACTATAGAATACTGAAGTCTACTTACCTGGAGGATACCTAAATTGGGGAAGATGCAGAGTAATTCTCTCCTTTTTCCTCATTTGAAATAAAAACATAGCTTGCGCCTTCATTCGAACCAGCAGTTTTATGGGATTAAATTCTGTTCCAATTCCGATACAGTGGAGGTACACCTATAGCTGTGAACATTAAGAAGGGGGTAAATTCTGGCTTGCTTTATGTGAAGAAATATGGAATGGAATTCCTCTGCACAAGGAAGCTGCACTTAGTCTTGTAGTGCTGAACCATGAAGTGTCAATTTGTCTGAATCACCCCTCCATGTGGAATCATAAATGAAAATTCTGGAAGGCCACTTGTGTTGTGCTTCAATATCAACATAAAATCAGAATTCTGTACTGTTTTACAAGAAGACATTTTGCATGGCACTCATTCATCTAAATTTATTGTACCAATTAAAAAAGAACAGAGGAAATCACTGGTTTTCCTTTCCAGGCTAACTTTCCATGATGTGAGAAAGCATGATGATAAACTGTTTTCACAAGAATACTCAGTTTATACACAATGTTTGCACTATATGCACTGATGTTTCATGTCCAAAGAATGACCCAAGACTAGATGACATCCTTACACGTACTTCATCTTGTTCATATTCAGCTGCTGATGAGACTAGCAATTCAAATTTGGCATTCGGTACGTCAACTCTGTCATTCAAAACCTCCCTCTCATTTGATCACCACTCTAACTAGTTTCTGCATTCCAACAAATGCAGCAGCAGCAACCCCAACATTTATGATATGATCAGAATGACATATGCTTGTGTATGATATTGCTGATATGTAGGGCTTCTTAGTCATGGATAGATCCCACTTGCCAAGACAACCAACAAGGGCAGTTTTGTTCGTTCATGGCAAAGCTGTGTTGTTGCCTGGCATGAGTATGTTTGGGCCCTGTGCCATATTGGAAGAAAATACTAAGTTAGGATACTTGGTCAACTACTTGAGCCAAAAGCAAGCTGTCATTGTTAACGCAAAGACATCAGCTCAGGAGAATAAGAATAGAAAGGAATCTCAAGGGGAAATGTTGAGAGGGGCTAGAGGAATATCACCTTCTGCTCCCAGCATTTGTCACTTAAAGCAGCCAGTTCATTCTGCCTAATTGTAGGGCTGGGCCTGTGAGGTAAAGTAGCCTTGCTTTCACTTGCTTTTGTCTGGGCCATAGCCACATTGTTCATAAGACCATGTCTCTGTTCTTTGAGCAATCTAGTGAACTGAAGTTTAACAGTGTTCTTTCTCATTACACACTTCTCTCTCCCCTTCCTTTCCACTGAAGCTACCTTTGTCATGAATTGCTTTGGGCTCTGACCTTAAGTTCAGTTACTTGGAGGAATGTTTCAGAAATTGGCAGAAGGTGTATGACAATGTAAAGTGCTAATTAAAGAAGGTTTAGAAAGTATGACTGGTTTAAAATGTAGCTAGTAAAGTATTGGCTGGCCATATTTCAAGAGACTTTGTGCTATTTATACTGGCTGTCCATGTTCTGAGACCCATCTGAAATCTAACTCTAACCATTAAAACTTATTTAGGACCAGGTTATCTGAAGGACTGTCTACATCCATCTGAATGTATCTAGTTGGGTATTAAGATCTGTTTTGGAGATCTTCTTTTCTGGCTAGCCCTTGGTCAAAAGGAAGTTGGTAAATAGTAAGGACAGGAGTTTCTCAGTAATAGCCTCACGGTCATGGAGATCATTTTCTCAGCATGAGATCGTCTTTGTATCCCTTGAAGCCTTTTCTAGATTGCGGTTACATACTTCTAGGATCAGACTGAATTCACCACCCAAAGGGTGCCGGGGCTAAAGAGTGCTGTCAGCAGCAATAATTGGGCCAAGGATAAAATAAGGTCTCTAATGCTATTTTCTGATCTGCTAGTCTAAAGATCTAGGCAAACATGTTTTGCAGGTTTCTCGGCTGATATGTAAACCAGGAATGAAAAAAGGAAATGTATATAATCTCTGAGCAGTGATTTTTTTCTTTCAATCCAGGTAATTCTAGCCCTTAGCCTCCATTTATGAGAGTAATTTTCTAAATAGATATCCACTTTGTAAAGTTAAGTGTTGAGAAAGAGTTCTGGAAAGAATTAAACTATTTAAAAGACATCCTGACAAAGGGATCAACATGTCTGTGGGCAAATCTGGGTCCACGAACATTCCCCATGGGTGTGTGCAGATGTGCTATAAAAGTTCATTTGTGTAAGCTAAAAGAACAGAACTTTGCAGGCAGCCTGTTCCCGATCAGGGGAAGAGGTCTTTAACCAACAGATAAATGCATCATATTAACATGCCAGTGGAGACTCAGCCCAGTTGTAACAATGAAATAAGCTTCCTCAGAATGCTGGTGAAGGTTTTTTTCTCTCCTTTTTTTGTAGCTTTTGAACAGAAGGGAAAAATCATGACGTGAAGCTAAATGGTAGGACTACTCTATAGATGGTCTTTATGGAGTAGTTCTGCTTATGAGAGGGCAAACAAGTGGGCTGAGTGTTTCTTTATTTGCTGTATGTCCCACTGAGTTTGGCAAGATTTAATATTCTGTTTTAAGTATACAATTTAGAGCAGCCTCGGGTTAATTTTATGTTACAAGAATTGGTTGGCTCTCAGTTTTAATTGGCCAGCCATTTTTGTTTATACTTGCTGGCTTCCATGTGCAAAACTAGCAACAGCTCTTGGTAAAGCAAGGATTCATAATTTGAGTTTTTCCTCTGACACTCTTAGTGGTAGTTAGTGGCACAGTAACTGCAGGACATCAATTTAACTTAATGTTGGTGCTGGCAGGGTATCAATAGTAATAAACTGCTATGTATAGAAGGCATTACCCTCCTGTCAGTTGTAAGCATTTTTGATGTAGGGATCATGCATTAACTTTACTAGGGAAACATATTTATAATCTCTTTCATGCTAGTAGTGGCAATCAAGTACCACTGTGTGTCCAAAAAAATAAGCATCTAGCTCTAAAAATAAACCAGAAAATGCTACCAGTCCCCCCCCCCCTTCTTTAAACATATCTGATAATTTTTCCTTCCTTTTTGAAAATGCTTGTTTCCTCTTTGTTTGTCCTAGAATCTGTGTGTGTATGTTGGAGAAATGTTGTAGTGGAAACAGTAGAATAATTCATAGGGTTAATGTGTTCTTTGTGATTTAGACACGCTTTATTTGCTACTTAGGTTGATCTAAAGACTGCCAGATGATCTGTGGCATCACTCATTTTACTATCTTGATATCTGTCCATGTAGTTAAAGTTACGATATATTCTGTTCTGTTCGTAGTTTTGCTGCTAAGTAACTCCTATAACAAGTGAATGATTTGGCTGCTCTGGGGAGTTTGTTGTGCTTTACTTGCTGTGAAAGTATGACTGGATTCCACAGCATAGGAGTACGTAGTTGCTGTTTAACTGATGTGCTTTATGACTAACCTATTTCTTGGATGGTTTCATTAGCTTCCAATTTATCCTGTGTGGACCCAGATCATTTGTATGATCATACCATTTGGATCCAACAAGAGTCCGTTAATCATTTGTTCTGCCCTTTGGATAATCAGAGCCTCCAGCTACTTCAGTCTGCCTCTGACTTCAGTGTCCAGTGGAGCAAAGATTGCCACCCGCTTAACCTCTCCTCCTCAGGCCACCTGCATAGCACCCTGCAGAACACAAGTGCATTCCTCACCTTTGAGCACCCAAGGGCGAATGATGCAGGCAACTACACCTGTACCCTCTACTTGAATAATCAAAGAAATATCTCCTTTACTATTCAGCTGGACATGGCAGGTGAGTAAAAGAAATTAGAGAAGTGACCACAGACATAAGTTTGGGGCAGTATGTTCCCCAACCCTAGGAGAAGCGGTCTACTAGAGTTTTGGGAGAGATCAGTCTGACTTTAGCTTTTACAAGATTTCACAGCAGATCTGTACCTAACCAAAAAGCTGGCTTGGCTTGGCTTGGCCCTTTTTCCCTCCCTCCCTCCCTCCCTCCGAGTAAGGGCACTGAGCATATCATCATTATCATCTGAGTTGCACTTTCAGCTCTTTTGATCTATCTGTGTTGATCTATGACTGATTTAGTAAGGCAAAATATGTGGGATCCTGTCACTATATAATGAGTTTTTCCTGTCTGATCCTGTTTCTTTGGCTCTGTTTGCAGCAGTGAATAAACTTGTAGTATGTTACTGCATTACCTAAGTTTCCTTATGGAAATGTACTGAATGAGGAAGGGCAGGTGCAACATGTCTGCTTTTGGCAAGAGCATTCTGTTGGTCATGATATTTATTTCTAGCCTGTTTTATGTGTAGAAGTAGAAAATGTATAGCAATTGACATCTGTTTGTGAAAAGACACAAATATGTAGCGTTTCTTTAAGCCCTTTGCTGTTTTTATGTTGTACCGAGGGTAACACAAATAATTGTGAAAAACAGATTGTAAGCCAATTTGTGCAATTAAAAAAATGACTGAAGAATACTCCACTGTTATAGAGGTGCCACTAAAAAGAGAACAGGTCTTTAGATTGCACTGTAATAATGAATGATGGAACTAGAACTGTGAGTAGAGATGGGTGAAGCTGCAAAAAGTGCTAAGATGAGCATTCCTATTCTGCTTTTACTACATGTGATATTATTTATGGTTTCTGTGCATCCTGTTGTACTTTTTCATATATTATTTCTGATCACTTCAGCATTTCTGACTGATAGTGTAGAAATAGCTGTGTTGTTGGGCTCTAACTGAGGTGGGAAAAGGCCCCTCTTTTATTTAGTGTAGGTTGAAAGAACAGTTGGAAGAGATAAATGTCCCTTTCTTCCCATTCCGTCTTACATGACAAATTTTAGAATAGAAAGCCACTGTGAAGCACTTCACTTTTCTAAAAAATAAAAATAACCAAACAAAAATCTCAAAGTTGTCCTGACTTAGCTAGGAATTGGGTGATGGCATCAAAAGTAGTATTTCTTGGTAATAAAAATATTGTGTGTTATTTTCTTTAAAAGCAAATAAGGATTGTATATGGGTGTATGTCGCTGAAGGGATAGGCCCCCTCACTTCCTCATTTGCATCCACAGTTTGAATATGTGCACTTCCCACAGATTAATGCCCTCTGTACTATCTGATCTGCAGAATAATATGGATTGACTTAATTTCTTGGCAAATATGCAAGTGCCTATTTTTACAAAATGGTTTCATTTTTTAAAAAGTAAAGAAATAAATGAGGCTTGATTTTTAGCTTTGAGAAGGGAAGGGCTATAAAAGAAAGAGAAATTATAGATTATAGCAAGACTGGCTGCATCGTATGACACTACTGTAACTACTCCTACATCATTACCCCTCGGATCCCCTTGCATGCCTTTAGATGCTGAATTTCAGTTTTTTTCCATAGTGGAAAATGGGAATAGTTTTTTTTTTCCCCTCAAGGATTCTGAAATTATGTAAGGATAAATCTTCCTTCGAGAGCCCATTTGGTGTAGTGGTTAAGGCATCGGGCTAGAAGCCGGGAGACTGTGAGTTCTAGTCCCACCTTAGGCATGAAGCCAGCTGAGGGACCTTAGGTCAGCCATACTTTCTCAACCCTAGGAAGGAGGCAATGGCAAACCACTTCTGAAATCTTGCCAAGAAAACTGCAGGGACTTGGCCAGGCAGTCCTTAGGAGTCAGCACGGACTCAAAGGCACCAAAAAGAGGGGGAAAAGTCCTCCTTCAAGTCTATCTGACTTCATGGACAGGTCCATGTACTTTAGATTTTTTGACAGCAGAAGTGGTTTGCCCGTCCCCGCTTCCTAGATGGATGGACAGACAGACAGACAGACAGATATCTTCCCAGTCTAGTCTACAGCCCTAGAAATTTTTGATCGTCTCCCACCCAAGCATTACCAAGATCCAACCCTGCTTAGCTTTTTGAAATTAGCTAAGATCAGCTAGATGTTGTCCCCTAGCTAGTAAAAAATGTGAAAAAGTTCCATCCATATGTTATCATGGATGAACAAGCTTATAGCATGGAAGTTAGAGAGTGACCTTTATTGGACTCTGAACAGGCATTAATGTTAATTCAGTTACTGCCAAAAGGAAAGTTAATAATTAATGTGAGATGTCATAATTAGTATTGCTTCTTAGAGTTGTGTGTAGACACTTTCTCCCCGCCCCCCGCCCCCCCATATCCTCAATAGTCTTTTATTTGAGAAATAGCATGTTTTCTTGAGAATCTGGACTCTATGCCTTTTCTAAGTCAAATGGAAAGGCAGGGGTATATGCAACGATATATATAGTTACATCTATTATTTTCCCCAGAGAAGGGGAAATCACTGTGATGGGGGAACAGGGGGACAGATAGTTACTAGGATGCAGATCTCAGCCAGACTAGGCTTAATTTATCCTGTTGTATTAGCCAGCTCTAAAGAATCAGTATTGGATTTGGAAATGCAGCTGGAAGTTCAGTCCCTTAAAAAAAACAAACTGTTTTTGTTCTTCCAACAGATCTTTGCAGTATGCTTCCCCACTTCCTTTATCCCTCTAGCAATCTGACTTTGGAGCAAGCTTTGGAAAGTCAAATAACACTGAACTGCACAGTGCAGCTGCCTTTCAGTAACGACTGTGATCTTGACCTGCACTGGATGAAAGATAATCAGTTGTTAGACAATAAAACTCATGCTTCTTATACTCAGTGGTAAGAAAACTTTTACATAGAATTATCTTTATTTGGTTACATAATGATGGCAGCGAGGAGAATAGGAAGTCTCCCAAACTCGGAAGGTCTTTTGAAGACAATGATCAGCTTTTTATAAGGGCTTATCTAGACAGTTAGCCCTGGTGATTTTCTGGGATAAGAAGCAAATTTGCAGTGAAACTGACTTCATGGATGGAAGCTGCATAGGAAGGAATACTTATACTGAACCTTTAGAAAAGGCGGGTGTGTTAAGAACAGAAAGAAAAGACTTTATGTTTTAAAATGAGAAATGATTGTATGTCTAACTGGAGAGTGGTAGAATAGTTGTCTTAGTTTTTGCAGCTTTGGAATAAACATGAACACTCCTTCACAGAGTTATGGTGCATGGTAAAGCTCAGCTGCTGAGGAAATGTATATGTAACGTTTGCATACTTTAATATGTGTGGATGACATGGGCTGCATTGTGTATTACCATCAGGGTAGTACTTACCACCCCCCAGGGAATCTGGGCAGTAGATTCTTGTGAACTCAGTAATAGAATCAAATTCTAAATGGAAAAAAAAATCATTTATGTTTCTCCAATAATACACCAATGCATTTTGGGCCTATCACCCCCATCACAGCATCTACAAAACTCGTTTGGTGGTTCCACAAGCCTCTCTCCACCCTCCTTCTCCTCAGCACTTTGCTTTTGTCTGTTGACTGTTTCAACTGGAAACGAAAATGGCAACTGGCTGGAGCCTGGGCTGGTGGGTTGCTTTGCAACTGACCAAACTTAGCTGGAGCAGGCAGAGCCTTGTTAGTATTTGGATGGGAGATATCCAGGACATGCCACGGCGGTAGATTAGACAGGGAAGTTGAAAATATTCCAGAAGAAGGAAATGGCAAACCGCTTCTGTACTGTTGCCAAGAAAACTGCACGGTTGTGTCCATATAATCATGAAGAATTTACCTTGATTCAAGAGTGTTATTCCACATTTAGCTGCTCAGTAAAAATTGGAGTGGCAGGGAATGAGGCTTCTTTGCACTGCCTGGCAAGCTTAGAAAGGGCAGTGGGTTGAGAGCTGGTGGAAGAGGCAGACCAGAGAAAGCCAGTGAAGAACATCGTCATTTGTGTGGCCAAGTAGATAGCAATATATGATGAGCTTTCTCTGCTCCTCTTCCTCTTGTCCTTCCTTTGAATGTGAGATACATCTTTAACAAGAGGCGAAGAATATAGAACTGCCTGGACCCCAGCTCTGGCTGGAGAGGTCAGGTGGCTATTGTGGCTGATTTAAGCCTGGAGGCCCCTGCATTTCCCAGGCCCAGAATCAGACCTCCTTGTTCTAAATTGCTCTACCACCAACAGTTGTGACTAAGAGTCCATCCACTTGCTGCACCATTTCCAAACTGCTGCAGGAAACAAAAGCTGGGAAAGATGGCTAGAATAATAGAAAAACAACAGCTGAGAGGAAAGGATATGGAAAATCATGAAGCTAACACGTTGGTCCCTTTTTGGAGTGTTGGGTGCCTCTTTCAGAGCAGCAGAAGTCCAATGGATCCAAATGTTTGGATTTTTTGTTTGTTTGTCTGTGTATTATTTATTTGTGCTTTTTATTCTCTTTTTGATGCTCTTACTCAAAGAGAGAATATAGCAAGAACAGGGCTACCATCCCAATATTTTGTGAGTAGCCACATTTCATAAAAATGACTCTTTAGGAGAGCATTTGGGAACAAGTGAGCTTTATTCTGTCCTCAAATTGTGGCACAACAGGCTGGTTCTGTTAGGGGTTGTATTTGTCTCTTTTTTCGTCCTGTGTTGTGTTGGTTGCTGTAAGCTGCTCAGAGCCTGGGAGAATTGACTGGTAGACAAACCTGAGTAAATAAACCTATTATGTACTTGATTCCACTTAGGCTCCCCCCAAAGTTGAGGACCTCTGGTGTAAACAATAGGATGCTTATGGTTTCACCACAGAAGCTTTTAAAGTAAACCTTTTAGAATTCCACCTTCTGTGGTTTTTTTGTTCAAGGCTATCTGTGGAATCACTCTGCTGGGTTGGAAAAAATGATCATAACCTAGTGAAGGAGGCTTCCTGTTTATTTTGATATGATCCTCAGTGAGTATGCCATATGTTGTTTTTCCTTTGTCTTTTCCCTTTGTGGGAGTCAGATTTGTATATTTTTTCTCTTTCCTTTGTTTCTTTCACTCTCACTGCCTGTCACTGCCTTAGGTGACTTGGGGATGACTTTCACAATGCCCTTAGGCATAAAGCTGGAAAGATGTATTAAGTGCATTAATTTTGTTATTGTCAATAATTGTTCAAAAACAATCTGGCCTATAAGCAGACATTATTCAGAAACTCAGGGTTGTTTTTTCCCACTTGAGCACTTCTGTAAACAGTATTGTATTGACTATGCATTCCTTCTCTGGTATAATATTAACTGATGAATCCTATCCTTTCAGCCTACTGCCCAGGATAGGAAATCTCTCACAATCAGAACTGAGCACAGCAAATTTCTTAAGCATAAATAAAGGGTTTAACTCTATTCAATATCTTTACTCGTCAGTAGCTTGTCAATTGTTAGTTGTTTCTTCTGTCTGGGGGAGTCTACTTTCCTGGACTCATTCTACTACATTTTTTGCAGTTGGGTGTGGTTTTCAGTTTTGATCTAATTTTGGTAACTGTTATGATCAAAGCTGGCAGCTTCAATCCAGCTTGATAGTAAATCCAGAGGTAAAAATGACAAAAAGTAACTATTTGACTGTAATAATTAACTATGACCCTTTAAAAAGGAAAGAAAAGAGGAAAAAAAGGAACTAAAACTCAGGAAGTTTAAAGAGAGTTAGGTGAAAAATTCATGCCCATTTTTTCCTCGAGAAAACAAAACAACCCCCCCAAAAACACATTTTAAGTAAAACATTAGCATGTTCCACAACTAGAACATACAGTTCATTTGTACATAAAAGGGAGTGGAGGATCCCAAATCTCTGCTAGTGTATGTGCACCAGTGTAATCTAGCTGGTTTGATTCCATTCATGAGAACCAAGCCTATTACCCATATAACAACTTATACAGCACTCCCTTTAACTAGGCAAACCTAATCTTTCCACAGTTCCCAATGTGCTCCTTTAAAAAGACCTTCAGTGAACTGAGGCTTCTGTCACCAAAGCACATTTGCTAGGATTGATCAATGTTCCTGAAGAAAGTGGGTTTTTCCTTCAGGCTGGAGAAATTATTTCTTTACCATGTAGAATCACAGTAATGGCAGCTAGTCTGTCTCCATCAGCTGAACCTCTGATCTTGTTGGTGAGAAGGTGGTCTTGGATGGAGGGTAGGCAGATGAACGGGCAACAGGCAAGGCAGCTCCTGACAGATTAAGTTTTGGTAATTGCTGCTAGTATATTTCCTTTGAAAGAAACCTTGACCAAAAAAAAAAAATGGAAAGAATTGTGTGGAATGAAAGAAACTTTGGGAGGGTTTTAAATAGGGACACAGAATTGAAAACTTAGGAACAAGTTGAGTGTGTTGGTTAGCTACTCAATAATACAGTAATACAGTTTAAACTAAAAATAAGCTCTCTGCCTCTCCCTTTAGAAATTTACAATCCAATTCAGACTGTTTACTTGGAAAGGAGACCCACTGAGGTCAATGATTATTCCCAAGCATGCTTGTATATGTTTGCAAACTAAGCCTTGGGAAAGGAGGGGGTAATACAGAAGAGAGAGAGCTTGGAAATTACATGAGAAGGATGAGAGAGAAAGGTAGTATGTATGAGCTTTCTTCTGCTTTTCCCAAATTGGGGTGGGGGACAGGGCTTGGAAAGACAAAGAAAAATGTCATATCAAATTTGACTATGTGACCTTGTGTAAATCACAAATTATAGTTAAAACTAATTGTTGTCCAATTCAGGTAACATCTTTGCAGATGCAAACTCACTTTGTAGTAGAAAAGACAACCATTACCAAGATGGACATGCTAAAACAGGAAGGGTATTAATAGCATAGATTTGCTTAGATTTTCTTAGAAGTTAAATATGGTGATGGAGAGCCTATCACTTTCCCTGATCCAGCATTTCATAGTATCCAAAGGCTCTCCATCCATGAACATCGCATACTTTTCTAGTTTCAAAAAAGGTACAGTATATGATGTAATCTGGATCTATTAATCTGTAATCTCCCTGCTGCACTTGTGGAATTTTACAGGGATCTAGATATTGTTCATATAAGGAATAACTCTGGAATCCTTGGTGCACTGAAGATGTTGCCTAGTCAGGCAATGAAATGTCTGCAAGCAAACAACCAAGCTCAGAGAGCACCAAGGACTCCACAGTTCAACCACGAGATACAGATATTCTCTTCTGTTGGTACATGAATAACTCTTCCATGTTCTCCCATCACTTCTTCTGTTGCCTTTGTTTCATTACTAAAATCAAGTCCATTAAGGAAAGAAGCTGAAGCTTCACAGTGTACTTTCATAGGTAGCATTAGGAGACCTCTGTCTGTAAGCACCCTAACACTTTTGGGTAGTCCAATTCTGATTGAAATTTCCTGATTCTCATCCTTTGCTTTTCTTCCAAAATAACAATATTTAGCAGTATGCTAACTTTTTTTTTTTGCTTCCCAGGTTCAATGACAATGAAACCAAAATATTTATCTCCAGTGCTTTAGCGCTAAACATGACTTCTGATGAAAATTATGGAGTTTTTGCCTGCTTGATTAGAAATACTACAGCATTTTTTACACTGAAAAAAACAGGTAGTGTGCATGTGAGAATGGTCAGTACCCATTCAAAAGGAAATCTCTTAAATAACTCCTTCAGAAAAAATTCTATTGATTATCACTGCAGGTAGATGTGCATAGCACTGTTTGATAGCAGTGAGTTCAGAAAATAATAATAACCTGTAGATCCATTCAAGAGCAGTTTTCTGATTCTGTTAACCAGATAACAAACCAATGAATTAAAATATTTATTTATTTGCTGTACAATCATAGACAAAATAAACATTCATACAGTCTTTTGCATTCCTTTTTTAATGGCAGCTTTAAACATGAGGTGCAAGAATCTGACAGCTGAGTTTGCATTCCACCTGCTGGGTGATTCTTGCTAGCATAAAATTGGAGGAGGGAGTATGATACAGTATTTGCTCCCTTGAGCTCTTGGAGGAGATAAAAGATGCTTGTGCTCATATTAGAAGAGGATGGGTAAAACACTGGGCTTTTGAGAATAAGAAGCAGCACCAGCTTAGGAGCTCATTGTACAAGGGCAGTATTGTAACAAGCTATCATCTGTGAATCTAAGGAGAGAATTGTTGCCACATGATGGCACCAGCAAACAATGAAATTTTCAAGGTTGTAAGCTAGGCTGGGAGGTTCTGGAAGAAGGTAGTGGCCAACCACTTCCATCCTGTGAAATGACTTCTGGGTAATGTCCTGTGAGACATTGAATATACACTGATGTTTTTCTAGCCTGAAAAAAGTCAGCACAAGTTCCCAGTTGTTATTGCACCAATAAGTAGCAGCTGTGAAAATCTGTACTCTTTCATTTCCATATTGTTAAAAAATGTTCCTATTTGGGTGTGTCTATGAAGTCTCCAGGAGTTGAGCTTCAACTCGGATTTGCTACTTCAAAGAACATATCCATTTATACTAGCCAGAGTGGAGCTTAACTTAAAAGAGACCTGTCTTCTCAACAAAAAAGTAACTGTTGAATAGCGTCCATGCAGCATATTTTAAGTTTAGGATTTGGGGGAGGGTATACTTCAGTTTGGTCTCAGTCATTCTGGCCATTCTATTACGTTAAAGGAACATTCTGCAGACTTTTTTGGAGCACCCTTCTGCAACTTCCAGATGCAAAAAGTCTTTTAAAAAGGTGTCTGAGTTTGTCATGAGTAAGGATGGCGAGCAGGGGGCTCTCACCCAGACTGTCAAGCGCATGCGTAGCACTGAGGAACTGTTCAGCCATTCAAAGAGACACAGATCGGGACCGCCTTAACCTTTGGGGTTTATATGGCTGGGTTTTCCCACGCTTTCTCAGTTTGTTAGGATTCTTGTTAAGTACTACTAATAAATATTAGAGACCAAGTCCTCGCCTCAGTGTGTTTCCTGGTAATCAGGACAGAGTTCACACATAACAAGAGAAGCTTGGGTCTGAGATATGTGAAGAATTGACTTCACATCCATCCTTCATCTCAGGGCCTTCAATTTATTGTCTTGTGAATAGGTATGCTTACCACAGAGAATTTTAACTCTCAATTTTTAAAGTTCTGCTCAACTCTGTAGTTGTGTTGTTGTTATTCTTGTTTAGATAGCAACACATCTCTTTTTTTTTTCCAAGTCCCAGAATCAAATTCCACTTTTAACTCTGTCCTATACTGTACCACAATTTGTTGTTAATGTTGTTTCTTTCCTTTTCAGAAGAGACTGCTGGGCATTTGGGTGCAGTGCTAGCTGCGCTTTTTGCTGTGGCACTCCTGCTGTTCGTAGCTGTAATGTATGTGAAGTGCCGACTGAACGTCCTGCTCTGGTACAGGAATCATTATGGAGAAGTAGAAATCAATGGTATTTCCCTGTCCCTTTTTCTCTTGATTCCGAATATTTAACATTTGGAGGCACTGAGAGAAGAGAGGGGTTTGTGAGAAATCGTATGGGATCTTAAAATTCTAGCCAAGCCAATATTTTTGCAGTTTCCCTTCAAATGGGAATAATTAGAGGCCAGAACAGGTGCCTCTTGACACCCAGGGCTCTGTGCAATAGATGAGCACACTAAGGAGGGGAATGTACGTGTAATTTATTTCATTTTATTTCCTGCATCTTTTAAAATAAAGCTTTATTAATTTTTTCAACATATACATAAAATACATAAAAACTAAAAAGAATGAAACACAGAATGCTACAAGAAAAAAGGAAACTAAAAATGTGAGAAAATACAGAAAAGACATGGTAGCTGCCGACTTTCTACAACGAAGATATATATAACTCATTATCAATCTCTTACTCTAATTTAAACTAAGATAAACATTATTTCTATAAAGCATTTCCATCTCTATATGACATTCTCCTCCAAAACACTCACTCTCCCTCTTAAAAAAATAAAACACCCTTTCTAACATAATTATTCGCCTAATAAGCAAATACTCCAATATTATCCCACTTCACTAAAATTTTAGTCCCCTCTGCCTTCTAAAATAACAAAAAATAAATTATTTACATTTGGTTAATATCCTTTTACCCAAGGTAAAATCATTATCACCAAAACAAAAACATCAGTCTAAACCTTTAAGAGACCATCCTGATAAACAATTATCCAACTTCAGAATAGACTAAGGCATTTACATACCTCAGTATTACACACAAAGCCTTCCCCTTACAAGTCTCAAATTCAGCAGCCAGCCTTGATTCTTGGTCTTGATTTTCCAGGAACACAGCCAATCGCATCGCTCCGTTTGTACCCGAGACTCTTCTTTCTTCAGAATCAAAGTTAACTCTCCACAGTCCTATTTTTCTCCCTTCACTTTTTGACTTAGAAGAGTTAATCCTCATTTTCTTCTTTAAAGAAGGAGCACTACTCTCAAAGTAGTTTTCACTCTTCTTTTTCAAGTTGCTGGTAGGCTTTAGACTCCAAAAGTTCTAGGAGATGATCCAGGGCTTGGGTGACATCAAGATAGAGTTCTTTAAAGATGCTTTCATTTCTTCCATGTCTCTCCACAGCGTGTTATCAGGAGAAAAAAGATGTAAACAAAAGCAGTTCTCACAGGAAAGCAGAGGCAAATAGCTCACAGTTCAGCTCCGCAGATTCAGCGAAGTAGATAAATCTTTTATAATCCTCAAAACATTGAGAAAATGGCAGCAAAACAGCAAAAATCTTTAAATCCCAATATTAGAACTTAAATATTAAAAAAGCCAACTTTGCATTTCTTTGTTGCAAAAGGCCTCTCTTCAGTAACAAATAAATGAGGAAAAAAAAACCCTTGGTGTTTTAGAAATGGGGTGGCAAGATTTAGTGTCCGTTTTACGGCTTTGGTGCAGCCCCGAACTTGACGACATCCGTGCCTCCCAGCATTCAGTCACGGATTGATCACAGGGACTCCGTTCTGCGACACACACCCGCAAGAAAATGCTGTCCGGAGAACAAAAGGGATGATTTCCTGGATTCTCCTTACCCGGAGAATTCTTCAGGCTGCAGGGACCCGGTCTGTGCCCAGAAATGCTGCGCCACTGGTGCTGCTTAAAAAAGCAGTGCCATTCAGTCTGCCATTCCCCACAGGAAGCCCTATTTCCTGCATCTTTTGTTCAAAAGTACAGTTCAGTTTTGTCTACCATTCCATCTCTTTATATGACACTGCCTCCAAGGTTATTCCAAACTCAAATGTCAAAAGTCAATTCCTTCTCTTCAGCCCATTCTGAAGTTCCACAAGAAAAAAAACTTTCAGTACTACGGGAATTAGATGGGATTGATTTTTTAAAATTAATCTGTTGGTATAACATTCTGTGTTTTTCTATGCTTTTTTCTACAGATGGAAAAATTTATGATGCCTATGTGTCTTACACTGATTCAGTGGATGATAGAAAATTTGTGAATTTTATAGTGAAGCCACAGCTAGAGAATCGCTATGGTTACAAGCTCTTTTTAGATGATAAGGATATTCTGCCCAACTCAGGTAAGGACTTGGCACAAGAAATGGGTGGTGTTTGGTAGGTTGGAGCTACAGCCTAGCTTCCGGACTTTGTGGAGGACTGCAGAAGCCCATCCAGTGATACTGTGATGTCACCAAAAGGGAATTAACTGACTTTCTTCAGTTGGGACATGCAAATAGGAACAAGGGGCCTCCCGGAAGCAAACCACTCCTATTCTTTCCTTTAAATGGAATATGGGCTAAGTAATTTCCACCAAAATTGGCACATTTTGCTATTAAATTTCAACAGCAGGATCTTACAGGTACCTCACTGAAAGCCTAGGCTTGTTCACTTTGGTCCTATGGAACGATTTGATTTCAAGAGAAATCTGTAATTTAATTTGCTTGTTTCTCCTCGTGTTCATAATAGAGTCACTTTTCTTGAATGCTGGCATACTGGAGTGAAAGGTGGTCTTTGTTTTCAGGACATTATATTTTATATTTGAATACCAGCTCAGTTTTTCAGACAGTTACCGGAAGGAAGTAAATGCAGAATACAGAATTTCTACAGAGCAATATCAGGACAGTGGAAATTGCTGTATGTTGGTCAAAGGGTTTACCCCTCCGGTCCACAGAACCTCTCTTTCCTGAAGCTCCAGCCCCTCCATCTTCTCATCATGTAGCTGTTGCTTGAAATCATTTCCAGTATTTTGAACTGGAAACTGCGCTTTTTTCAACATGTAATGAAAAAGAAGAACATATGAAAAAGGAGATCTGTTCCTTAAGAGCTGCTGCTACAAGCTCCTGGAGTTCTTTGAAGCAGCAGTTCCCTGATATCATGTGGTATTGGTGGTGATATTCTGCAGAAGCTTTAGCTCCTCCCACTGATATCGCATAACCTTTAGGTGTGTCCCAAGGGCTCTCTGTCTGGAATCAAGAGTTTTTTGCACACTGTCTATATGCCCAAGGCAATGTTTTTCAAGTATAAACTCCAATCCTTCTTCAAGGAGATCTATGAGTAAAGTTTAAAAAAATAGTATATCTTAGTGAAGTCAATTGTAGTTAAATTCTAGTTCAATCCTTGCATCCAGTTTCAAAGGGAAGGAAAACACATATGCCTTCAGCATTCACTGGGTATAGAAGCTTAGAAGGTATACAGATGATGTTTTTTCCTTTGGCATATGTCGGCATCTGTAACTTTTTGAAATACCTGGCAAGTTCTCAACATGGATAACATTAAGATTCTGTGAAGCAGAAATTAAACATTTGGTAGATAGGTTTTCTGTGATACAAAGAAAAAAAAAGGTTCTCTTTTGCCATATAATATTTGTGAGGAGAGAGAAGGTACCACCTGCCTATAACCCTTTTTATGTTTTTGCAGCACACTGATACATTCATAGTACATCCCTAACTATTCAAAGATTGTCTCATGATACAGTGTATTGCTTACTTGGGATAAGCTTCACACACTTACGTCTCTCAGAGAACATAAATGAATAGATTATTTTTGTTGGCCTGCCCCCTCTTGGTACCCAAAGTTCTCATGCTCATATTGCTTAGGCTTGATATCTTAAGAAACTATTTATTTGCTTTTATGCTAATGAACTCAGAGGATTCCAGGCTATTTGGGCAACCTATAGGGTCAGTCCTGTTTTGGCAGCTTGTAATATTTCACTCAATTATTGATTTCTAATAACTATCAATCACTTTTTCTGTAATATAATAACTCCTCAAAAAGGAATAAAACCTTAAAAATACAGGGATGTGCAAAATGTGGTGATTCAGGAATAGAATCTCCTAGAAAACTCCAGAATGTTCTGTTTCTTCTCTGGACCATGCTGAACTATGCCACTCCAGCACTGAAAATGATTTCCTCTCTGGACAGCTTTGTTTTCTTGAAGTTCTCTGAACATTCTGTTCCCGAATCACCAAAGTTTGCACCTCTTAATCCATTACCTTAACATCAGAACACAGCCATACCTTATTAATCTGGGTGAACAAATGTATTCTCAGCTGATGCTGAAAGCTTCATGTCTTGGCAACGTTCTTGAGGAGGAAAGGAATTTTAACCTGAGACACCTATATTGAGAACGCCCTCTCTTGGGCTTCTTGTTGTTATGGTCCATGGAGTCAAGCATGACTCCTGGTGACTACAGAGACAAGTCCTTGCAGTTGTCTTGTCATATTTAATGGCATTTTCAGAAGTGATTTGCCTGTATCTTTCTTCCTAGGACTGAGGAAGTGGCCAACCCAAAGTCACCCAGCTGGCTTCTGTGCCTAAGGCAGGACCAGAACTAAAAGTCTCCTGGTTTCTAATTCATGTTAACCACTAGATCTAACTGGCTGCCTCACAGCAATTTCCTGGCAATAAAGCAATAATAACAGAGCATAATCAGATTTTAACAATAAGGGTACTGTGTAATGGAGACAGCATTGCTTATTGCTAGCGCATGGATAGCTGTGGCCAGGCTAGCCCTCTCCAGGAACTAGCCATAGGTAGTGGTCAATTGGAACAGAAAAAAAGGCTTTTCTTCCAGAGGAAGAAATGTGCTCCGTAGATAATGAGGGCCCCAGGAGCATTCTGAAACTCATCGTCTCCTTAAGAAGAAACATTCCCCATCTAGAACAAGAAGCCACCTATCTGCAGTGCCACCATTGTCTGGATTCAGCTCCAGTTTATCATCTCTTGTTGAAAAAAAAAATCACTGCATTCAGACACCTATCTAAAAGCGGTACAAATTCTCTTGATTCAAGAATATAAAGAAATACAGCCTGCTATTTTCAGTGTACTGATGAAGTCTCTGTTGGTGTTTTCATATAAATGTTAGACAACACTGGGAACAGAATAAAATCCTGTGGAACTCTACAGCTTAAATTGCCATCCGAATGAGATACAGTCACTCAGTGCTGTTTCTCTTAAGAATAGCCCAGAAGTAGGAAAGGCGCCACTTTAACAGTGTGCCTTGAATTCCTTACCTTGCGTCACAGAAATGCTCCTGAAGGACACTGTGGTCAAAAGAATCAGGAGCTGTTGAGAAATTGAGCAGGAACAACAAGTTTGTATTCCCCCAGTCTCTCTGATAGAGATCTTCCATCAGGGCAACCAAGGTTGTTAAGTCCCTAAGTATGGGACTTAATTTGGCCTGAACTTAATTTGAATTTGGATGCTAGTGGTAATATACTCCTGCATAAGATAAAGATGAATGATAAAAAAAAAATACCCAAGGGGTTGGTCCTTCTCAGAGAATAAATAAAAAATTATCTTCTTTTCCAGAACCTTCTGCAGATCTGATTATGAATGTTAGCCGATGTCGACGCCTTCTTGTGGTTCTTTCTTATCCATACCTGGAACAGGAATGGTGCAATAATAATTTCAGGTAACCAGACAGTCATTTCTCTAAGATATGTGTGTACTTTATCCCTTCTTTCATTATGCCTGTTTTTTTGAATGCTGTACTGGCTTGTTAACTACATTTTGCTATGATGCATGAACTAATAAATTGTTTCTTGTATGATTCCTCCAAACCAAGATTTCGAACTGTTAATTCATTCTGGTTTCCAATCTCTGTTTCATGAGTTCATGCAAATCACTGTTTGATTTGAATGTCATGGTAAACTGTGACTTGAAAAACCAATACAATAAACATTCTGTTCAGCTGACTATGTGCATGTGGCTCATTCCCAGTCTTCTAAGCTATGGTGGAAGGACTGGGGAATATAATATTTGAATGCAACCACTCTTTTTGATTGGCTCCTAGATCACCTTATTCACAGCAACTAAATCTCTCCTCTGAAAGTGGTACACAGGAGACTAAAATTTGTACTTTGCATGTTAGCTTCTGACATTTGAGCAATTTACATGTTTCTAAGCTTAATGAAATTTGGAAATGATATATATTAGACGAGTGAATCCAATGCAAGAGTTTTCCTGCAGAGTGGAGGACTATAAATAATTACAAAAACCAAGGTTTGTTGGTGATTCTGTAAACCCATTGCCTGTTTTCCAGGGAAGGACTTTGGAGACTGCTGGAACTGTCCCGGAAGCCAATCTTCATTGTCTTTGAGAGCCAATATCGAGAAATAGCACATCCAGCCATTAATTTGCTAAAGCAGCACAAGAGCAACGTGACCTTGTTGATGTGGCATGCTGGCTCCATGGTAAACAGGGGGCAAAAAGACTGTAGCCTCATCATTTGGGGTTTTTTTTTAATAGCAAGACAATATTTAAGATGTTATTCTAAATGTAGAGTAGCTTCTCTTCTGAAAGAGAAGAGAACCAAAGGCAATCCTTTAATTATTTGACCTAATAGCATTACATACTGAGAACCTTTGTCTATTCTTTGAGGCCTAGATTTTGATTTCATGTAATAGAAAAGTAAATTATAAACATTTCCTAATTGTTTATCTTTTCATAATTGACTATTTCAGAAGTTGTAAAGCTGTAACTCTCCAGATATTGCCAAACTAGTAGTCCTAGCAGCTCCAGCCAGCATAGCCAGTGTTGGGTGCTGAGATTTGTAATTTTCAACTTCTTGTGGGTAGAGGTTCCCCATCCTTGCTTAATAGGTTGTTACACTGAATGCCTGTTGGCTAGAGAATAGATTATTGGGGCTGACAGGGTGCTTCTCATATACTTATATATACAGATGTGACTTGATTTGTGCAGAGGATAAGAAAAATTGTGAACTAGTCTTGAGAACTGCAGAAAATTGTAAGAAAAAAGGTTGTAATGCCTTGTCTTTAAAAGAAACAAGCAGAAATCCATAGGGAGGCACCAAACACATGAAAAATAAGAATTGATAACATAAACTGTTTTTCATATGAGGTGTTTAATGCACAGATAGTTCAAAGGCAAGGGAAAGTTATGGATTGGTAAAGATGAAAAAACACAAATATTCTCCAAAGCAGGAATGTAGAAAAGTGTTATACCAACTTAGAAGTTTATAATTGAGACTTATTTCCGTTTTCATATTAGTAGTAAATGGATAATAAGATGGTCTTTTTCATGAAGTTATTGAAGGTGGGATGGAAACTTCTCTTTGAGATATGAAAATAATTTTACATGAGCCTAGTACAAGTTGAGTATTTGAAACAATCCTTATTCCATAGACAAAAACAGCATATGTGATTTTTTTTTCCTCCCTAGGAATTATCTCCTGGCTCAGAAAAAGAAGTGTCTAATTTACATTTCCTGTGTAGTATTCCCTGACTTGCACCAGAACTAAATTGTATGATGGGCCAGACTACGATTTGAGAGGCTCAGGAAATTATTTTCTTGCCAAATGGAAATTAATTGGGAAAAGGAGTTCAAGAAGGAGTTCTAAAAATGAATATATTAAAAGACCAAATGAAAACAATTCCAATGAGAGGGGGGGAAAGCACATATAAGAGATAGAAAGAAGACCAGATTCTCAAAGAAAAGTGCCCGTGGAACCATTGCCCCAAGGGAGGACTGGTTCTCCTGCAGTGGATGTGTTCAGTTGAGGGCTAGACTGCCATCTGTCAGGAATGGTTTAATTTGGATTTCTATACAAAGGAGCGGGGTGGACAGAACGTCTTATTCTATGATCTGATAGAAGCCTGGCCACATTTATTTGTATACTTTTTAAAAGGTTATGTTCCTAAGGAAAGGGCATCTTCTTTCATTCTTGGTATGCAGTCTCCAGCATGGCTGGCTTTCTCTTTTATTGCATAGAATACTGGTGCAATTAAAATCTGGAGGGGACATTGTTTGAGTTTGGGTTTTCCCATGGGTGATATTAGGACAAGGCATTTTCAAAGTGTCCGTTGAAGTTTTTGCCTTCCTTGCCTCACTCCAGAAGTCAGGCTTCCAAAATTCTTTCACAGAGTGATTATTTCTATTTTCTGTCAGTACTTTTCCAAACCTTTAACTGATTGAAGCATAGAAGCCATGTGTCATCGGAAGGAGGGGGACTGGCCGGAGTCTGGAGATCATCGCAAGGTGATCTTCATATAATTTTCAGAATTGTGAGGATCTCAATTCTTATTCTGAAGTGAATTTGTTTTTAGATTTGAGCCATATGAACTAGCAGGAAAGGTGATCTGTACTATGTTTGTTTGCTGGTACACACTGTGCTTTTTAAATGTATACCAAAATAAGTGATGCTTCTAGGAAATGTGCCATTTTAAGTAGCATAATCCTTGCTTCTATTCAGTATGCAAGTATTAGCCATTAACAACAGTAACAAGGAACCACTTCCTGATGGTTAAAATAGCTTTGCACAGGTATTCTGTGATAAATGTTGATAAATTCATCTTAAAAATTATTTATAAATATATATATATATTCATTCATTCATTCATTCATTCATTCATTCATTCATATTCCATCAGATAAGTAGCTAGTTTTAAACCCATATAATTACTCTCCCATTCCTGACAAAATAGACTTTAGGTGGACCTTCCCGTTCCCAGCATGGTGATTCTACTTAGGTATGTCCACTGTAGGTGAACAGTTATTTTATTTATTTAATTTCTATAGCTGCCATCTCAACAAGTGACTCTGGGCGACTTACAATCATAAAAACCACAAAACAATTAAAATAATTAAAAACATTTAAAAGTACAGAATAAATATATATGGTCACCAAGTAAACAATGCATGGATGTTAATATAGCCAAGAAACAGGGCCCGTAACACACTCGGGGCCACAGGCCTGGGCACATAACCAGGTCTTCATGGCCTTACGGAAGGCCAACAGGATCAGGGACATCCTGATCTCTGAAGGGAGAATATTCCAGAGGGCAGGCGCTACAGCAGAGAAGGCACGCCTTCTAGTCCACGCCAACTGACATTCCTTGGCTGACGGGACCCGTAGCATGCCCAACCTACCAGACCAAATTGCTTTTCTAATGCTTTTGCCATTGTTGAGGCTTAACCTATTCAGATCCTGACAAATTGTAGAATAACTACAACCAAAGCCGCCTCTTTTGAGGCTTATTACCAGTTAGAAGATGTGCATGATTTAATTTACACTATAAAGAATCCTAAACAAGTAAATAAAAGCTATGAGGGAAATTAAAACGAAGAATGCAGAAATAACTGCCTCCCCTGAAACAATAACAATTTTAAAAATCCTGTTTCAAAAACAGTGCTTCCTGAAAAATTCCACCTTAATCCTACATGTGAGGATTTTGCAGTTTGCAATCAGCACATGAAAGCTGCACAGACTTGAATACATTTTCCATTTACTGATATTTCTGAATCAAATCGGAGCAGTGCATTAATATTTCGTTCTGACTCTCCTTGTGTGAACAAGGGCTTCAGACTGTTACTCTGCCCTTAATGGCTGGGGGCCCTGATTTGTTTTTTTCTTACACTGAGTGTAAAGGTCTCATTTAGCATCTCTCCTTAAAATAAGGCAGCATGAGATAAAATTATCCCAAGAGAGATTTTAAAGTGGTATTTGATGGAGGCTTTTCTATCATGGCTAAATAATTTCATTCAATAAACACAAATGGCTATGTTCCATCAAGATAAGTTCTGAGAACATTGATCCCCATTTTCAAGAAAGGGGACTAGTAAATTATACACCAATCAGTGTAATAGATATTTTAGAAAAATATATGTGAAATGCCTCTTGCTTACTTATGAGGAATGGGTCATATTGCATGATGAAACTGCTGGAGAATAAGCTGGCGGTTAAAAATTAGAGAGTAATTTTGTACTTATTCATTTAATTCATGTTAACATAAATAAGTTGATGCAGCTTTTGTGGACTCTGAATCAGACAAGCCATTTTAATCAATTGAAATACATTCTAGGAGAAACTTGCTAATACCAACATCAATTACTGTTAATTTTATTGAGAGTGATATACTCAAATTGCATATTATATTTTCTTATGTTGCCAGCTATATTTTACCTTCTGCCAGAATTGTGCATTACTGCCCCTTTTCCCCAACATTTTAACAAATTTGCCATCTTAATCAAAAGGGCATTGCTATTTTCCTGTTATAATCACCAAGAAAAAGCTATCTGAATTTCTTTATGCAGTCAGTTCAGTATAATTCTCCTGTCCTGTTCCTGTGCAAGTCTGTTTGACTGATTATGTGCCAACAAGTTGTTGTCAACTCTTAATGAGTACATAGATTTTCTCCATGACAATCTGTCCCTAACCATGTCCTTCAGATCTTTCAACAGTGCACAGATCACTTCTGAAACTGAGTCTATCCACTTGCTGCTGATCTTCTTCTTCTTCTCTTTCCTTCCACCTTTCCCAGCAGTAGAGCCTTCGCCAGAGAGCTAGGTCCTCAGATAATGTGTCCAAAGTAGGATAATTTGAGCCTGGTCATTTGTGCCTTGAGTGAGAACTCTGGGTTGATTTTGTCCATGATCCAAGTGTTTGTTTTCTTGGCTCTCCACGGTATTCTCAGGGGTCTTCTCCAACACCAAAGCTCAAAAGTGTCAATACTCTTGCTATCCTGCTTCTTCAAAGTCCAACTTTTGCTTCCATAGAGTGTCACGGGGAATACCATGGCTTGCACAATTCTGATCTTTGCAGGTATAGACACATCATGACATTTGAATATCTTTTTCAAGGCCTTCATGGTTGTTCTACCAAGTGCTAGTCTGCAGTGTATTTCTTGACTGCTTGTCCCTTTACTGTTTACGGTTGATCCTAAAAAGCAGAAGCTCTCCACCACTTTGATATCTTCATTATCAATTGTAAGACTGGTGGTTCTACCTGTTGTTGTAATGCTGCTTCTTTTCTCTTCTAACATCTCTCTGAAACTCTGTGTTAAGTTCCTTTCTGAGATTTGTGTTCTTCTTGGCTTTTGCTTCTCTTTTCTTCTTGGCAATTTCCATGGTTTGTTCTGGCATCCAGTTTACTTTCTTCTGGTTTTTTTCCCCATTTTTGGCAGTCTGTTTTCACATTCATCCTTAATCACTTCTTTAAGTTCATTCCATAATTCCTCTGGTTCTCTATCAATGAGGTTCAGGTTTTCAAAATGATTCCTGATGTTTGCTTTGAAAATGGTGAGTACGTGTTCAAGATCATACTGTGGAACTTGACTGGCTTTCTTCTTCTTCTTTAGCTTAACTTGGAACTTGCAAATGAGCAGTTTGTGATCTGCTCCACAGCCAGCACCTGCCCATGTCCTTGATGCTATAATTTAGCTCCTACATCCCACTTTAGCAATAATGTAGTCAATTTGATTTTAGGCACACCATCTGGTGATGTCCATGCATAGAGGCATCTTTTTGGTTGTTTGAAGACAGTGTTGGCTATAAAGAAATCATTGGCATGGCAGACATTGTTAAGTTGGTCTCCTGCTTCATTTCAGTTTCCTAAGCCACACAATCCTTGCTGCTGACCCTATTATAAACTATCTTGTAGTACAAAGACATCTTTGAGATACAGAAGTGGTGCTAATTTTCAGTGATCAAATGTGTTTTGCAATTGTTTGTTCTAGTCTCAGATTTTTGAAAGATGGAGGCTTTGTTATGCCTGAAATACCTTCAGAAAAAGCTGTTGTGTTCTTAAACTTCATTGGATAGTAGTCTAAGAGCATTTCCTAGATCAGTTACAGGATTTTTCATCCTAGAAAGTACGCACTGACTTGAGAGAAAGGTAAGTTTCCCCACAAATACCTTGAACAGGGAGGATCATCTTACATTTCTTGAACAGAGGCAGACATTACTGAAAGAAAGGCGATGAGCAGGAGATGAAGGCATCTGGCTGGACATAATGCAAGCTAATAGCTGGAATGGAGACAAGGGAAGAGCAGGGAAGAGCAGGAGAGAGGGAGAATCTGGCACCAGCCCTGCCTTGTTTGGAATGAGAACTGTAGAAATATATGGGGCATCCATGGGTGAAAAACTTTCTGTACCCTGAGACTCTGCAGTTTTTCCATGTCTCCTGTGTATGTGTACATTTGTCCTCTGTGTTTGAACACTGTGGCTGCTCTTTATTCATACAGCTTTATTTTGCCTCAGCCTATGACAGCTGCAAAAGAAAATTGTCTATTTGTATCTGTGTCTCAACTCACCCTGCTCTTTTTCAAGGAAGGTGCAGTAGTAGATCAGTGATCAGCAGATCAGTAAAACAATGAAAAAGAATGGGCCACATCCAGGAAGGTATCTTATGCCTCCTTGTGTCTGAAAATATAGTAAAGTTTGCAAGGGTTTCTATTAGTGTTGCCGGTTAACTTAAAAGCGATACTCAGTTATACAGATCTCAGTGTTTCCATTTCACTTCCTTCTCCAGAATTGCAATCTCTGAATATTACCCAAACAGGTACTGTAATCCTGTAGGATCTCGTGAAGTCCCTTGTTGCATAAAAGGTATTACTGTAAGTTTCCAGAACTGGAATTATTTGGCAGGGGCGTGGGTGGCAGAAACTTGAATGGGGGATTTGGGTAAGTCATTGCATTCATCATGAGAAGGTCAGACTGTCAGGAAATAACAGGATGGGAGAAGGAATTTTTGCAAGGCTCCTGCTCTCTGCTTGACCTCCCTACAGTTTTTGAGGCTCCCCTGGATATACCCACATATTCTTCTGCTTTTTCTTTACAATGATGAAGGAAAGAAATCTGGCATAAAACACATACATAATCAGAATATACAATTGCACTAAAATCCTAAATTAAAGGAAAAGTAGGTTTGTCTGCTAATACCACTTAATATCTCTTCTCTGGTTTTGCAGGATGTTTCATCTCAGAGATGAAACAAGCTGAATGTAGATACTACTCACTGAACTCTACCTGCCTTCCCAGTAACAGGCTTTTTATCTCTTTTGTTCAATCCTTTGGAAGCCAGACCTGGTTCCTGCACTTTACAGATTGCCTGTGAGAATGTTTTTCTCAAGTCAGGGTTTTGAGATATATCACTGAGAAGATTACCTAAGATGATGAGCATATGACAAATCTCTCTGGGTTGTTTTTTCCCTATCCTCTGCTTCTAGGCAATTTCGTCAGCTTTCTGGAAGGAGCTGTGCCTCTCCCTGCCACGGAAAGTATCTTATCAAGGTCTCAGGGGGGATCCCCAAACCTGTCTCCAGGAAGACAAGGATCCAATGCTGATTCTCCATAGCAACTATCCAGAATTCCAGGGGGATTCCCACTCTGAAGGAGACATTGGTAAAAACACTACTGTATTTAATATTAGCTCTCTCACTGTTTCTTAATGGAATGACTCTGAAGTAAACCTTTCTGGGGCATGGTTCTCCAGTGTGAATATCAGGAGGACATTATTTATTTATTTATTTTTATAAGAACTTTATTAAAATTTCAGAATACAAAAGTTAAAATACAAAATACAGAAAAGCTTGAATAAAGAACTAAAAAAGAAAAATAAAAAAGTACAAGAATAGTGAGAAGAGATAAAAAGAAAGTGACTTCTGACCTTCTCCAACACAGATATAAATGCATACTATTAGTAGCTTAATCTCTTACTCCTAATTAAATGTTAACTAACAGTCTTTCTCTTCAGCAAAGGATCGTTACCTTGTCGTGGTGCTGGAGCTAGAGCACCTCAATGATGCCATGAGCTAAACTGTGAAGGGCCACCCAAGATGGGAAGGTCATGACAGAGAGGTCAGACTAAATGTGATTCCTGGGGAAGGTAATGGCAACCCACCCCAGTATTCTTGCCGTGAAAACTAAATGGATCAGTACAACCAGAGATATGTCGGTATACCATCGGAAGATGAGACCCCCAGGTCGGAAGATGGTCAAAATGCTACTGGGGAGGAACAGAGGATGAGTTCAACTAGCCCCAGACGTGATGACGCAGCTAGCTCAAAGCCGAAAGGACGGCTAGCGGCTGACGGTGCTGGTGGTGAATGGCGAATCCGATGTTCTAAGGATCAACACACCACAGGAACCTGGAATGTAAGATCTATGAGCCAGGGCAAATGGGATGTGGTTATTGGTGAGATGTCAAGATTAAAGATAGACATTTTGGGCATCAGTGAACTGAAATGGACTGGAATGGGCCACTTCACATCAAATGACCATCAGGTCTACTACTGTGGACAAGAGGACCACAGAAGAAATGGAGTAGCCTTCATAATTAATAGTAAAGTGGCTAAAGCAGTGCTTGGATACAATCCAAAAAACGATAGAATGATCTCAATTCGAATTCAGGGCAAGCCATCTAACATCACAGTGATCCAAATATACGCCCCAACCACAGATGCTGAAGAAGCTGAAGTAGAGCAGTTCTATGAGGATCTGCGGCACCTACTGGACAACACACCTAAAAGAGATGTTATTTTCATCACGGGAATGCTAAGGTGGGCAGTCAAATGACACCTGGAATTACAGGTAAGCATGGTCTGGGAGAACAAAACGAAGCAGGACATAGGCTGATAGAATTTTGCCAAGACAACTCACTCTGCATAACAAACACTCTCTTCCAACAACCTAAGAGACGGCTTTATACATGGACTGCACCAGATGGACAACACCGAAATCAGACTGACTACATCCTTTGCAGCCAAAGGTGGCGGACATCTATACAGTCGGTAAAAACAAGACCTGGAGCTGACTGTAGTTCAGATCACGAACTTCTTCTTGCACAATTTAGGATCAGACTAAAGAGATTAGGGAAGACCCACAGTTCAGCTAGATATGAGCTCACTAATATTCCTAAGGAATATGCAGTGGAGGTGAAAAATCAATTTAAGGGACTGGACTTAGTAGATAGGGTCCCGGAAGAACTATGGACAGAAGTTTGCAACATTGTTCAGGAGGTGGCAACAAAATACATCCCAAAGAAAGAGAAAACCAAGAAGGCAAAGTGGCTGTCTGCTGAGACACTAGAAGTAGCCCAAGAAAGAAGGAAAGCAAAAGGCAACAGTCATAGGGGGAGATATGCCCAATTAAATGCAAAATTCCAGAGGTTAGCCAGAGGAGATAAGGAATTATTTTTAAACAAGCAATGCACGGAAGTGGAAGAAGACAATAGAATAGGAAGGACAAGAGACCTCTTCCAGAAAATTAGAAACATCGGAGGTAAATTCCAGGCCAAAATGGGTATGATCAAAAACAAAGATGGCAAGGACCTAACAGAAGAAGAAGAGATCAAGAAAAGGTGGCAAGAATATACAGAAGCCCTGTATAGGAAGGATAACAATATCGGGGATAGCTTTGACGGTGTGGTCAGTGAGCTAGAGCCAGACATCCTGAAGAGTGAGGTTGAATGGGCCTTAAGAAGCATTGCTAATAACAAGGCAGCAGGAGACGATGGCATCCCAGCTGAACTGTTCAAAATCTTGCAAGATGATGCTGTCAAGGTAATGCATGCTATATGCCAGCAAATTTGGAAAACACAAGAATGGCCATCAGACTGGAAAAAATCAACTTATATCCCCGTACCAAAAAAGGGAAACATTAAAGAATGTTCAAACTATCGAACAGTGGCACTCATTTCACATGCCAGTAAGGTAATGCTCAAGATCCTGCAAGGTAGACTTCAGCAACTCATGGAGCGAGAATTGCCAGATGTACAAGCTGGCTTTAGAAAAGGCAGAGGAACTAGGGACCAAATGGCCAATATCCGCTGGATAATGGAAAAAGCCAGGGAGTTTCAGAAAAACATCTATTTCTGTTTTATTGACTATTCTAAAGCCTCTGACTGTGTGGACCATAACAAATTGTGGCAAGTTCTTAGTGGTATGGGGATACCAAGTCACCTTGTATGCTTCCTGAGGAATCTGTATAACGACCAAGTAGCAACAGTAAGAACAGACCATGGAACAACGAACTGGTTTAAGATTGGGAAAGGGGTACGGCAGGGCTGTATACTCTCACCCTGCCAATTCAACTTGTACGCAGAACACATCATGCGACATGCTGGGCTTGAGGAATCCAAGGCTGGAGTTAAAATCACTGGAAGAAACATTAACAATCTCAGATATGCAGATGATACCACTTTGATGGCTGAAAGCGAAGAGGAACTGAGGAGCCTTATGATGAAAATGAAAGAAGAAAGTGCAAAAGCTGGCTTGCAGCTAAACCTCAAAAAAACCAAGATTATGGCAACCAGCTTGATCGATAACTGGCAAATAGAGAGAGAAAATGTAGAAGCAGTGAAAGGCTTCGTATTTCTAGGTGCAAAGATTACTGCAGATGCTGACTGCAGTCAGGAAATCAGAAGACGCTTAATCCTTGGGAGAAGAGCAATGACAAATCTCGATAAAATAGTTAAGAGCAGAGACATCACACTGACAACAAAGGCCCGCATAGTTAAAGCAATGGTGTTCCCCGTAGTAACCTATGGCTGCGAGAGCTGGACCATAAGGAAGGCTGAGAGAAGGAAGATAGATGCTTTTGAACTGTGGTGTTGGAGGAAAATTCTGAGAGTGCCTTGGACTGCCAGAAGATCAAACCAGTCCATCCTCCAGGAAATAAAGCCAGACTGCTCACTTGAGGGAATGATATTAAAGGCAAAACTGAAATACTTTGGCCACATAATGAGAAGACAGGACACCCTGGAGAAGATGGAAGGCAAAAGGAAGAGGGGCCGACCAAGGGCAAGATGGATGGATGATATTCTAGAGGTGACGGACTTGTCCCTGGGGGAGCTGGGGGTGTTGACGACCGACAGGAAGCTCTGGCATGGGCTGGTCCATGAAGTCACGAAGAGTCGGAAGTGACTAAATGAATAAACAACAACAGTCTTTCTATAAAAAACTAACAATTTAATTGTCAAAACCCAAAATCAAAACTTCCATTTTTTCCAGTTACAAGCAAATATTCCAAAAGCAGTTTCCAAGTAGTAACAAATCCAGTCACAGTATTTTCTCTTATCAGTGCTCTCAATTTTGCCATCTGTGCCAATTCCTTTAATTTCAGCATCCCATCTTCCATTGTGGGAATTTGTGCATCTTTCCATCTTTGCACATTCAAAAGTCTTGCTGCTGTTACCATATACAAGAACAAAGTCCCAAATTTTCTTTGAAGTTATCAGTCCATCAAGCCCCAAAGGAAAAGTTCTGGTTTCAACTGTATATTAACTTTATGGATCTTTTGAATTATAAAGCATATTTGCTCCCAAAATTTCTTGGCTATATCAGTAGGACATAATTGATGTTACTGATTCTGC